>NW_020945014.1:727649-731217 GCF_900497805.2 Vombatus ursinus | reverse complement strand
TATCACAATTATTTGTGTACATGTCACTCCAATGCACTCCCTCCTCTCCCAAATTAATTATATGATCTTCACAAACAGGTTATATATCAGATCTATCTATGTATTCCCAGCATCTAGCATAGCTAGTAATAACATAGCTAGCATTTTATACAATAGCTAGCATTTTATATAAAGCCTATTATGCACCAGGCGCTTTCTCAACAACTGCTGGAAGGTGGGTGCTATTATTATCCTTGCTTTCCAGTTGAGGAAACCGAGGCAGAGTTTAAGTGACTTGGCTAGGGTCATACAACTATTACTCACTCAGCCTCAGTTTCCTCATCTGGAAAAATGGGGATAATAATATAGCACCTACATCGCAGGGGTTGTTGGAAGGATCAAATGAAATAATAATTGTAAAGTACTTAGCCCATAGTAATACTATATAAATGTAAGCTATCATCATTACCTGAGGTTAGATTTGAACTCAGATCTATCCTTACTCCAAGCACAGTACTCCATTCACTACACCACCTAGCTGCTTCTAAGGCATTGGGCCTTAACCACAATAACAGTGATGACTTACATTTCTAGTGGACTTTGAACTTTACCAACCATTTACCTTCACAAGAAACCTTAGAGTGATCGTGCAAATTATCCCCATTTTACAGGTGAAACTACTAATGCTTAGAGATGTCAAGCGACTTCTTATTAAAGGTCACACAGCTATTGGGGATCATAATACAAGTGTCCCGACAGCCCTCTTATTATAAATACACACTTGGTATTGCTTGCATCAGAAAAGAAAAGGTTTGAGCTTTTTATTGCCAGGAAGAGGCATTGATCACTAGAAGAGTTTGGCAGAGAAAGGATACGACCAGAAAGATGGAAAGGAAATGGTGCTGACATTGTGTGCAGCCAAGACCGGAGGCAGGAAGATGGGCCAGAAGAGTGTTGCAGTAGTCTAAGTCTGAAGTCATAAGAGCCGGGTTTGAATCCAGGCTCTTCTATTTACAGCCCATATGACTTTGGACAAGTCATTTAACCATATGGTGTCTCAGCTGCCTCATTGTTATGTAGCTATGTTATGCAGTAGGTAGGTAGAGCTGGGCCTGGAGACAGAAGACCTCAGGTCAAATCTCGCCTCACTTACTTTCTGTGTGACCCTGGGCAAGTCATGTGAAGTCTTTCAGGCTTAGCTTCTTCCTCTATAACATGGGGGTTGGACTCAGTGACTTGTAAGGTCCCGCCTAGTTTTCAGTCTAAGATCCTATTAAATGATTGCGGGACGAGGTCTAAATCTCTGCCTCTTTCATCCATCCACCCAATGCTCTAATTCCAGCCACCGAGGAGTGGCTTTTTCTGGGGCTACTTGAATCGAATGCCGTCTGTTCCCTTCACTCTCATCTGTTCTTTCTGGGGGAGCTGAAGCTGAGGGGGAGCTGGCATCTGAGAGCAGCAGTGAAGAGGGGGAGGAAGTAAGGGTCCTGAGTAATCCTCCTGCTGGCTCATCCCCCCTGAATCACCAGCAGCAGAGGTGGGGGTACAGCCTCTCTCCTCTTGGTGGGAGGTCTGGGGCGAGGCATGGGAAGGTTTACCTCTCGAAACACTCCCCCCCCCACATTCTTTCTTTTACATAATTTTCTCATTTCCATAGCACTTAAAGGTTGATTAAATGCTTTTTTCACCAAGAGCCCATTAGGTAGTTAGTGAAAGTAAGTGAAAATTACAGTGTTTAGAGATGGAAGGGACTGTAAGATCACCTGGTCCAAGCTCATCATTTTACAGATGGGGAAAATGAGGCCCAAAGATGACAAGTGGCTTGTCCCAGGTCACATAGGAAATAAATAACAGAGGGAAGATTGGAAGCCAAATCCCATGTCCTTTCCACTGTAAGGCACTGTTTCCTGAGACGGCAAAGAAGGGATAAGGTAGAGTGAGGAAAGTATTTGATCTAGATTTGGGAGACTTGGGTTCAAACTACCCTCAGACACTTACTAGTTCTGTGACAATGGGAAGATCATTTCATGGAACCTCAGTTTTCACATCTGAAAAATGGGGGTGATGACATCTGTATTACTTAACACACACAGTTGTGAAGGAAGCCCTTTGCAAAATTTGAATACTCTAACTATTAATAATAGCTAACATTTATATAGCACTTTCAGGTTTGCAAAGCATGTCAGTAATATGATCTCATTTTATTCTTATAACAAGGTTTTACAGACGAAGAAACTGGGGCAGACAGAGGGTCAGTGACTTGCCCAGGGTCACACAGCTAGTAAGTGTCTGAGGCCAGATTTGAACTCAGGTCTTCTTGATTCCAAACACTGCATTCTATCCCCGAGATACCTGGCTACCTCTGTTTAGTGCCTTGATGCACTATATAAATGTAAGCTGTCATTATTAAAGAGACAAGGCAGAAAAGTGTTCAAAGTCTGAACAATAGGAAGAGAATGGGAAAGATAAGAGTTGGCAATATCATCATCATCTTCATCATCATCATTATTTTCTTTATTTGGCAGGCATTTATTAAGTGCCTACCATGTGCAATGCTGGGTGCTAGGGATACAAAGACAAAACTAACACAAAACTAAAAAGGGGCAGCCAGGTGGTGCGGTGGATAGAGCACCAGGCCTGGAATCAGGAAGACTCATCTTCCTGAGTTCAAATCTAGCCTCAGACACTTACCAGCTGTGTGACCCTGAACAAGTCACTCAATCCTGAGTTGTCTAACCCTGTTTGCCTCAGTTTCCTCATCTGTAACTGGAGAAGGAAATAGCAAACTACTCCAGTATCTTTGCCCAAAAACAAAACAAACCCAAATGAAGTCACAAAGAGTTAGATATGACTAAAATGACTAAACAACAGTCAACAAAAAACAAATGCAACAACCCACCCAGATCTGCATCTGGTCTAGGGACATATTTGAATTACCTTGCTCCAGGAACAGGAATAGCTCTGCTTTTGCTGAGCTCCCAACCAGATGATTGTGTGTGGACATATAGAAGTATTCCCATTTCACAGATGGGAAAACTGAGGGACAGAACCTAATAACAGGGATAGAGAATGGACCTGTGATTTCATTCACAAAGAAAACTCTCTCATCCAAAACACATTAGTGCCTTTGCTGCAGTTTACAGACTTAAAGTTACCTAGAGAACTCATAGGTGGCACTTGAACCCACACCACCTCTTAATGATAATGATAAGGATAGCTCACAATTCTTTAATGTTTTAAGGTCTGTAAAGTGCTTTATTTTAAATATCTAATATGATCTCCACAACAGCCCTGTGATGTGGGTGCTGTTATTATGCCCATTTTATAGATGAGGAAATTATTGAGTCTTAGATAAGTTACATGACTTGCCCAGGGTCACAAAGCTCAAGGTCACATTTATTAAAATGCCTGAGGGAGGATTCAAACCCAGATCTTCATAACTTCATAACTTTGGTTATGGTTTTCATAGGTTTGGTTCCTTATTCATTTATAGATAAATTAATATATATTTATACATTTAAAGATAGGTATATGATAAATAGATAGATAGATAGATAGATAGATAGATAGATAGATAGATAGATAGATA
>NW_020945014.1:715930-727639 GCF_900497805.2 Vombatus ursinus | reverse complement strand
ATAGATAGATAGATAGATAGATAGATAGATAGATAGATAGATAGATATAGCAATTATATTATGTTAGAAACTGGACATACAAAGACAAAATAAATCAGACCTACCCCCAAGTATCTTATTTATATTGGGGAGAGGAGGGGGACAATCAGTTCCTAGGAAATTAACTACAAAACATAAACTAAGTCTTTTTGGGGGTGGGGGGCACTGGCACCTTGGGGGATCAGGACGGGTTCCCTGTAGAATATAAGCTAAGCTGTGAAGGAAATTCAATTTTCCAGGAGGCAACAGTAAAGAGAGAATGCATTCCAAACATGGGGGAGAGCCTGTCCAAAGTCATGGAGACAAGGAATGGATTGTCACTTCATGGAAACAGAAAATAGGCCAGTTTTGTTTAAATGTAAAGTGAATGAAATGTGTGAGAATTTGAAAAGTGAAAAGTGTAACAATCTGGAAAGGTTGACTGGAAGTAGATTGTGAAGGGCTATAAAATAAACAAACAAATAAAAACGCCAAGCAAAGGAGTCTCCAGAGGCAAGAGATGGACACTGGAGCTTATTGATGAGGGGAGTGATGCCACTGATCTATGTTTCTGGTGTATCAGGGCTGCATGGAGAGTGGAAGACAGTGGGGAGAGGACTGAATCGGACAGACCAATTAAGACATCGTAGAAATGGTCCAGGCTGGTGGTGGTAAGGGTCTTAATGAAGAGTGGCAATAGTGTATGCAGGGAGAATGGACAGATGCATGATCTTTTTTGGAAATGGAATTGACAAGTATTGGTAACTGATTGGATATGAGTAGAATGAGAGAGAATTGAGTATGACCCTCCCCTCCCCCACAAGTTGTGAACCTAGATGAATGGTGGTGATCTTGACAGACACAGGAAAATTGGAAGAGGGGCAAGTTTGTGCAGAAAGATGAAGTCTGTTTTGGACACATTCAGTTGGCAATGCTTATGAACATCCAGTTCAAAATATCCAAATAGATGGTTGGCCATGTGAACTCGGGAATCAGGATAGAAATAGGCTGGATATACAGATACTTGAGGAGAATCCTGCATAGAGGTGAAACTTTAACTCACAGGAGCTGATAAGTTCAAAATCTCTATTCTATGTGTACTCACAGAGAGTAAGTGACTTCCCTACGATCATTCAATCAGTAAGCATCAGAGCCAAGACTTGAACTGGCTTGTTGACCCCAAGTCCAGCCCGCATTCCGTTATACCCCATCCCTGTTTTATGGCCGAGGGCCCAGGAATCAAGTGCTAAGCCTCGGTCTATGATCAAAGCAGAGGAAGGTCTCAATATTCATAGTAGCATCCAATGTCAGGGCTGGAAGAAAACTCAGAGACCTCCATCGAGTCCTACCTGTACTTGATTGAGAATCCCCTCTGCCACACCCCCAATAAGGTGCCATCCAGGTCATCCAATCTTTGAACGAAGACCTGCACCAATGAGTCCATCACCTCCTGAAACAGTCAATCCCAGAGTCCAACAGCTATACTTGTCCTTATATCCAGATAAAATGTATTCTTTCTTCAGTTCCCCCATTATTCCTAGTTGTGTCTCTTAGAGCCAAACAGAATACATTAAATCCCTTTTTGACATGACAGCCCTTTAGATATTTGAAGACAGCAATCGTGTCCCCCTCCTCTCCCCAACACATTTCCTTTCCCTGCCCAATCCAAATATCTTCAGATTTTTTCAACAAATTCTCATATCTTGTTGTCTCTAGTCCACTTAGCATCCTGACTCCCTTCCCAGATAGTCACCAACATGTCGATGTGCATATTAAAATATGGTATACCTCAAACTGAATATAACACTCCAGATTGGCCTGATGAAAGCACAGGATGGCAGGATGCTGTGTACTTTCTGTGTGCTAAGCTTCTTCCACCATGTAGCACAAGACTTCATTAGCTTTTTGGCTATACAGTCACTTTTGACTTTACATTGCATTTATAGCTAATTACTAAGTATAGTTAATTACTATTACTAATAATAATAATTGCTAGCATGTGCTTTAAAGCTTGTGAAGTGCTTTACAAATGTTTCATTCGATTTTTACAACAATGCTGGGCAGTAGGGTCTATTATTATTTTACCATTTTATAAATGAAAAAACTGAGGCAGAGAGAGGGTGATTTTCCTAGAGTCACCCAGCTATTAAGTATCTGAGACTGGACTGAATTCAGATCTTCCTAATACCAGGTCCAGAGCCCTGTCATCCTTTTCTCACAAACTGTCACAATTGAGCCTCCTCTATTCTGTACTTAGGAAGTTGATTTTTTGAACCCAAGGTTAGGGTTTTACATTTATTCCTTTTAAACTTCATCTTATTAGATTTAACTCCCTGATATTTTTTAATCCCTATTCTATTCATAATGTTAACCATCCTTCCCAACTTTATTTTATCTTCAAATTTGATATGTCTTCATCTAAGTCTGATTGAATGTATTCAGTACTAGATACTAACTACTAAATATCCAAGTAATTCCATGTTTAGAGCCTACAATATTTGTAGGTTAGGGCAGCCAGGTGGTGCATTGGCTAGAGTGCCAGACTTGATGCATCTTCCTGAGATCAAATCTGGCCTCAGACACTTACTAATTGTGTGACCCTGGGCAAGTCACTTAAGCTTGTTTGCCTCAGTTCCTCATCAGCAAAATGGAGAAAGAAATTGCAAACCACTCCAGTATCTTTGCCAAGGAAACCCCAAGTGGGATCACAAAGAATCAGACACAATTGAAATGACCAAACAACAACTTACTAGATTTGGTAGCTACCCATTGGATGGGATACGAGGATCTTCCCCATTGGCAAAATATTTCTACCTACCCTACGCTCAGCTGGACTTGGTGCTCCCAATATAGTGTTTTAGTTCTTGGGCTTTTGAATGAATCTTTCCAAGCTTCTGGTATAAAATGGCAGCTGGGGAATGTGCATGGACACACTCAGCACTTCTCAGTTACTGACACCTAAGCAGGAATAAATTTGCCTTATCCCTTCCTTCCCTAACAACACTAAGCAAGGCTGGGATGGCACTGGAGTTTAGGATGCGATGGATACACAGGCATAATTTATGGAGAGACAGGACACTAGAAGAAGAAATAGAATCTCAGGTGAGGAAGCTTGTGTTGGCTTTTGTGTTGGACACAAACATCACCTCCACCATTTTTCCATAGCTGTCTTACATACATTTCAAACCTTCCTTATCTTATTTTAAACACCTGGGGGCACTGCTGACCATTTATATGATCTTGTCGCATAATAAGGACTAGATACTGTCAGCCCAATACTTGCCAGTGGTTTATGTTTTCCACTAAACACCAGTGGGTACTTGAAGGCATTTTCATGAAGTTCTGTCATTTATTAAATTATTGATAGAGAAGAAGAAAGCGTCTGTCACCAGCTAAAATATTGATTGGTGCTTTGAGAAGTTAAAAAGACTACATCATTCATTATGATTTCCCATTCTATATTCCACATTAGCTGTCATTGCAATTCCAAAGCAATCAGTACACAAAGTTCTGGTGCAGGATATGAAATAGAATCTAAACTACAAGGTTTCTTTGGTTTGTTTATTTGTTTGTTTTTTAGCTACACTTTTACTAGCTTTCAGAGAGCTGACTACCTCATTTCCCTAACCACTCTATTTTTGCTGGTGGCAATACTAAAAAATCTGATTAGCATGAGGTTTTGGTTTTATGGGATTTATCCAATGAGATTTCTTATGACGTATTATTTTTTTTCTAGACATTCTATGCTCCAGACAAACTAGATTATTTATTGTTCCTACTATTATGACCTGGAGCCTAGAGAAGGTTATGCTTTATCCCAAGAATTAAGAAATAAGTGGCATTTCTATTACAAAAATAGGTACAAAGAGAGAGAGAGAGAGAGAGAGAGAGAGAGAGAGAGAGAGAGAGAGAAGATTTTAAGGAGAGGATGCTCCATTAGATTCTATCACATGGGGGATAGATAAAAAATTAGCTTCACTCGAACTCTCCCATCTCTGTGCTTATGCTAACATTGGTCCTATGCCTGGAATGCCCTCCCTCTTCTTTTCCCATTGAACTCCTACCAACCTGCTAAGGCCCAGCTGAAATGCAACTTTCTCCAGGAAGCCTTCCCTGGTTTTCCAGGACACCAATAATCCCATCAGACCTTACAAGGTACCTTATTTGCTCTTTAATGAAGGTATCACATTGAGAGGCAGCTAAACAGTATATTGGATAATATGCTGGATTCGGAGGTAGGAAGAATTGAGTTTAAATACTGTCTCAGATACTAGCTGTGTGACCATGAGTGGGTCACTTAATCTCTGTCTGACCCAGTCTGTAAAATGGGAATGATTATAGCACTTATATCACATTGTTACTGGGAGGAACAGATGAGATAACATTTGTATGGCATTGTGGAGAGAACCTTGGACCTGGCATGAGAAAGATCTGAGTTGAAATTTGGTCTCAAATTCTTACTAGATGAATAACCCTAGCATCTTCATGATGTAACCCTAGCTATCTTTTGTCTCAACTCTTACCTAGCCCTTAGTCATTGAATGGGTGTTGCCTCAGACAAACTGAGACCTGGGAAAGAACTTAGTTTCGAAAGGCCAAGGTCACCCACTCATCCTGGGCCATCACTAGTCCTCTTGACCTTTGTTTTGCCACTGGACTTGTGTGAGGCTGACTTTGTGCAGCTCTGCCTCACTTATATCCAATTCACGTACAAGTCAAGACTTATGTCATTGATCCTCTTCGAGAATGAAGGACAAACAGCAATAACAAGGCAAGTCACTTAACCTCTGTCCGCCTCAGTTTTTTGAAACAATACCTACCTCCCAGGGTTGTTGTGAGGATAAAATAAGGTGTTTGTAAAAATACTTTGAAAAATTTAAAGTGCTATATAAAGTTAGCTATTATTAAAGCTCTTTGCAAACCCTAAAATGCTACATAAATATTAGCTATTATTCTTGTCAAATTATTGTGTATCACAGATTTTGTACATGTACCATCCCCAAACTATACAGTTCCATGAGGTCAATTACTGTGTCTTATCTAACTTTATATCTTTCCAGAGCCCACAGTTGTAAGCGCTTACTAAATTAGTGTTACTGGTTTCTCCAAGGCTCTTGGTTAAATATATCAATCTATTAAGCAATTAACAAGCATATATTACTAAGTGCTAGGCACTGTGCTAAGGTCTGGATGTGCAAAGAAAGGCCAAAACAGCCTTTGCTGTTACATATAGAGTAGATTCAAGATATCCTTAGAGGAGAAGGCACTCACAGGTAGAAGGATATGGAAAGACCTCCATTTGAACTGAGTCTTGAAGGAAACCAGGAAAAGTGAGAGGTGAAGGTTAGAGGACATGGGGAACAGTGAGGGCAGAGGCATGGAGACAGATGATGAAAAGTCACGCTCTGAGAAACAGCCAATAGGCCAGCGTACTGAGACGGTAGGGCACTTGGAGGGGAGTAAAGGATAAGAAGACTGGAAAGGTAGGAAGCGGCCAGGTTGTAAGGACTTTGAAATGCCAAACTGTGGATTTTATATTTGATTTGGGAGGTAATAGGGAGTTACTGCAATTTATTTGAGTAATGAGGTAAGATGGTCAGGTGTATGCTTTAATAAAATGACTCTGGCTGCTGAGAAAAGGATATTACTAGTGCTAGGGTTCAGTCTGTTGCCAGTATGAGGGATCAGACTTTGGTCACTGTTAAGACTCAGTCTATGTTTTGGAAAGACTTCCTGATCAACACAATTCCAAAGGACTGATGATAAAAAAAATGTTATCTCCCTCCAGATGAAGAGCTGATGGACTCAGAGAGAAGATCAAAACATATTTTCTTTTCTTTTTTGGGGGGGGGGAGGGAGGGCGAAGAAGCATGGCTAATGTGGGAATTTGGTTTGCATGACTATACATGCTTGTAATGGATTTTGTTTTTCTTGCCTTCTCAGTGGGTGGAGGAGGGAGAAGGGGGAAGGAGAAAATTTGAAATCCAAAATAAAAGAAAATTTAATTAAAAAAAAAAAAGAGTCTATGGGCTTTGGCAAAGAATGTCATGTTTTGAGAGATTTTGGAGAGACAGGGAAAGAGAGGAGAGATGCATTGACATAAAAGCCCAGAGAGAAACAGGAGGAAAAGGAAGAGGAAGGAGAGAACAGAAGGAGGGAAAGCTATTTGTATGCACGGGGCTGAGTCCCCATAGAACTGTAGCGAAAACAGTTCTTGCCACGGGCACCTTTACGTTCTCTGCACCCCCATCTCAGATAGAACAAGATATGCTTGTCAAGAAGCGGGAGCTTCTCTGTCTGGAGTTGATTGGAGATACCCCCTCCATCTAGTGAACCTAATTTAGTTCTGTAGGTGCTATTTTGGGAAGGACCTTTACATCTCCAGAAGAGAATGACCAAGATAGTGAAGGCACTGGAAATCATGTAATCCTGATGACATGATATGGAATTGGTAGGCACTAATCCCCTATTTTTGTTTTTGTTTTTTTGATCACATGATCACAAATCTGTGATACACAATAATTTGACAAGAATAATAGCTAATATTTATGTAGCATTTTAGGGTTTGCAAAGAGCTTTAATAATAGCTAACTTTATATAGCACTTTAAATTTTTCAAAGTATTTTTACAAACACCTTATTTTATCCTCACAACAACCCTGGGAGGTAGGTATTGTTTCAAAAAACTGAGGCGGACAGAGATTAAGTGGCTTGCCTTGTTATTGCTGTTTGTCCTTCATTCTCGAAGAGGATCAATGACATCAGTCTTGACTTGTACGTGAATCACCCTATGACCAGGGTGAGAGCTAAGACCCTCTGAAGTGACAGGCCTTGGGAGAATAGATGACATAAGTGGCATCCCCTTTCCTGACCTTTCTTTACATTTCTGTTAAGAGCCTGAGAGTCATTGTACTCTAAAGTAGTTCTGGTCCAATCTCCCGCTTCTTGACAAGCATATCTTGTTCTATCTGAGATGGGGGTGCAGAGAACGTAAAGGTGCCCGTGGCAAGAACTGTTTTCGCTACAGTTCTATGGGGACTCAGCCCCGTGCATACAAATAGCTTTCCCTCCTTCTGTTCTCTCCTTCCTCTTCCTTTTCCTCCTGTTTCTCTCTGGGCTTTTATGTCAATGCATCTCTCCTCTCTTTCCCTGTCTCTCCAAAATCTCTCAAAACATGACATTCTTTGCCAAAGCCCAGTACGCCACCTACCGGCCATAGCACCATGCTCCTCTCTCCTTTCTGACTGTCTTTCTCCCTGTCTGAATACTTTCCTCTATGTTCTAGTGACTTTATTTACATGTTTTCCTTCCCATTTCTCTTTTTATTCCCAACACTCTTCCCTATTTCTTCCTTCTCTAAGTCTTTCAATATTTTTATCTTACTTTTCTGCTACTCTTTTGTGTTTCTCTGTCCTCTGTTTCTGACTGTCTTTCCATCTTTGTCGTTCTCTGTCTTTGTTAGTCTATGTCTCTGTATTTCTCCGTGTGCTTCTATCTCGCTGTCTCTCTCTGTGTCTGCCTCTTTCTTTCTGTATCTCTATTTCTGTCTGTCTCTGATTCTCTGTCTCTCTGTGTCTCTGTCTCTCTCTGTCTCTGTCTCTGTCTCTGTCTCTGTCTCTCTCTCTCTCTCTCTCTCTTTCTCTCCACTCCCTCTTCCTTCTATCCTCTATGCTTCTCGGTATCTCTGGCTCTGTCTGTATCTTCATTTGTCTCATTCTCTCAATCTCTTTCTCTTTCTGTCTCTTGTATTTCTCTCTCCTTGGCACCAGAGGACCTACAAGAGGCACCTTTTTCCTGGGCCTTTCAGTACCTTTAGCCCTCTCAGTTTCTCTCTTTCTGTCTCTCTGAGTCATCTAGTCTTTTCTTTCTCTCTGTCTTGCCCTATCTCCCCCTTCTTTCAATCTTTCAATCTCTGAATCTGCCCCTGTTTGCCCTTTCTATCTCTGTGCATTATTTTTCTCCATCCTCATCCCATTTTTTCTGTCCTTGGGAAGCAAAATCTATTGGCTTTGTCCCCAGAGACCTGTGAAAACACAAACGGTCTGAGATGAGGAAGATAAATAGCAACACCCTGCCCCCACTAGCCTTCCTCTCCCCTTTCCCTCTATCACACATAACTTGGGGTCTAAGCTCCTTGAGGAGGGAGACTGTTTCAGTTTTCTCTTGGTATTCCCAGAATATATCATAATACCTTGCACATAGTAAATGTTTGTTGAATTTCATTAGAGCAGTAGAGGCATGGAAAATCAAGGCCAAGAGGATGCTAGGGTCAGGTCTTCTTGAGAGAGTCAATTGTTAAATTTTCAGTATGAGTGTCTACACCTCTGAAATCAGCAAATGCTATAAATCAGGTCTTGATTTATTGTTTTATTGATTTCTAGTCTTAAGAAAGTGATGGATTAAATGTTAATAAAGAAGATCAAATTTAAAATTGTGTCACATGTATGTTTTTCCCCCAGAGAGTCAGCATACCAGATTTACCAGCATGCCACTGCCAGAGCTGTCCAAGAGTTGTGATTATAGGACTCTGGAGTTGATTGGAGATACCCCCTCCATCTAGTGAACCTAATTTAGCTCTGTAGGTGCTATTTTGGGAAGGACCTTTACATCTCCAGAAGAGAATGACCAAGATAGTGAAGGCACTGGAAATCATGTAATCCTGATGACATGATATGGAATTGGTAGGCACTAATCCCCTATTTTTGTTTTTGTTTTTTTGATCACATGAACTATTTCCTGATCAAGCACCTCCCCCCACCCCGAGATTCTATACTTGAGCAGCTGAGTTTTCTAGCCCAAGTGCAGGACTTCAGATTTATCCCTACAAAATTTCCTCTTGTCAGTTTCAGCCCATCATTCTTTCTAGCCTGCCGAGATCCCTTTGGATCTTAACTATTAGGTATCCATCCCTTTCAGCTCCCCATCATCTGCAAATTTGATAAATATGTCCTTCATTCACTCGTTCATTCATATGAAGGATTTGGAACTGTGGGAGACCCAAGAGAAGATCTAATCCAACCTTCTCATTTTGCAGATGAAGAAAATGAGGCCCAGAGGGAACATCAGATCACAGATTTAGAGTTGGAAAAGATTGTGAAGAGTCAAGTTAGCTACCCTGCCCCCTTTATTTTAAGGACAAAGAAACTGAGGCCCACTAAAGTTAAGTGGCTTACTCATTGTTGCTGCTGTTAGTGTTCATCCTTCGTTCTCCAAGAGGACCAATGACATCACAAGGGTGATGCATTGACTTGTATGTGAATTGGTCCCCTGGTCATACAGGGAGTACCGTGGCTGAGCCAAGATTTGAACCAGGTCTTCTGACTCCAAACCCACTAGGTCCTGCTGCATACCATTGCTAAAAATGCCTGATAACATAAGACTAAGTGTAGAATCCCTGTATCACTCTACTAGAAACTATGCCGACAAAGTTAATCAATGCTCATCATTCAGACAATAATGTGATGATCCAGAAGTGATTGTCCAGTGATCATCCAGTGATAACAAGCGATGACCCAGAAGGATGATCTAGAAGGAAGATCAGCAACAGTGAAGCATAAGCTAAGAAAGCCTCCACGATATTGAGTCCGTCCTTTTTCCTTCCTGCATGGAGTTATTTTCCTCAACAATTAAGATGACGATAATGATCTAGGATAACATGTAAACTCCTACGTTGGGCTTTTAAAGCCTCTCTCAACCTGGCCCAACCCACCATTCCAGCCTCGTTAAACACAACTCTAATTTCTGGAATCTACATTCCAGCCAAACTGGCCTTCTTTATCTTCCTCACACACAGCACTCCATCTCACATTTCCAGGTCATTTCACTTTTTTGTTTGTTGTTACCCAGTTATTTCAGTCATGTCTGACTCTTCATGACCCCCCTGAGGGTTTTCTTGGCAAAGATACTGGAGTGGTTTGCCATTTCTTTTTCCAGCTCATTGTACAAATGAGGAAACTGAGGCAAAGTGACTTGCCCAGGGTCACATAGCTGGTAAATATCTGAGGCCAGATTTGAACTCACGAAGATGAGTCTTCCTGATTCCAGGCCCAATGCTCTGTCTGGGCCACCTAGCTGCCCATCCTTTCACTAATTGTCCCTAAATTCCTGGAATATTCTCTCCTCACATCTACCTAATAGATTCTTTCCAACACCACCTTCTATAAGACATCTTTCCTGATTTTTTCTCAAATGCTAACGATCTCTCTCCCTAACCTACAGTTATGCCTTTTACATCACAACTTTCCCCATCAGGGTTTCACTATATCACAGGTTGGCATAAGAAATTAAATAGGAATTTTAGGAGAGTTTTGAGGAAGCTGCAGACAACACAAAAAGGCCAGCAGCTGACACAGAGCCTGTGACCAAATACTTAACCCAAATTTTACAATAAGGTACTGTAAACACCCCATAAAAGAAAAAGAAAAAATTCGGATTACTTCTCTGGTATTAAGGGAGGGCCAAAAAATTTTACATAGATTTTCCAGATCACGGAGGCCTCAGACACTTACTAGATGTGTGTCCCTGGGCAAGGCATTAAACCACCATCTGCCTCAGTTTCCTCATTTTACAAATGAGGATAATAATAGCTTCCATGATTGTTGTAAGAAGCAAATAAGATAATATTTATAAAGTGCTTTTATTAGAGACCTCCCTCCAGGATGCCATCAACTCATTAATGACTGTGTCTTAGGACCAGCTACTCAACCATTTCCAAATCGATACAATTTTACTATCTTCAAGTCCACATTTCTCCATCTTATCTACAAGAACAGAATGAAAAACTTTGCCAATCCTTTACTGAAATCTAGGTATTTATACTAGGGACACAGCATTCTGCCAACCTACCAACCTATTGTAGTCATTCAGCCCCCAAAAAGAAATACAGTTAGCCTGGTATGACCTATTCTGGATAAAATTAAACTTTGTGGTCCTAGCTTCCCTTTTTAAAAAAATGCTTAAAAATCATCATTCTAATGACAGGCTCTGAAAGTTTTCCAGGAATCAAAGTCAAGTTGAATTGTCTATGTTTTGCAGACTTTTCATTCCTTCCCCATTTTGCACATCAGATCAGGACTTTGTCTATCCCCAGTCCTGCAGCATCTCTTTCAAAAATCCCTGAGAGTGCCTGAACCACCACATTTGCCAATTCTTTCCTTCCCCTGAGATGTCCTGCATTACTTTGAACTTTTTGAGGGCAGCTATGTTCTCTCTTGTTAGCACCTCACTTAGCCTGGACTTCAATTCCCAGTTAGCTCTTTTATTTTGATCTTTCCCAGTCCAAGGGTTATTCTCCTTGATAAAGAAGACAGTCACCTTTGGGATTCCCTTATAATGGAAATAGATTTTACCTACTTACCTGTGTGACATTGGGCAAGTCACTTCACCACCATGACCTGAGCTTCCTCATCTGTAAAGAAAAGATCAGGCTAGAGTATCTCTAAGCATCCATTCCCATTATAAATTCTATGGTCTTGTGGATTTTTTTCCCCAATGGCTCTGGAAACTTGTGGCATTATGTTTCTCTCCCACTGCTCCTAGCCCCTGAGGGCCTAATCTAGGTGTCCTTTTCTCCCTATTTAGTTACTACAAACAGACTAGGTTTATCTGAAGTAGTTGGCTAAAGGAAATAAAATAAAAGCATTCAAATATATATATATATATATATATATATATATATATATATATATATATA
>NW_020945014.1:662754-715920 GCF_900497805.2 Vombatus ursinus | reverse complement strand
ATATATATATATATATATATATATATATATATATATATATATATATATATTTACGCTAGTCATCAAGCGACACTCTTTCCTAAGAAGCCTCTAGTCTGGACACACGGGCTGGTACCACACCCTGCACCATATGCATCCCTACACCATCTATCTGTGCTTTGTGCCCGTCCTAAGTCTGGTAGCCTCCCACGCTGCCCCGGGGAGAAGACCCAGAAGGTAACTCCTTTATTCAAGCCTCTGATCAAGGATTCTTAATATTTTGGGGAGGGTACCATAGACCCCCTTTAATAGTTTGGTGAATCTTCAAACTTCTCAAAATAATATTTTAATGAATAGAATAAAATGCTTAGGATTATAAAGGAAACCAACTATATTTATATACAATTATCAATTTTTCTCTTTCTCTTTTTCTTTCTTTCTTTTCTTTTTTTTTTTTGTCTAGGCAATGGGGTTAAGTGACTTGCCCAGGGTCACACAGCTAGTAAGTGTTATGTGTCTAAGGCCGGATTTGAACTCAGGTCCTCCTGAATCCAGGGCTGGTACTCTATCCACTGCACCACCTAGCTGCCCCTATATAGTTATCAATTTTTAAAAATTAGTCCACAGATCCCAAGAACCCCTGCTACAGACTATTGCTCTTTTTCTGTCACTGTCAAAGTAGGTATTGTTCTGTTCCTGAAGGTCACTGAAATCTGGCACCATCCACCTCCTCCATCTTCAAAGGGATGGAATCATAGATTTAGAGCTGAATGGGGTCACCTTACTTAATCCCCTCTTTCACAAAGAAACTGAGAAAGATTACATGATTTGTCCAAGGTTAAACAAGTAGTAATTGGTCTACCAAGATGGAGGGATCACAGCCCATGTCTCCCTCCCTATGTCTCCCAGCAAAGTTGTCATTCAAAGACTTCTTGAATTTCACAATGTTCCCATGTTAAATGACATATATGGTACATCCCCTAATTATCTGAGGAATGGACCAAGCCTTTACACTGAGACAAAAACAGACTCAAAGAAAGAGAGTGAGAGAAACACAAAGGTAAAAAGAGAAATATATAGAGACTGAAATGAGGGTAGAGAGATTAAGAGGAAGGGACAGACCAAGATGGTAGAAAAAGATAGAAAGATAGAAGATAGACCAAGGCATAGGAGGGATAGACCAAGATAGAAGGAAAAGTAGGAGAGGAGAAGATAAGAAAGAAAGAGACATGAGAGGGAGAAGGACACAGGGGAGAGAAAGAAAGAGAGAGAAGGGAGGGAGGGAGAAAGTAGACATGCAGGGAATAAAAGAAAAAGAGAAAAGAGGGGAAAAAGAGAAAGAATAAGGAAGAGGAGGGAAGAAGGGAAAGGAGGAAGGAAGAAGGAAGGGAAAGAAGGAGAAAAGAAGGGGAGAGAAGGAGGGAGAGAGAGGGAGGGAGGAGGATCACAGGATCATACATTCTGAGCTAGAAGAGACCTTGAAGTTCCCTCCTGTCTAACCCCTTCATTTTACAGATGAAGAAATAATGACGGAATTTCTTCTTCCTGTTCTATCTCTACCGAATGGTTTCTGCTGACTTTTTTTGCCTGAGAATGGCTTTCGTGAGCCAGGAAATTCAAGCTAGATATACTATGTGGCCCCAGTCAAATCCTTTTCACCTTCTAGGCCTCAGTTTCCTCAACTGTAAAATGTGTTGGGTTAGAAGCTTTCTAAGTTCTCTTCTACTTCTGACATCGAGTAACTTTTCCCTGGAAACACGGCATGCATAAGAGCCCCCCTCTCCATTTCACTGGAAAACAAAGGTAGCTGGGGCTGCAGCCAAAAGAAGGAAGGTTATACCCAAAGAAATATTTATGGTCTGAGAGTCTGAGGAAGCTACAAAATACCCACTCTGCCCTTGCTTTTGAGAGGTTTCAATGAAACTTTGGGGTGAGATAGGGGCACTAACAAAATGATCTGTGTGGGGCCATGCTTGAGGATAGGATGGGAAGAGAGAGGAGGGTCTCTGTGCCTGGGCTGGGCTAATTCAGATCTAATTCAGAAATGTCAGAATGCCCCGGCTTCATCTTTGCCTGCACCATCCCAGCTAGAACATCCCCCTCTTTAATCCCATCCCCCAGTGCTTCTCTTCCCATTCCTGGTGTCTTTATACTCCTTTCTCTCTTCCACTACCACCTCCAAGCCATCTTCTTTCAGCACTCCATATGCTGGGCGCTAGCTCCCACCACCCATCTGACGTAGATGATTTCCCTCCTCCCCATTTCTTTGTTAGGCTTCAGCTGGCCTGCCATCCCCTCCCAAGCCTCTCTGACAATGAGGAGGGGCAGTAGGCTGCATTTGCCCTCAGAGCCAAATATCCAGGGACCAACCTACCTTTACAGAATCACAAAAACACAGAATTTAAGAGCTGGAAGAGACCAAAGAATCCAATTCAAACAAAATATGAGCAAGAATCTCTTCTATAACAGACCCAGAGAGTGGTGATCTAGCCTTTGCTTGAAGATTGCCAGTGACAGAGAGCTCACTACCTGCTCAGACATCCCATTCCACTTTTGGACAGCTCTAGTTAGTAGGAAGCTTTTCCTTTTATCAAACCTAAATCTGAAACATGGAAATTCATACCCAATTCTCATGGTTCTGTCCTCTGGGACCAAGCAAGACCAATCTAGCCCTTCAAATATCTGAACACAGCTATCATGTGGTGCCCCACATCCCTCCAAATGTTCCCTGTGTTAAACATTTATAGTTCCTTCAAATAATACACACACACACACACACACACACACCCCTTTCCTAAAATGTGGTTCCATAACTGAACACAGTACTCCAGATGTGGCTTTACCAAGGTGGAGTAGAATAGAACTGGACACTAGGCCTTCTTCAATGCAGCCTAGGATAGAATTAGCTTTTCTTGGCTTCTTTGACATGCTATTGTCTCATATGGAGCTTGCAGTCCACTAAAGCCCCCAGATCTTTTTCACATTTTTCTCCTCTGTAAAAAGAAAAGGGCTGGGACTAGCTGCTCTTAACCCTTGGCATCTGAGTCCTTTTGACTCTCTGTGACTCTGTTTCCTGCTCTATAAAATAAGGATGATAATACCTGAACCCCCTATTTCACAGTTATTGTGAAAAAAAAGTGCTTTATCAGCCTCAAAGTACTATAGGAATGGGAGTTACTATTATTTTTTATTTATCTACTCATGACATAGTCTAAAATTCCAGAGCTACCTTGTTCAAGAAGGGTGGGGAAGGCAGTGCCCTGGGCTGAGATGGGGGAGATTGATGTAGGGGATCCAGGCCTGCTGAGGAGCCCCAACCCAATCTAAGAGAGATTTACTGCCCACCAGAGCCATTTCCATAGACATGAGCTGGCTCTCGGGAGCTGTTAATCTCCTGGATTTCCCAGCCGAGAGGCAGGAGAAGAGAAAGACGGGCTTGAAATTTATAGCCAAACCACCTTGCAGGGAAATCTTGTTCCCTGAGCTGCACTGGTTTTGCATTTTTCTTTAAAATACCTACATACACACAACTTGTCTCAAAAAAAGAAGGAGGAAAGTTCATCCCTTTGGGAGAGAAATAGCATCGAGGCAGAGAAAGTTGAGGAAGGAAACACCAAAGTGCCCTAGATTTGAAATCAGAGTCCTGAATTCAAATTCTTATTCTGCCACTTTTCATCTCTGTGAACTGAGACAAATCCCTTCCCCCCTCCCATGCTTCAGTTTCCCCACCTGTAAAATGAAGAGGTCATACTGAATGATTTCAATTGGACATTCTGTGTTTGAAAACTCCTTCCAGCCCTGGCATTCTATGTTCTATGGCTCCTTCCCAATTCAACATCCTCTGTTCAATAGGAACCCTCCCAGCTTTAGTAATCATCACTTCACCATCATAGATTTATGCAGTGGCAGAACTAGAGGGGACCTTAGAGAGATCACCTATCCCAACCCGACTTGGCAGATGAAATAAAAGCCAAAAGCCTAATGGCCAGAGATGAGAATGCATTTGTCGAAGGTGCCCAAGAAAGTCAGTGGCACATTCAGGGGCAGGACTCAGAGCTTCTAGCTCCCAGGCTGACTCCTCTTGGCTCCTGGCCTGGCCAGCTCACGCAGAAGGGGAGGGAGAGGGGGAGAAGGTGGGGACCAGGATGGTGGGAGGAAGCAGGATGGAGAAGGGGAAATGATAGGAGAGAATAGAAATCTGCTGAACTGTTGTTGATGGCAACAACCCCTTTAAATCACTGTCTGATCAAGGCAGAAGCTCCCAAGGACGTTTCTTTCTCTTTCCTTGTTGTTTGTAATTAAAAAGAATTAGTCAGAGGAGTGACATGTTTATAGGGAGTGCTGAGCCCAGTTGAGCATCAGCGTAACTGCTGCACTTTATTAATAAAGGGAAGGAAGAAAGAGAGTAGTAAGGGGAAAAAAATGCCTGTGCTAAGGCCAGAGGCCTGAGCGGAATCTCATTCTGAGAAAGAATAATTAATTACAAAGGGGCCTGAGTTATTTCTTAAATTAACTAATTATTCATTAGAGTTTTCTCTCTCCTTTTCCTCCCCTCCCACCTTTTTTCCTCATCTTTTTTTTTCCGCTTCCATTTCCTTCTGGTTCAGATAATAAAGACTTCCCTTAGTAATTAGAGCATCCTGGTTTCAGGGAGGGCTTGGAAGGACTGTGTTGGGGAAATGGGAAATGGGGAAACAGAGGCCCAGAGAAGAAGAAAAGGAGGGGCTTGATGATGGGTGGACACACAGAAAGGTGGTGAAAGAATCTAGGTCTCCTGACTGCTCGGTCAGTGTTTTGCACTTTATCAGCATTCTAGCATCACGTCATTTTGCATTTGGGAAAACTGAGACCCGAAGATAGGAACTGACTCGGCCAGGGTCATATATAGAGTGAGTCATTGTCAGAACTGAGGTTTGAACCCACGAGTAGGTGTAGCATAGTGGAAAGAACACTGCATGTGTTTGTTGTCAGAAGACTTGGGCTTCAATCCCAGCTCTGTGAATTCTTTACTATCTGTGTGACATTATACAAATCACTTCTCCCTCTCTGGGCTTCAGGTTCTTCATGTGTAAAATAAGCAAGTTGGAACAGATGATCTTGAAGGGCCCTTTCAGCTCCAAAACCCATGATCCTATGACTGTCATAATCCATAATAATAACAATAATTGCTAACATTTATGTAGTACTTGCTATGTGCCAGGCCCGGTGCTGAACACTTCATAATTATTATCTCATTTGATCTCACCACCACCTTGGGAGGTAGGTGCTATTATTATCCCCATTTTACAGATGAGGAAACTGAAGCAAACAGGGGTGAAGTGACTTGCCCAGGGTCACACAGCTTGTAAACATTTGAGGCTGGATTTGAACTCTAGGTCCAATCCACTAGGTAAGGTGGTAAAGATTTACCTAGATAAATAACAAAGAGTATTCATAGTTTTCCACAGGTTCTCATGGCTGTGTCTCATCTGGAAACTCCTCTGACTCTGAAGATACTACTTGACACTTCTATGCAAAATTAGTGATGTCACTGGTTGTTCTAGTGTTTTTTTTCCTCATCTGAACCGCTTTCTCTGACAACCCATGAGCTGCTGATGTCACTACCCAGATTGCATTCTTTCTGCTGCCATCTTCTGGTTTTCAACAGAATTTGAGATGGGATTAATTCTCCAAAGCAAAGTGGTCACTACCCATAGCCTAGGGCTATTTTAGCTCTTTGTAAAGTAGACTCAAGGCAGACTACACCAACTAGGAAAAAAAAAAAAGATTCCTTAGGTCAAACCTTTTTTTTAAAAATTATTTGTTAGAGATAATTTGTTTTTGCCTCAGAAACTAGTCCCTTAAGTCCATCTGCTATTAGGATGAGGGTGAGAAAATTCTTTTCAGATCCCATCATGCCCCTAGAAGTTAATATTGGCCATGAAGATGACTCTGGAACTGCTTTGCTTCCGTAAGACTAGAAGGAAAGAGTGGAGGAGTCCATCTCTGTCATTCATTTCTTTTGCTGTTATTGTACTTAGTCATTTTTCAGGCACCACTGATTCTTTGTGGCCCCACTTGGGGTATTCTTGAAAAAGATACTGGAGTGGTTTGCCGTTTCCTTGTCCGGCTTATTTTACAGATGGGGAAACTGAGGCAAACAGGGTTAAGTGACTTGTCCAGGGTCACACAGCTAGTAAGTGTCTGGGCCAGATTTGAACTCAGGAAAAGAAGTCTTCCTGACTGCAGTCACTGCCCATCATTCCTATAGTGCCACCCAAATTATTATTCTCCTTACAAAAGATAGCAATGAAATAAAAGGGGCTGCCCCATCTGGCCCAGATTAGAGACAAATTAAGAGAAACACCAGGGGAAATTTTGACAGCTAGATCCTTTTCTACTCATTATAGAACCTAGTTCTGGCTTTCTGTTGAGTTTTTTTTTTCTTTCTATGGTTCTAGAATGCATTTTATCTAATTCAAACCCGCTATTTTACAGAGAGGGAAACTGAGGCATGGAGAAAAGAAGGGATTTCTGTAACATCACAGAGCAATTCAGTAGCACAGCCAGGATTGAGCACAAGCCTTCTTGCTCTCATTTCACATTGTTCCATCTATTAACAACAAATAATCAAGTCAGGTTATAGGAATGAAGGAGATGAAGGTGGAGGGGATAGGGTCAGGGATAAGTATGATTTGTGTAGGATACGGAGATGGAGGGGTTAAGGAGTGTGGGGATGGGGATAGTGGAGGTAGAACAGAGCTGAAGAGAATGAGGAATGTGGGGCATGATGGGGATGAGAATGGGGATGGAGACAACAGAAGGCAGGATGGAGACTGATAAATAGGAGGATGGGGATGTTGACCATCATGATGTTGGTGTTACTAAAGAATGCCCAAGAGCCTGGCTAGAGACATCCTCCCATAGTTGGACTTTTCCCTAGTTGTCCCCTTGAGCTCCTAAGGGGGAACATCAAGAGGCTTCCTATCCCCCCCCAAAAAAAAACCATTTCAGTAAATCTGCTTCCCTACCCCCTAACCCCAGGATACTTCCAAGCCTTTTATTTGAGATCAAGAAACTGACTGTGTAGAATCACCAGGGTAGGAAGCAGTGGTGCCAACTCCCCCATTACAGCTTCATTCCTGGCTCTTCCCAGCACTTTGTCCAATCCACTGTTAAAAATCAATACCTTCAAAACTGCTTCTGCCTTCCAGGACACTAATCTCCTCAGACACATCCTTTATAAACCAGGTGTTCTAATCACCTCGGAGGAAGAGAGTGCCCCAGGCCATCTCTCCCATTTCCCTACCAGTCTGTAGTCCAGTGGATTAGCCTGGATTTCTGTCTGACGTCTAGGTCATGCCCAAATATCCAACTTGCAATGGGTTCCTCCACCCCATCCCTGCTTACTTTGATGTCATCCAATTCCTACTAGGACTTGAGGAGAGATTATTTTTCTCCTTAGACAGAATGAGAAACCAAGGCAAACATGCAGCCCAGGCCCTGTCAACCTTAGTAACATTTCTGGAGAGCAATTAGGCAGCAATGGCAGAGTCAAAAGAGGACAGGGAATGGAATCAGAAGATCCAGGTATGGGTCCCAGATCAACCACTTATCAGGTACATGACCTTAAACAAATCACTTTCCTTTCTCTGGGTCTAACTTTCTTGTAAATAAAATGGAGATAATACAATCGTATAATGTGTCAGGTGGGTGTGAAGAGTATGACCTTGTTTGTGTATCCCGATTTGCCTCAGTTTCCCCATCTGTAAAGTAGGGTCATGATATTTATACTACTATTTCATAGAGTTGGAGTGAGGAAAGAAAGTGCTTTGTAGAACCTGAAAGTGCTACAGAACTAAGTCATGATTATGGGAACTTTGGGGATGTATTGGGTTGAATTCTGATTTTGAAGGTCCTGGGAAATGCTGCTGTGTTCCTGTTTCCCTGTTTGTCCCTCACTGGCTTGGAGACCAGGGTAAATCAGGAGACAGTGATCCCAGATGCACTTGGAGAGGGAAGCAGAGAATTCCCATTACACAGGATTGTTTTAGGAAGAGCCTTGGATTGGAAGTGAAGCACTATATAAGAAACACTCTGGTTTTGCTATTAAGAAACTTAAGACATGAGTCCAGGTCACATCACTGACTTACTGTATGACTTTTAAGGAAACTACTAATCCCTTCAGGTCCTCAGTTTTCTTATCTGTGAAATGAGTGAGCTGGACTATTTAGCTTCTTAAAGCTCCTTCTTGACCTACTAGCTGTATTTAGAAATGTAATAATGGAAATCTATCTTAAGTGGCTTGCCCAGGGTCACACAGATGATAGGTGTCTGAGGCCATATTTGAACTCAGGAAGATGAGTCTTCCTGACTCCAGGCCCAGCACTTTATCCACTGCACCATATTTTAAGCTTTGTAAAATGCTTTATAAAAATTATTTCATTTGATCCTAGTAATATCACCATGAGGTAGATGTGAAAGATATTATTATTATTCCATTTTATGGATGAGGGAACTGAGGCTCAGAGAGGTTAAACATTTTGCCTACTGGTTATCCAACTAACTAGTCATGATCAGAAGGTAGATTTGAACCCAGGTCACTCCTGACTCTACATCCAGCAGTATTTCTACTATACCAGGCTAACCTATCACTTGCATTTATTGACTCCCTTAGTACGACAATCACCAAGCTTTACCAGATGCCTACTTGTGTTTGTGACTCTGTGGGGCTCTGCAGAGAGAGAATCTTCAGTCGTCCAACCCTCAGCCTTGCCCTTGGGAACTCCACTGCCCAAGACACCACCTGTGTGACCCAGGCAAGTTATTTCACCCCTCTACACCTGTTTCCTCACCTATAAAATGAAAGAGAGGGATCAGATGGTCTCTAAGATCCCTTCAAGCTATAAATCTATGATCCTATGAGCCTGGGAGATACCCAAGTATGGGACAAGCAGAGAGCAGAACAGAAATATTAGAGTTTTCTCGAAACATCCAGGAATCTGTGTTCTCTCCTCTATGCTGGTCACTAAGTTCTGATGCCCTGTAGCCTGAAGGGGATAACCAGTTGATTCCATGTTCTTCCTTATGCTGATAAACTCTCTGATCTTCATGATTTTTCCACTTACCCCTACCCTACTGCTGACACCTTTATCCCTATTGTTGACTACTTTCCCAAACGTTTCATCACAGGAGAGGGTAGAGAGAAGGGCTATTAAAAGCTGCCTTTCCCAAATGATTCAGGGACAAGGGCTTCCCCAAGAGATCTTCTATACTCAGTCCCTTCAGGGGTGTTGGACAGAATGAGGCCAAGGCTGTCAGTGGCCTAGCTATAAATTCTGCAGAAACAAACTCTGTCCAGGGTGAATTACCGGCGGCTGCTTCTTCGGGCAATTAGCTATTGTTTTAATAACTGGCGGTAATGAGCCACGGAGGGGGGTTCAAACTGCCTGGCTCTGTTACTAGGGATTTATAGGTCCCTGGAGCTGCAACAGGGAGGAGAGAAGGCTGACTAAGAGAGAAGGTTTGCCTCTAAGCACTTCCCACTTCCTCCTCCTAGGAGCCATCCTTGATTTTAAGAAAAAAAATGAAGCAGTTTCTAAGGGTCTCACCACAAATGGAATAAACAGCCCAGAAAGTTGCCTCTACCTTCACAAATCATAGTGCCCCCAAGGATGGTTGACCCCTGGAATCTCTCCCCCAGGGGAAGAAATCTTCTATTCCAGGATTGCAGTTGATATTCCAAATGCAAACATCAATTGGAAATTAGGATGAAGACATACAGTCACCTGGAGGTGCCAGTGGCTGAGGGCAGGAATCATAGAATGTCAGAGCTAAAGGGAACTTGTAATATCGAAGATAGAATATCAGAGCTGGAAGAAATCTAAAATCATTTGGTCCACATCTCCATCCAAAGCATAAGGAATAAGAGTAGAGTAAGGTAGGTCACTGAGAAGCAGGATGCCATCATAGAGAAGAGGAAATATGGCCAGAAAAGGAAGATGGACATAAAACAGTATTTAATGAAAACTAAATATACCTCTTTGCAACTGCCAGTTCTGCCCTCTTGGGCCAAGTATAATGAGTCTAACCCTTTCTCTACGTGGCAGCTCCTCAAGAACTGCCCTAACAAATTAAATCTTACGTTCATTTGTATATATCCTATGTGTGTGGGCAGCCAAGTGGTGCAGTGGATAAAGTACCAAGGCCTGGAGTCAAGAAGACTCATCTTCAGGAGTTCATATCTGGCCACAGACACTTACCAGTTGTGTGACCCTAGGCAAGTCACTTAATCTCTGTCTGCCTTAATTTCCTCAACTGTAAAATGGGGATAATAATAGCACCTACTTCTCAAGTTACTGTAAGGATCAAATGAGAAAACATTTTTAAAGAGCCTTGCACACAGTAGGCACTTAATAAATAGTTGTTTCCTTCCTTCTAATTCAATTCAACAAACTTTTTATTAAATACCTACTATGTGCCACGTATTGTGCCAGGAATGGGGGAAACAAAGTGAAATGGGTAAACAGTCTCTTTCCTCAAGGTGTTTGCATTCTACTGTGGTCTAAAAAACATATGATTACCAGGTGGGGACTTTTCTACCCAAAGCTTTATAGCATTTTTTCCTTTTCACTCAAACTGCTGGGCAAGGGAAATAATATTTGGCTAATTCATGCCTTTTGTATGCACATTCAGTTCCAGCTCAGAAACATTTTAAAAAGTTTTTATTCAACAGGCATTAAGTAGACAGGAGCCAAGCAGAGAATACCTGTGCATGCTCTGAAGTGGAGGGCATGACCTTTCCCCATTATGTATTCTTGGAAGAAGGCTCCCCAAGCTTTGAAGGATGTTGGTACCAGGCAAGGGAGACTAAACTTGCTTAAAAGCCTGGACCCTTCTTGGCTAGTTTCTCTATTACATATGCAAAGTGAACATATAGTCATTTGGAAGAGGAGGGAAGAAGAACTGGAGTGGTTAGGAAAAAACTCATGTAGGATATGGCACATGAGGTGAACCCTGAATGAAGCTAAGGATTCCAAGAGGCAGAGATGAGGAAGGAGAACATTCCAGGCATAGAGGTGGAGATGGAATGTTGAGTATAGGAAACCAAAACAGGCCAGTTTGGCTAGAGCATAGAGGTAGAATGTGTGGGTGTGGCAGAGTAATGTTGAATCAGTGAGGAAAGATGGGGGCGGAGTTAAGTAGGATTTTTACCTCCATCTTTGCCCCTCTTAATACAACCTAAGTTTGTACTTGCCTTTTTTGGCTGCTATCACTATTGCTTAAACTGAGTCCACTCAATTCCAAATATTTTTCACATGAACAACTTCTCCTATTATGTGAAGATGATTTCTGAACCCAAGTACAAAAATTTATATTTATCTCAGTTAAATCTCATTTTGCTAGATTATCCTCAAAGTTCTAGCCTGTTTCTGTTATCTCACACATCACTATATCTTTTCCCCTCAGCTTTGTGCCATCAGCAAATTTGATAAGCATATCATTTGCCTTCAGTCAAGTAACTGATAAAAATGTTAAACAGCTCTGGGCCAAGGACAGATCTCAGGAAGATGCTCCACTAGAGACAGTCTTCCAATTTGGTAACAACCCATTGATGGTGGCTTGACTCTTTGGATCCAATTATTCTCTATCTCCTCCAAGCTATGACCTGCCTTAGGGTGAAAACTTGGTCTGCTCTTTTTGTATCTCTTACAGATGTTTAGCTCCCTGAGGACAGAGTCTAGGTCTATTCCTTCTGTCCTCTAGACTTTGGACTTTCCTACACTCATGGGCCAGTTTCTTCTCTGTGTACTCCAAATTGTAAATTTGTCAAAAGCCAGAACTGTATCCACTTTTTCTCTTTTTCCTCCCCACCATGGACTATCAACTCTTTTTGTGCCTGCTCCTTCTGCTTCCCCCAGACTATGAGCTCCTTGAAACAGAACCTTATTCTTCTCCTTCCCTGTGTCCCCTTATCCCAACATTGTGAGCCCCTTGGAAGATGTCAGTTCCATTCAGAATTAAAATCTATTTTCTTCATCCCTCTATTCTCCCCAAATAAATACCAGTTCAGTATCCAGTAGGATTTCAACAACTCCATCATCCCACAGGTATCTAAAGTGGGTCTAAATGTCCTCACCTTGTCTTGGTCTCATTGTGATTAATATGTCACAATTTGAACATATCTCACTTCATCAAAATAGGTTCCTAGAAAGCAGAGTCAAAAAAGTCTTCACAGACCTTCTAGTTCAAACTCCCCACAGAATCTTCACTTCACATCAATAGTACAACAGAGGAAAATGAGGCTTAGAGAGGTCAGTCAATTTTCCTATGGTCACATAATAAGTCAGAAATAAAATTCAGGTTTTATGAACTCCAAGTTAGGAATTTTTTTCTTATTGTCAATCCCTCCTCCTCCCATCCTAAGCAATGAGATGCATGCATATTAATAACAATTCAACAAACATTTGTTGATTGACTACAATACACACAGAGCCTTATGATCATCTCTGAAATTAAAAATATCAGAGTTCCTGGCCTCAGGGATCTTACAATGCAACAGCAAATGCAAATAATGAGGAGGCATGGTAAAATGTAATGGGATGAAGGAATGATCTGGGCTGTGTGCTCCAAAACATCTGAGGGAGGAAAAACTATTTTAAGCTGGGCGAGTTCATTCATTCATTTATTGAGCAAACATGTATTAAGCACTTCCTGTGCGTGGTTCCCTATGTTTAGAGTAGAGGAAGATCAGCAAAGGGGGAAGACACAAACACAAGAAAACATGGAACATAATAATATAGAATAAGTGCACTGCAGAGGGGCAGACAAAATACGGTGTGAGGTCAAGCAGGAGATCTTGTTTGCAAGGGCTGTTGCGAGGAAGGACTTCAAACTCACGCTTATACACTCAGATATGTTATAGCCAACTCATGCCTAATCAGGCAGGAATGACAGGTAGAGAGGCCCCAGCTAGACACCCGTCTCCATCAGCACCATGGACAGCAGAGCAGGATTAGATCAATGTCTCAGGGAAGCTGGCAAGAGTTAAGAGTGGCATTTTTATAAAAGAACCATGCCTTGACTTATATTTTGTAATAAATGGAGACTAAACTTGCACATCTCATCAAAGGGATTTTTTAAGAATTTATTTTTTTGAGTCTTACGTTAAGGTGAGAGGTCTTCAGCAGCAGCAACCAAATGCCTTATTTACCAGAGAGAAGATCTTCTATTAAGGTAGCATTATATGGTATAAATTAATAATAACATAAATATTAATAATAATTAATAACCATTTTGTTGATTACGTTAATTATTAGAAATTTGGTCACATGTATTATTGTATACAAACAATTATATTACTATTAATTACATTATTAATGTTATTGTTAGTACTATTATTGTTACCATTTCTATAACACTATGATGTTTAACAAAAAGCTTTTAGGTGCTGAAAAAGTGGAAAGTACCTGAGGTTGAATCCTGACACCCTTACCAGCTGTGTGGACTTGGGAAAGCATTTAACTTTTCTGGGCTTCCATATTCTCCTATTTAAAATAGAGTGGCTAAAGAAGATTTTTTCAAAGTCCCTCCCAGTTCTGATGTAAACTACTCTTCTTTTGACCACCACCCTATACACATACTTTGTGTTGGGGTTGTTATTGTTGGGTTTTTTTTTACTCCACTTCAAAAAAAAAGATCCCTTTAATATATTTGGAGAGCTGGGCAACCTTTACCTATTACCTTATTTGATCCCCACCACCTTTGGAGATGATAGACAGATACCCATTTAACAGAGAAAGAAACTGAGGCCCAAAGTATTTAACACTTAAAGAGCAAATTAGAACTGAGACTGGTGCCCATGTCTCTGTATTCAATCAATCAAAAAAAGAGGTTTGGAATAGTGGAAAGAGAGCTGGCTTGGGAATCAGGAGGTCTGAGCTCTAAGATTCAGGGTGTTGCAGGGGAAAGAATACTGGATTGAGACCAAAAAAGACCTTTGTTCAAATCCCAGACCTGGTTCAAGTGAATGCCCTACTACATAGAGAGGTCTGTGTGACCTCTCTCTGGGCCTCAGTGTTTTTATTTGTAAGATGAAGAGATTTCAGTCGATGATGATCTCTGAGGTCTCTGGCAGCCTGTGATGATATAACTCAAAGGAAGCCAGGAGATCAGAATGCTGGACCTAGTTCTGATACTCACTGAGAGTGGGGCAAGCCATCAGGGGGTGTTAACAGAAAGATTTGTTTCTTTGTGGGGGGTAGAAGCAAGGGCAGGATGAATCACATTCCAAGCAATGAATACTCAGTGATTCACTCACCTGCCCAGTGTCTCCAAACTGACTCCTGAGTTCACTTTTCGCTATGCCTTATTGTGAGTCATCCAATTTCATGCTAAATTGAGAGCCCTAAAGAACAAGATAGGCCTCTGGAGCAATGCTTCCATGACCCAGCTTTCCCCAGGGGAACATGGATGACCTGTCATCCACTCCAGGCAATTCAGCCTTACTTAGGCAGTGGCAAATATCTTTCCCTTCCCCAAAATAATATAATTTTAGAATATTAAAAAACATTTTCACATTTATCAGATTCTCAGAGATGGAAGGGGATTGAGAACATCAAGGGGGAAAAGGAATAAATTCAATCAACTACCAGGTATGTGACTGACTACGCAGTTCCAAATATCTGGATATTTGAGTTTGGATGGTTACATATACAGAATTCCAGAGTGGAAAAGGGTGTTACAAAATAGACTATATGATGTTAGACCTAGAAGGGTTCTTAGAACCTTGAATGTTAAGAAAGAGGGGGAACTTAGAACATAGAATATCAGACCTGCAAGAGGTCTTAAAAATCATCTACCATCAAAAAAATTAAAATTAAAAAAAAGAAATTAAAAAAAGAAAAAAAAGAAAAAATGCATCTACCACTGGGGAGACACATTCCCCTCTCCAAAAGGTCCCTAGTTGGAGAAGGGTGGTGGCTGAATGAACCTTAAAATCACTTAAAATGGAATACCTTTAATGCTCATGAGCTCAGTATGGGGGAGGGGAATGTTCAGAGATGAGGCTAATTAGGGAACAGCCATGGCCTGTTTGGTTGAGATTCTGCCCCAGAGCAAGAGGACAGCTAGATGACCTCTTGATGTCTTGTCCAATGCTTGGTTCCTTAAAGCACTGAGCAGGAGACCAAGGAGATGGAGTCTTCAGGTTGCTCAAACATCAAGAGAGGAAAGGAAGAAATTCAATCAACTGTCTGGGTATGTGACTGACTATACAGTTTCAAATATCTAAGTATTTGAGTAGGTCTCTATGATTTGACATCATTATCACCCATTTTCTACCTTCCCAACTTCTGCTTCCCAACAAGGACCCTTATTCATTTGTTGAAATTTTACTCAAGTGAAATGAGCAGAACCAGAGACATTCTACACAGTAACAGCAATACTGTACAATCATCAACTGTGAATGACTTAGCTATTCTCAGCAATACAATGATTCAAGACAATTCCAAAGGACTTATGATGAAAAATATTATTCACTTTGGGAGAAAGAACTGATGGAGTCTGAATGCAGATTGAAGCATACTTTTTAAAATTTTTTTCTTTATATTCTTTTTATCTGCATTTTCTTTTGCAATGTGGTTAATATGGAAATGTTTTGCATGACTGCACAGGTATAGTCTGTATCAAATTACTTGCCTTCTCAAGGAGGAGGAAAGGAGGAAGGGAAAAAGAGAATAGGAACTTAATTTTTTAAAAAAAGGAATGTTAAAAATTTTTGTTTACACGTAATTGAGAAAAAATAAAATAAAATAACTAAATGAGAAAAAAAGAAATTTTACTCATTCTTTAAAGCTCAACTCAAATGTTTCATTTTCCATAAAGCCTTCCTTGATCTTCCTACTAGTGACTTTCCTTTCAGAACTCACACACAACTTTTTTTGGGTCTCTCTAAAGCACTTACCATGAGATGTTCCATATTATAGCTGTCTGTGTTTTATGCCCTTTCTAGACCCCCAAGGTTCTAGAGAGTGGAGTCTCTGTCTTATTTGACTTTTGTATTTCTCTGGGGTTTAACATACTGTTCTGCACAAAATGCTAAAGAAACAAACACATGACCTCTCTCTCTCTCATCTAGTGTAGCCAAATCTCCTCAACTGCCTTCACACACACCGCGCTTCTATCCCACTCTCTTCCCTACATATAATTCTCTCTTCTTCAGTTCCTCACCATCCATCAAGGCCCCTCTACAAAGAAGTCCTCACCAGTTACTCCAACACACACTAGTCTATCCCTCCCTTTAGCACCTCCTCTCACTTACATGGTGGGCCACATATTCTCACACTTGCCTCTCTTCTCATCTCTCCAGTCTTATCTTCCACTAATTTCCCACTATCTCCATTCCCATATCTTTTTCTCCAGGACAATTTATTCACTGTGCTCAGATGATTCCCTGGTCTTCCCTGCTTCTACCTTTGCTCACAGCATCCCTTCTCTTTCCATACCCCATGGGACTTTGATGCCTTCCTCTGTCCCTCCTGTTTATCTCCTGTCCAACTTTCAAGGCCCAGATAAACTCCTGCCTCCCAGAGGAAGCCTCTCACAACCAATTCAAGGCTCTCACCCTTTTCTCAGCTCATGTCCATACCATTCAAATTGCACCTTCACAATGCTTCTTATACTGAAGTGCCCTGAAGTGGAAAAAGACCATGACTTGAGTCAAGTCACTTCTCTCTGTGCCATGGTTTCCTCATATATAAAATGAGGGTAATGATCCCATTCTATCCACTTCCCGGAGTTAGTCTGAGAATCCATCTCAACATAATATAATTTTCAAAAGATCTATTAATTTACCATATGCTGAACCCTGTGGTCAAAATTGGGAGAGATGAGGTATAACCTCTCACTTCCTGTTCACTGGACTATGCATAACATACTCACAGATATTTGTAATACCTATAGTATATAAGCAGTTAAGAGAGAGACAGAGCCAAGTGCCATGTGAGGTCCAAAGGAGAAGGTTGCTTCCAACAAGAGGGCACCCTCCTTCTGAGATTATCCTCAGTTTATCCTTTATTTATCCTGCTTACATAATTGTTTTATATTGTCTCCCCCATTATTAGATTGTGACCTCCTCGAGAATAGAGACTGGATTTTGGATTTTGCCTTTCTTCATATCTCCTGGCACTTAGCGCAATGGCTGACACATAATAGGTATTTACTTAATGCTAGTTGACTGACTGACTAAGCCACCAGAGGAAGCGACATTGGAGTTGGGATTCTGAAGGAAACAATGGATGTGCAAAACAGAAGTCTCCACATATATCAAGGGAAGAGGGTTCTGCTGTTCTTTGCTACAATCCAATTTTTGTATCATCATTTAAATATTCATGCCTTGAAATTTCGTTTCCTTATTAGATTGTGAATTCCAGAACTACACCAACTGTGTCCCCTACATTTCTGTTTCCCTCATGGTTCCAAGCTCAGGGTCAATAGGCTATGATGAATTTTTGTTGGGAGATTTACTGATTATGTTTCATACTATTCTCAGTGTTCCAGAGGAGAATGGATAATATGCTGTCAGAGATTTTAAAGGGATTTTGCATTGGAAGGGAGATTGAGCCAGATACCCTTTGAGGTCCCTTCTAGCAATGAAATTCTATGTCCTATGGTCTCAGGATCCATTGGATGATGATAATCTATGAACCTTTCTGAGTTGCCTTTCAGCTCAATCATTCTGTATTCTGTCCTGCTGTTCCAACACCCTTTGATCTACAGATCTATGTTCTATGGTCTCTTCTAGCTCTGACATACTGTGACTCTGAGATTCTGTAACCCTCTGATTCTTGATTCTGCTACCTCTATGTGAGTTTAGTCTCTCCAGGCAGCCTCAAATCTTGAAGAGAACAGGGCTTGGGTTTCCTTCCCTCCTCCTCTAACACCCCACCCCATCCTTTCCCTTCCTCCTCACAACCTGACACCACTGCCCCTTCCTGGCTGAGCACAAGCCTGGTCACTCAGGGGTCATTCTCAGTAGATACTAATTGCTCTGGAGATCAGAGTGAGTTTTTTATTTCTTTTTCCAATGTCAGTGTCTGTGGAGCACCCCAAGGGAGTGGGGAGGAGGGGGACTAATAAGGAGAGAGAGGCTTCTATTAGTAATACTCATGCCCTATTTCCCACATGGTGGCAGCAACAGCAGCAGCTACCTTGAGTCACCAAAGATGAAGTGGCCTCTGTTGCATTATATTTAGCCAGCCTCCACTCCCATATGAAGCATTTTTTCTCCCCTACTCTCCTAGGTAGAATCACTGAACCAAGTGGTGTAAGGGAGGATGGGACATGGAGAAGTCAAGGGTGGTGAGGGTGGGGGCTGTGGGAAGTGGGAGGTAAGTGGAAGGCAGGCGAGGTCCAGTGAATCACCTATGTGGGAGACACACTTAACTCCTCCTTTGGGCTAAAACACAAAGACACAATTATCCCCTTTAGGCCAGAGCTTCTCAATCTTTTGTGTGTGTGTGTCATGAGCCCCCTCTGGCAGTCTGGTGCAGTCTATGGCTATCTTCTCAGAATAATGCTTTTAAATTAATAAAATAAAATACATAAGATCACAAAGAGACAGCTAAGTGGATCGGTGGAAAGAGCCAGGCATGGAGTCAGAAAGATCTGTGTTCACCGAGAGCCTCAGTCACTTGCTAGCTGTGTGATCCTGAGCAAGTCATTTGACCTCTTTTTGCCTCAATTTCCTCATCTGTAAAATGGAGATAATAATAGGACTGGTATACTTCCCAGCACGGTTGAGAGGATTAAATGATGTGATTTGTGAAGTATCTGGCATAGAGTGAGCTCTTGATAAATGCTTGTTTCCTTCCTACGATTTTGAAATAGTTATCAAGACACATACATAGGATATATATAAAATATATCCTATATATGTATGTGTAAATATTTTTTAATTCACGAACCCTAAATTAAGAACCCTCTACTCCAGACCCTTTTTTTTAAAACAAAGATGATTCCCCACAGATCCAACAGAACTCTGTCCCTTTTTTGACCAATTAAATGTGGTTGGGGTCGAGGTCCAGTCTGTCAGGATTAGGGCTCAGGGTATGAGCAGGTGACTGGGATCAGAATCCTATTAGATTTATCTCTATGTTCTAATCTCTCAAGGTATTTTCAGATCTGACCTCTCTCATCCAGTGTGTTACCCATGCCTTCCCAGCTTGATGTCAGGATTAAGACTCACTCTTCAATCAGGGCCAGGGCTCAGCGTGTCACTATGATAGGAGTGAATCCGGTCATTTCATAAATATGTTCTATTCTGAAAGTGGCTCTATTCGGTGCTTAGGGCCACCCAGCCCCAGTTACCATTGGAAATGGAGTCCAAAGCCTTCATCATCCTGCCTGTGAAAACACATTCTACCATTTCTAGACACAGACTTGTTCTATGGATCATATTCCCAGATTGTTGAGTGACCAACAGCATCTCTGGACCATAATTTTCTCTTCTACAATAATAATAATAATGATAACTAGCATGTATATTGCCCCTTAAGGCTTACAAAGCATTTTATAAATATTATTTCATTTGATCCTCGTGAAAACAACCCTGGGAGATGGACACTATTATTATCCCCATTTTACAGAGGAGGAAACTGAGGCAGAAAAGGGTGCCCAGAGTCACACAGCTAGTAAATTTCTGAGGCTGGATTCTAACTCAAACCTTCCTGAGCTTTTTATCCACTATGCCAGCTAGCTGCCTCTGCATGAAGCTGCCTTCCCTAAGAAGAGGATAATAATCCCCACCTCACAGGTTACATTGTAAGGACCAAAGAAGATAATGAACACAAGGTGTTTCATAAATTGTGAAGCCCTATGTTAATATCAGGAACAGAGGGCAGTAAACTGGGAGCTAGGATACCTGAGTTCTAGTTAGAAGCTCTGCCACTGATTTTCTGGATGACATTAGGCAAGCCAGAAAATCACAGAATAAGATAATTTCATAGTTGGAAGGGATCTCAGAATAAATCCAACCACCACCTAAACAAGAATTCTCTCTCCAATATGAGACAAGCCTCTGCTTGAATACCTCCAGTGTCAGAGAACTCACTACCTTATCACATTGACAGTGTTATTGTGTAATGACTGTGATCCTTAGGAATTATTTCCTTGTCTCTATCCAGAGCCTGCCTCCCTGTGATTCCTTCTATTGCACCTCTATTGACACTCTAGGGTCACACAGAACAACTTTAGTCCCCCTACCTCATGACAACCTTTTGAAGATATGAAATCAGAGATTACATTAGGAAGCTGCATGGCATGGTAAAAAGGACACTGGACTTAAGAGTCAAGAAGTCCTGAGTGTAGGTTCAATGCCTACACTAGCTGTGTGACCATAGGCAAGTCACTTAACCTCTCTATACCTCAGTTTCCTCTTTTGTAAAATGACTGGTTTGGACTTGATAGCCCAAAAGGTTCTCATCTTCTTTAAATCTGTGACTCTATATCCTACTTCCCCACCACACCTGGAGTGCTGGGAACCCAGCAAAGTCTTCTAGTCTCTAGGCCAGGGGTGGGGAACCTGTGGCCTCGAGACCACATGGGGCCCTCTAGGTCCTCAAGTGCGGCCCTTTGACTGAATCTGAACTTCACTCAGTCAAAAGGCAGAGGGGTGGTTCCCCACCCCTGCAAGTTTAGGCTAAACATTTTCAAGTTCCAGCCTCCTAGGTCCTGGTTTTTTAGCCCTCTTCCCCACTCTGGCCATGCTCATCTGCATCAGGGACTCTCTCATTCAGGGGAGTGTTCATCGTCCTTGTTCCTTCTCTTCCTATGTCCTCCCCAAGAGGGTGAGTACAGGACAGAGAGGTCAATGGTATCACGTAGACCTATATGGAACTAAATTGCTTGTAAAACACCAACCAAGGGTTCAGGATCTGTCCCCAACCTTATAAGGCTCCATATATGGCAACTCGAGACTTCTAGGACTGGGGCTTAGTGACATTCCCCTCAGCTCCCTGGAGCTCAGTCTGGGGATTAAGAGCACCCCAGCAGCCCTGACGTCAACACAGCTGAGTTTGCTGACAAGTACCTGTGCCAGAGAAGACTGGCTTTAGGGAACTGTCAGTCCTGGAAGAAAAGAATCCAGAAGAAGAGGGAGGAAGGAGAGTGCGAACGCTAGGTAAACCCTTTTCATTCTCTGGGCACAGCATGGATCATTTCCTCTTCCCTTCCTTTCCTGCACAAATAGTTCTCTCTTGATTGGCAAGGGTGGGGTATTCAGGCCCAGAACAAACGTCATCTCCTCTGATGGCAGCCGCCTCCCTCTTTGCCTTTTCATTCAGAGCCCTGCACAATCTAGGCCTAATCTACCTATAGAAACTAATCTAGGGAGGGGGGCAGTGCAATAAAGCTTAATAAATGTTTATCGAATTGAATTGAATAGGATGGGGGGGGAGCAAGGATTAGATTCAAAAGGAGGGAAGGAAATGAGCCTTTATTGAGCATCTACTATGTGTGCTAATTGCTTTATATGAATATTATCTCCTTTGATCCTCACAACACCCCTGGGAGGTAGGTCCTATTATTATCCCATTTTACAGATGAGGAAACAGGTAGACAGAGGCTAAGTGACTTGCTCAGAGTTAAACAGCTAGTTAGTGTCTGGGGCCAGATTTGAATTCATAGTCTCCTGACTCCAGGCCCAATGCTCTACCTACACAGCCACCCAACTGCCTAGAAATAACGGGAGACTTGGAAGAAATTGACCGCTCCTTGTGAGAGCTCAATGCCAGTTCTGTGCTCAGTTCTCTAAGTCCAAGCTGATAGAGTGATCTGCCCAAGGTCATTTAGCAGCCTAGTTTTTGTTCAGTAGTTTCAGTCATGTCCAACTTTTTGTGATCCCATTGGGGTTTTCTTGGCAAAGATGCTGGAGTGGTTTGCCATTTCCTTCTCCAGCTCATTTGACAGATGAGGAAACTGAGGCAAACAGGGTTAAGTTGCTGAGCCACAATAGCTCCATGAGGGCAATAAAGTAAGAATTACTCTCTCTGCCTAAAAAGATGGAGAAAAGGAAAATCAGAAAGAGAAGGTCACTCATTCAAAGCTTCAGAACAAATGAGTGGTATAGTGGCAATATGGTGGATCAGAATTGAGGGCTGAATTTGTAGCCAGAGGACTCAGGTTCAAATCTCATCTCTCCCACTTGGTACTTGTGTGACCTTGGGCAAATCACTTCCCCTCTTGGGCCTCAGTTTCCTCATCTGTGAAACCAGGGGGTCAGACCAGATGACTTTCAAAGGCTCCTGCAGCTCTGAACCTCTGGCTCTGTGCCTAGAACTCCCAGGTGGGGCTCTTACCCCAGCGCCAGCACCGAAGAGCCTGGCACTTAATCTTGTTCAATTGCTCTCTTGTTGATTGTTAGTCTTATAAAACAGGAAGACTCATCCTTGCCCTGCCTCCAGCCTGGAGCTGCTGTGGGGATCAGGAGAGATAATGGATTCTAAAGAGCTTTGAAATGCATAAAGCATTTAATAAATGATTACCCCTTTGCTGGAGAAGATTATTATCCGTAATCTGCCTCCCTAACACACCTCGGTGCCCTTGTTCAAGGACATTCCTCCCACTCAGAGGGCTCTGCCTCCCTCTTCTCTTCCGCAGACTTAGATCTCATCCCACCTCCTCCAAGAAGCCCTCCCAGACCTCCCCAATCTATCTATAAACCTGTCTCTTGCCTCTGACTTCCCCGCAGCCCTTATTGTTCAACCCTTTCATTTATGCTTGTAAATATTCACTTTCTATGTGGTTCTATGATCGTGGCCCTCCCCACCCCCAGCCCAGGGAAGCTGTGAGCTCCTGGAGATCACAAACCATATTTTCTTTGTCTCTTTTTGTAATTCAGCCTTTACCCTCAACAAGTAAGATCGAGCGCAAGCCTAGGTATTGGAGAGGTTTGTAAAGTCCCTGGGTGGTGATGCAGAGGGGGCCGCTAGGCAGCATAGTGGACAGAGAGATAGCCCTAGAGTCAGAAGGATCTGAGTTCAAATTTGACCTCAGGTACTACCTGTGTGAACCTAGGCAAGACACTTAACCTTGTTTGTCTCAGTTTCTTCATCTATAAAAATGATCTAGAGAAAGAAATAGCAAACTTTAGTATTTTTGCCAAAACAAAAACAAAAACAAAACCCCTCAAATGGTATTGCAAAGAGATAGATGCGACTAATCAACCCAAAAAAAAAAAAGGAGATAATCTCAGAGAGAAGACAATAGCAGCTGGGGTGAGGGTGGGAGAAAGTATAGGGAAAACTTGCAGCAAAAGATAAGATTTGAGCTCACTCTTAAAGAGGTGGAGAACATTCTAGGCATGAAGGATTCATCGAGCATCTCCTAATTTCTCGGTAGAGTATCCTAGACTGGGAGTCAGAACCCTTAGTGAAATCATTCTAAACCATGTCATGACAGAAGGTTGAAAGGAAATTAACCTTCCTGGAGTCCTGTGCCCTTATGCAAATATGGAAACACGCCTATCAGCTGTTTGCATCCACCTATTGGAATCTGTTCCCCACTTAGGAAGGTAGAAATAAGAACCAGACCTATACGAGCACCTGGCTAGTTCCCCGCCTATGATGCCAGAAGAGAGGAGGGAATGAGGACAGTTTTCTCATCTCTATAAGGCCCATGGCTCTCACCCAAAGCATTTGAGCTGCCCTGACGTGGAAGCAGAGACCAGCTCTGGCTGAATTCGGGTGATTACAGATCTCTTTTAGGAGGCCTGAAATGTTGTGGGTCTTGGTGCAATCAGCACAATGTCACCTGTGCTTAGGAGCTTCTGCAGGACCTCACCATCAATTACAAATCACTGTTCTATTTGGCACCCATTCAAGGCATCCTTCTCAACACAGACAAATACCTTTGGCAATCACGCCTCACCCCATTTTATTCCTCTCTTGATGTTAATAACCAGAGGGGTCATTGAACAAAGTCATTTTTGCCATCACATCTCTCAAAGAATCTTGAACTGGTTCACATTAGCATGGGAGACACCTTGCTACAGGAAAGTCTTTAAGGTGGAGTTTTGTTCCATGAAATCAAATGCTTTTTGCAGTCTGCAAACAACGAGTACAAGAGGACCTTGTATTTTCTTCGCAGGATAGTTCAGTATGTGACCTTACAAATGGAAGAGGGCCTTGGGGGACAGTGGAAAGAGTGCGCATTTGGAGTCAGAGGACCCAGGTTTGAATCTCAGGCTCAGTCACTTGGCTGCCTGAGTGACCTTGGAAAAGGCCCAACCCCTGTGGGCCTCAGTTTCCTCTTCTGTAGAATAAAAGGGGCTGTACTAAGCAATCTCCGAAGTCCCACCTTTAAACCCACACTGCCATGAGTAGGAGGACGGATTGGAGGTTTGCATAAATGGGATCTCCAAGTTCAAGGGCAGATTCTCTTAGCATTGTTGTTGACCCCCTTCTGCCTCCTACTGTGGCCCAAAGATCTTCATGCCTGAGGCCTGGAGGACCCTCCCTGGTTCCTGAGGCTCAGTTATCCTCTTGTTCCTGACCCACTTTTCCCTTACTCTCTCATTGCTCAGCCCCTGGGTGTTTCAAGTTGGGCCTTCCTCAGTGTGAGCTAAAACATCATGATAAAAGACCAGCATCGCGGGTTGGTCTGATTTGTTTATGCCACTGTGGGAATGAACTGGGACAACTGAGTTATCAAGGATTAGCCTAGACCCTTTCTAGCAGACCCTTCTCCAAGCACTGGGTTCTTCATTTGTAAAATGTAGGGGTTAGACTGGTTATTATCTAACACCCTTCTGGCTCTGAGATTCTGTGCTTTTTATGCTGAGATAGCTTCCATTTCCACACTCTATGTTCCAAGGTCCCTCCTGGCTCACGTATTCTATGAGTATAGGACTTTATAACTCCAAGTCTGCATGGGTTAGTATTAGGATAAATTCACAGAGATATGGAATCTCAGAATTAAATGAAACTTCAAAGGCCATCTAGGTTCAACCTATACCTGAATAATAGTATCCTCTCTGTCATATCTAATAAATGATGACGACATGCTTAGAGGAAATGAATGAAATGAAATAATGAGGAAGTATATGCAAAATACATACAGAAGGGTGTGGTTGCAGGGCAGATGGCAAGACCCAAGAGTTTTTAGGGTGCATCAGAGGTCAGATGAGCACAGTGATTAGCATATGTTTGTTTGCTGACTGACTAACTTACCCCTCCCAAGGCATTCTATTTCTACTTTTGGATAGCTCCAAATATTCCATTGGGGAATATTTTCTAACACCAAACCTGAACTTGCCTCTTTGCTCCTAGTTCTATCCTCTGGGGCCATGCAGAACGAATCTAACCCCTTAACAGCTTAACAGCTCTTCAAATACTTGAAGACAGCCGTCATGACCCTGATAAGTCTTCTGTAGAATAAACGCTCCCACTTCTCTCAACCACTCCTTCATTGACTGGTCAAAAAAAAAAAGCCCTGACAGGTGACCTAAAAGAGTAGCTGGTGTTTGTAAAGCACTTCAAGGTTTACAGAATGCTCCATACACACAGGGAGAGAATAGTCTCTCTATATACATACATGTATGTGTATATATGTATGTATAGAGTATTCTAGAAACTTTGACTATATACAATATATAAAATTACTTTATATGTATATGTGTATCAATATAATGTACATGTAATACATATATCTATGTGTATATACACATGTATATTGTATGCGTATATAGGTTCTGTGAACCTATATATATACATATACAGTGTTCTGTAAACCTTGACTATATATAATATATAAAATTACTTTATATGTATATGTGCATATATAATGTATACATATATATAATACATAGCTATATATATTATATGTGTATGTATATGTGTATACATCTGCATCATACACATGTATACATATGTACATGTGTGTGCATACATGTGTATGGATATATGTGTATGTATCCATGTGAATGTGTATATGTAGGTTCTGTGAACATATATACACATACATAGTGTTCTAAAAACCTTGACTATATATAACATATAAAATTACTTTATGTGTATATGTATCTATAATGTGTATGTATATATAATACATACAACTATGTTTGTATACATGCATATGTATGTATATGTATGTATATATAGGTTCTATGAACCCATACATATATTTATACATATATATAGTGTTCTATAAACCTTGATTACATATAATATGTAAAATTACTTTCTATGTTTGTGTATATATAAATGTATATATAATATATGTGTATATATAATGTATATGTATATATTTATGTGAGTATATACATGTATGTGTATGTATGTAGGTGTGTATATACACATATAGGGGTGTGTGTGTGTGTGTGTGGGTAGAGAGTCATTTAGAGGTAGAGAGGCTAGAGAGCTGGCCTCGGAGTTGAGCAGACCTGGGATCAAGTTCTGCCTTTGACCTGGTACATGTTGGGTGACCCTGGGCAAGTTACTGGACAGCTCAGCACCCCAAAGTGACTCTGTAAGGCTGTAAGGTCCAACGAAGGTGCTAATTTGCATTGGTAGAGAGCGTTACCATATTGGCAGCTCCCTAACATCAGTGAAATCATAGATCTGGTCCAGAAATCAAATCCTCCCAGTCATACAAAAGAAGCATCTGAGGTCTTGTTAGGACAGTTGTACAGATGAGGGAACTGAGGCTTGAACAGACTACCCAACTCACGCCTGCTCCCCACTAGTCATTATCAGCTGCAGGATTCGAGGCCAGGGGTGCCCCAGGGCCAAGGCCAGTGTTCTTTCCCCTATGTCCCTCTTGTCACCTGGGTACCCTTTCTGAGGCTCTACCTTAGCCCCTTCAGAGTATGAGACCGATCCCCTGCCAATTGTGCTAAGAAAAGTTTCTGGGGCCCACCACGTATAAGTGGGTTAGAGAAAACCAGATTTTGGGGTGGCAGCGGCGGTGGTCGTGGGCGCCATCCTGAGATTATACATCTGCTGGAAATAGCTTCCATTTGCATATTGCAGGGGCTGGCCCCCTCTCAGAGCCAGCTGCCAAGCCTGATTAACTCCCTCCCTCCCACCCTCCACAAAGTAGGGGTGGGGCTCTCCTTCCCAAAGTGTGTCAGTGTTGGGGGGGGGGGTTGGGGAGGGAGATGGTGAGATTTAAGAAAAATAAACAACCATCAATAAATAGATATCCAAATACTGTCGAGAACAAAAACAACAAAAAAATTATACATAAAGCTAAGCAACTGCCAATTATTTATAGTTTGCTTCAGTCTTCAGTCTGTAAGAACCTTAATGAAAGACAGTGTGGCAGAGCCAATTAAAAAAAACCAGCCTCGGCATCCAAAAGGCCTGGGTTCAAGTCTGACCTCAGACACATCCTGGATATGTGACACGAGGCAAGTCACAATCTCTCTGTGCCCCCGGGGAATTTTCTAAGGGTATAATTTACAGAAGAGTTATCTACCTCATCCAACCATCTACCTTAGACGTCTTGTCATCTGCCTTGGTCCATGGTGGGCACTTAATAAATGCTTGTTGACTGACTAACTGAATGCCCATTTTCCATCAGCTGCTCTGCTTGGTTTCAGCTCCCTGAATGTCATGCCCCTGAGCTGAGTATCCCTGGGCAGCCTGATCCCCACCCCGCTTTTCAGCTTTCTTGTGTGTGTTGTTCCCCCATCAATCTGTAAGCTCTTTAAAGGTAGATATCCTCTTTTTCTCTTCTTATGTGTATCCCCAGAGCTTAGCACAGAACCTGGCACATAGTAGGTGCTTTATAAATGTTTGACTATTGACTATTGCCCTACCTATATTGACTATTCCACTTCTCACCTGGAAGAGTATCCTGCCACCCACAAAATGGTACCCCTCTTCCTTGGGGGAGTTGGAACTCTACTGGAGCTGAGCTGGCCTAATTGGGAAGTGCAAACTCACCTAACTCATTATATCTGCTAATTCCATGTCATACTTCTTCTATCCAAGTCATCCATCCCACACCATCTGTTGCCATTCACCTTGCTAGTCTCCATAAAACTTCCATCCCCCACTATATACACTCCTGATTTTCACCTCTTGCTCTGAGAATAGTAATTAAATCAACACCACCATTATTCTAGGGGCAGCTAGATGGCACAGTAGATAGAGTGCCAGGCCTGGAGTCAGGAAGATCTGAGTTCAAATCTAGCCTCAAACACTTACAAGCTGTGTGACCCTGGGCAAGTCACTTAACCTTGTTTGCCTCAGTTTCCTCATGTGTAAAATGAACTAGAGAAGGAAATGGCAAACCAAGCTAAGCAGTTCGGTCTTCGTTCAAGGAATTCACTCAAGGGTTGTGATCAGAACTTTGTGTTTAGAAGGTTACTGACAGCATGGACTGATGGAATGGATGGGAATGACTAGAGACAAGGAGCTTAGTTGGAAGGTTTGAACACCAGCTTAGGCAAGAAGTCATGAGGGTCTGGATAAGACTGGGGATTGTGGGAGAGGAGAGGAGGAGAAGGACTGGGTGGTGGGGAAGGGGAGGGACCAGCACAATAGGATGGGGGGAAAGTACTGCAATGAAACTCATGAAATCTCAGGTCGAGTCTCAGCCCTGCCCCTTACTCACTGTGTGACCTTGAGAAGTCTCTGGTCCTGTTGGAGCCTTACTTTCCCATCTCTAAAATGAGGGGCTTAAACCAGAGCAACCCCAAGGGCCTTCCCACTCCAGACATCCTATGATTCTAGATATTCAGGAGCTAGAAACAACAGGACTTGATAACTGACTGGCTGTGAGAGGTAAATGAGAGGACAGAAATAACTAAATTTAACTTTTAGAAATAATTAAAAATGACTTTGAAGTTTACACTTGGATAATTGGTTTGTATGGATGGATTACCATCCTTACACACATTCCATATTATCTCTCTTCTGTTTCTTTGCTCACATTATTCGCCAGGTCTAGAATGTCCTATGCCATCCACTTTCACCTGTCCAAATTTTTAAAGGCCCAGAGTCCAAGGTGCCAGGAACAACTGAATTCAATTAGATTCAATTTAACAAGTATTTATTAAACACCTACTAAGTGCTGGGCACTGTGCTCAGCGCTGGGTGTATCAAGACAAAATGAAACAGTTCCTGACCTCAAACAGTTTACATTCTACTTAGGGGAGGGGGAAACAAGTACTTGTAGAAATAAATACCATATATGTGTGTACGTGTGTGTGTGTGTGTGCGTGTGTGTATAAAAATAAACAAGTATTTATTAAGTGCCTGCTATGTGTTAGGTACTATGATAGGTGCGAGGGATATATAAATACAATGAATGAAAGAATTCTAACTTATGAGGAGCTTACATTCTAATAGAGGAGGCACTGCATATATACATATATGTATGTATGTATATACATATGTATCTATACACATAGATATGTATATGAATATATAAAGATATCTCCATGTGTGTACATGTCCATACACACATATGCATATGTATATATATCAATATGTACACATATATAATATATGAGGGCAGCTAGGCGATGCAGTGGATAGAGCACTGGGCTGGGAGCCAGTATTCAATTCCAGCCTCAAATACTTCCTATCTATGTGACCCTGAGCAAGTCACTTAACCTCCATTTGCCTCATTGATCACTGACAAAAAGATGATTCACTGAAGAAGGAAATGGCAAACCACTCCAGTATCTTTGCCAAGAAAACTCCAAATGGGGTCACAGAGAATCAGAAACAACTGAACGACAATAAATAAATTAATACAAGTGAATACAAAGTAGGTTAATACAAGTTAGTTTGAGGAGGGAGGCTCCAACCATTGAGGAGATAGAGCAGACCTCACGTAGAAGCAGGGGGGGTGGTAAGAGGAGGGGAAGGGGGGGTGGAGGGGGGGGGCTTGAGCTGAATCTTGAAGGGGAAGAGAGATTCCGTGAAAAGGCAGCAGGGAAGGAGTGCACTGCCCCGTGGAAGACACAGCTACAAAGGGCAGTTTGTTCACAATGGAACAAGAATTGCAGAGGGCACCATGGAGAGGAAGAGGTAGGTGGATTAGGGACCACAAAGGATGGGGCTGACACAGAAAGGTATGAGAGGAGAGCATGTGGAGCAGTGGCCAGCAGAGTGGCCTTGGGTAACCAGCTAAAAGCTGAGGATCACAGGATACTGGAAGGGAGCCACAGGGCGGCAGACTGTCAGGTCCTTGCAAGGAGTAAAGGTAATGTTAATTCAATTATTGATCCCTGAGAAAAAGTTGGAAAGTTGAGGCACAGAAAAAGGGGAAGAGGAACACAAGGCAGCAGTCAGAAGAATCCTGGGTCCAGGCTGGTTATAGGGAGGTGAAGCTGAAATGGAAAGGGCAAGGTCAAAATATGGCTCAGATCACACATATTTGTTGACCAAGTTTTCAACTCACCACCACCTCCCCGGCAGAAAAAATGTTTACTTTGTATGATGGTTCACATTTCACAGAGGTTACTGTGTGGAAGAAGGAATAAAAGAGCTATGAAATTAAATGAGGGAGAGATGACTTCCAAGTACAGGGTGGCGAATCAAGGAAAGCTTCCAGGAGGAAGCGGCAGGGGGTCTGGGATTTGAAGAGTAAATAAAAAGTTTATTGGGCAGAGTTGGGTATTTGGGAGGGGGACAGGAGGAGGGAGAGAGATCAGATAGCCTAAGGAAACTTTTAATTCTGGGTCCAACTCTGCCATTTATTAGTCTGGTGACACTGAGCTAGTCTCTTCCTATCTCTGGGACTCAGGTACTCATTTGTAAAATAAGGAAACTGGACCAGACGACCTCTAAGGCCCCTTCTATCCATGGCATCCTATGGTCTAAGGTCCCTTCAAGCTGTAACTTTTTATGTTCAACAATCCCAAACCAGTAGAAGAAATGGGGTAAAGATTATGGGGGCTGGAAGGGCGGGGCACAAAGTCAAAGGAATATACGTATGAAAAAGCAGAGACATTGAGCAACTTTATATATAAAGGACAGGGTATGAGTAGATGAGAGAGAGTCTGGCAGCTGGACAGAATAAAACTGGACACATGTCAAAGAGAGTAGACACAGGCAGATGGGGGGGAGGGAAGGGACAAGGATTTATGAAGCACGTACTATGTGCCCACCATTGTGCTAAGTGCTCTACAAATGTTATCTCCTTTGAGAAGATGAGGGGAGGAGGAGTAACCTCACTCCCTTCCCAGTCCTTATCCAACCTCCAATTTACTTCCCCACATGCTGTTACTTCCCTTCTGAAAAGAGGAGACCATAGGATTTAGAGTTAGAAGGGACTTTAGAAGTCATCTCGACCAAATTCCTCATTTTCCTTATGAGTATTTAGAGTTCTAAAAAGAGTGACTTATCCAAGGTCACTCAGGTAGTGAGCAGCAGAGTTAGAACGAAAACATAAAAATGATTAGAAACAACAACCGCCCAGGTTCCTTGACTCCGCATCTACAACCTGGATAGGTGGTGCAGTGGCTAGAGAGGCTGGGCTAGGGTAAAGAGGACCTGAGTTCAAATCCAGCCTCAGAAATTTACTGGCTGTGTGACCCTTGGCAAGTCATTTAACCTCTATCTGCCTCAGTTTCCTCATTTGTTCAAGGGGGGTAATTAAAACACCTACCTTCTCTAGGGTTGTTGGGAAGGTCAAATGAGATAATATTTGTAAAGTGCTTAAGACGGTGTCTGACACATAGTAGCTGCTATATAAATGTTAGTTATTATTATTGACTATATCTCCACCGTGCCTGTCAGAGACAATAATGGTAGCCCAAGCCCCTCCTTCTTTCTTCTCAGCTGAATGTCCTTAATAGGAGATCACAGAACCCATAGCTATGGTGTCATGGCTGGTCTACTGGCTCCAAGGCAACCAGTCTACCAAGGAAGAGGATGAGCATCCTCTCCTTAAGAACTTTGGGCTTTAATAACAAATACAATAAATTTTAAAAATAACGAATTAATCAATCAATTAATTATATAAATTTAATTTAATAATAAAGTAGTTTCCCCTCCATAGAACCTTGTAAACAATAGATGCCTAAAACATGTTTAATGAATGGAATCAAGACAGCTAGATGGTACAGTGGATAGAGCACTGGACCTGGAGTCAGGAAGATCTTAGTTCAAATCTGGCCTCAGACACTTAATATGTGACCTTGGGCACGTCACTTAGCCTATATCCGCCTCAGTTTCCTCATCTGTAGAATGGGGACAATAATAGCACCAACCTCTCTCAGGGTTGTTGCGAAGATCAAACGAGGTAATATTCTAAAGTGCTTAGAACAGTGCCTGGCACATAGTAGGTGCTATATAAATGTTAGCTATTACTATGATTAATATTGTTACCATTTCATTGAGGCCTAGTTACAAACCAAGAGGAGAACAATGAGGCCTAGGAGGCCGAGAGACGTGACCACGTCTCCAAGCCAATGAGTGACCGAGCCAGGACAAGAGCCAGGTGAGGTCCGTGGGGACTAACTGATCCATCAGGATCTGCCCCACTCCAGTGATCTGTGGCTGTGACTCCATGAGGGCAGCATGGGGAGGTGAGGAGTGATTATAAGGCCAAATGAGCTCAGAAGAGTTGGAAAAACAGAGCTTGCAGGCTGGCTCTCTCTCCCTCTCTCTGTGTGGTGGGTGGAATGTAGTCAGGAGCTGATTCATCCACTTGTTCAGCAGCAGCCTCGGGGAGTGGGAGAGGGAGGAGTGGGAGAGCCCCGCCGCGACCCTGTGCAAGTCCCTTTATCTCATTGCCAGCCTGTTTCTTTTTTCTTTCATTTCTTTCTTCCCTTTTTTTTTTTTTGTATTTTTTGGCAAGGTAATGGGGTTAAATGACTTGACCAGGGTCATACAGCTAGGAAGTGTTAAGTGTCTGAGGCTGGATTTGAACTCAGGTCCTCCTGACTCTAGGGCCGGTGTTCTATCCACTGTGCCACCTACCTGCCCCTAGCCTCAGTTTCTATAACTATAAAGTGGGGATGAAAATAGTACCCACCTCCCAAGGTTGTTGTGAGGATCAAATGATCAAACCTCAAAGTGTTACATAAATGTTAACTGCTAAATGATTTGTCCAAGGTTACCGGAGGAGTAACCAAAAAGGGGTTCAACCATAAGACAATTAAGTCCAAAGCCCAGTGCTCTTTCCACTAGGCCAGTCTGTGGCCTATTTAGGTAAAGGTTCAGGCCCTGCTGGGCAATCCCATGTAGGGGCTTGAACTTGGATCAAGACAATTTCAGGGAGGGTGGTCAGGGGCCCTCACGCTCTGGAAAGAGGGCCCTTGTTATGGGCCCCTAGTACTGCTACTGCTTACAATGCAACAGTGTATGCATACGTGTGTGTGTGTGTGTGTGTGTGTGTGTGTGTGTGTGTAGTACTCTGTCCTGAAGATGTAACCAAGCTACACAGTGTCCAGAAAAGGTGATCAGGATGATGGTGGGCATTGAGGCCAGGCCAGATGAGGATCTGAAGGACCTGGGAACATTTTGCCTGGTGGAGAGAAGACAGGGAAGATGTGATAACTGTTTTTCAGTTAAAAAGTAATCATGAATAGGGACTAGATTTGCCCTGCTCAGTCCCAAAAGGAGGGCTAGGTGGTGCAGTGGAGAGAGTCAAAAAGACTCATCTTCCTGAGTTCAAATCTGGCCTCAGACACTCACTATGTGATGCTGGACAAGTCACTTACCCTCGCTTGCCTCAGTTTCCTCATCCATAAAATGAGCTGGAGAAGGAAGTGCTTAACTGTTTTTGCCAACAAAATTCCAAATGGGGTCACAAAGCGTTGGACACAACTGAGGTGACTGAACAATAAGAACAAAGAAGGAATCCAAGTTGCCTTGGAGTGATGAGCCTCCTGGGGAAAGGAATGGGTTCCCCTTCACTACAGACCTTCAAGAGGGGCCAGATGACCGCTGGCCAAGCACAGCGGAGTGGGAATTCCTGGTACACAGGACTAGGTGCCCTCTGACATCCCTTCTACCCCTGAGATTCCGTGATCCACGATGACACGAATAATAATGTTGTGAGTCTCACTTCTTCTACGTCATGTTAAGGTTTTACAAAGCCCAGGAGTCCCCAGACCACCCTTTGGGAACCACTGGTCTGCCTGGAGCACACACTGGCTGCGGCCATGGTCAAGTTGCTTCCCTCGTGTCCCAAGGCTGTTAGCTGCAGGACAGCTACAGAACTGTACTGATAGGTAGAGATTTCTCACCTGGAGTTCCCTATACCAGTGAAATCTCAAGCCTGGATCCCACCCTGACCCATAAATGTGCTTAGGCAGTGGAGACACACAGACAAAAATGACATAGTTCCTGCCCTCAGGGAGTTTATAGACTACTAGAGGGATACAACTCATACACAAGGAAGCTTACATGAGGACAATTTAAAAAGGAGTGGGGATCTGGGAGGGCTTCATGGAGGAGGTGGCTCCTGAATAGGAAGGAGCTTTGAAGGAAGACAAGGCTTCTGAGAGGTAGAAATGAGGAGTTCATTATGGCTTGTGTCAAGGTCTGAGGATGGAAATGGAGTATCATTCTTGGGGAACAGCTAATGGGCCGTTTTGACTAGAATATGTGGGGCAGCTAGATGGTGAAGTAGATAGAGCACCGCGCCTTGCTTTGGAAACTGAGGCAGCTAAGTGGCATAGTGGATAGAGGGCTAGACAGTTGGACAAGGTGGGCCATTTTGACTGGAATATGTGAAGGGTAATGGCTGAAAAGCTATGTGGTTGCCAGACTGCAGAGGACTTCAAATGCCAGGCTAAGGAACCTGTGTTTCATCCCATTGGCAATAGGGAGCCACAAAAAGTGAAAGGAAAACGTATGTCGAGTGATTTGTAAACCTTAAAGCTCTACGTAGAGGTCAGCTGTTTGTTGTTGCTGCTGTTGTTGTTATCGATTAGACCATTTGGGCGAGAGGTAACGAGGGCCTGAATTTGGATAGTGGCTATGTGAATGGAGAGAAGGGATAGGAACAAGGGAGAATCAACAAGGCATAGCCACTGATCGGATATTGCTCAGGGGTAGCAGCTACAGCCCCCTTAGACTACACAGCCAATCTGAAGTAAACTGTGGCATTTGAATAGATCAATGAAATACAATGACTCTAGTCATTGTATTTGTGGGATGACCCCTAGCTCACTAACAAATGCCTTTTCCTTTTGTGTAATCAGTCTGAGCAGGGTAGAAGTAATTGGGTCAGTTTTTGGTCTTCAATCTACAGAAAAATGAGGGAGGGAAGGAATTCAGTCCGGTGCAACATATTTAATGTGCAGCAGAATGCGGTAGGGGGTGGTTTATTTTTTGTTTGTTTGTTTTCCCCACACAGTTTTTCCAGTGCCAGGCATAGAGTCATGCATGCAGTAAGTGCTTAATAAATGTTGAATTGGATTGAAAGTGCAGCTGTACTGCCACCTCCTCCAAGCAGCCTTCTCTGATTCCTCCAGCTAGAAGTGATCTCTCCTTCCTTTGATCCTTCCAGAATCCTGTAACTATCCCTCTGTTTGACCCTTACCTCATCTCGCCTTGCACTGTTGTTTCCTGTGGCTCTATCTTACTCACCCCCAGTAGCGCATTTTTTTCCTCAGGTTTTTCTCCACCCTTGCCTCCCCCTTGCACTAAGCACAAGATTTGGTGGGGGTGGGGTGGGAGGGTGGGTTGTTTGCTTTATTTTTGTTTTAGTTTTCAACATTCACTTTTATAAGATTTTGAGTCCCCAATTTTTTTCTCCCTCCCTTCCCCCTTCCCCAAGATGGCAAGTAATCTGATATAGGCTATACCTGAACAATCACATTAAACATATTTTCACATTAGTCATGTTGTGAAAGAAGAATCAGAACAAAAGGGAAAAGCCACAGGAAAGAAAAAAAAAAAAGAGAGAGAGAGGAAACAGTATGCTTCGATCTGCATTCAGACTCCATAGTTCTTTCTCTAAATGTGGATAACATTTTCCATCATGAGTCTTTTGAAATTGTCTTAGATCATTGTATTTGAGCACAAGATTTGAAATGAACAGGCGTTCTGTCCTACCTGCTCTGAATTTTTTCTTAAGGTTGAATAGGTGAGTTAAGATAGGAGTGAAATAGACAACAGCCTAGGAGTCATCACTTACAGAGTGTAAGCACCCATCCTGCCATACTGGCTTCAAGTTCAGCGGTTGGATAATTTATAGCTGGAAGAGAGATCTTAAAAAGAATTTAATCCAATCCCCCTCTTTTTAAAGAAGAGGAAATCAGGACTCAGACTTGTGGGAGTTCCCCAAGTTTGCACAGTCAAGGAATAGCTGAGCTGGGACACAAATCCAAGTTTATAGGACCACAGATTTAAAGCTGGATGGGCCCTTAGAAGTCACTGAGTCCAACCCTCCCATTGCAGAGATGAGGAAACTGAGAACCAGAGAGAGTAGAAGACTGGCACAGGGTCACACTGCTAGTAAATGTATGAGTCAGGATTCGAATCCAGGTCTTTGTGGTTCCAAGTCCTAGTGTTCTATCTATCACACCATGCTGTCTCTGTCCCATGGTGGAATTCACAAATATTGAGATTTAGGGTTGATTTAAGGAAAATCTTCTTACCAAAATTACAGTTGTGCTATTTAAAAAGTGAGATTTCTCCCTTTTCAAATGTAGACCACCAAACCATTCCTCAGCAGTCCTTAACCTGGCATCCAAAAGTTCTTTTCTTTTCTTTTAAAAAATAAAATACCTGGGGGCAGCTAGGTGGCACAGTGGATAGAGCACCAGCCCTGAAGTCAGGAGGACCTGAGTTCAAATCTGGCCTCAGACCAAACACTTGACACTTACTAGCTGTGTGACCCTGGGCAAGTCACTTAACCCTAATTGGCTAAAAAAAAACCCCAAAAACAAAAAAAAAATCTTGCTAATTACTTCAATATAATTTGTTTCCTCTGTAATCTTATGTGTTTTATTTTATGCATTTCAAAGCATTCTTTGGAGACTGGGTCTAGAGGCTTCACCAGACTGTTCAATGTGTCCAGGGTACAAAAATAAGATGCAGATCCCCAGTCTAGGGGGCACTCTTGTTCAGGAGTTAGCTGGGCCAGATGGAGCTCCGATGGCCCTTTCCTCTCTGATAATTCATATGAGATTCTGCAATTCAGTGCCAGAACCCAGCTCTCTCTTCAGTATCTACACTGCCCACGCCAGAGATGATAATGGGGAAAAAAGTCTGGGAGTCAGTAGTGGGTTAATCTCCCCAGAACAATAGGGAAAGTGTGAGAAGTGTTCCGTAATAGTCTGCACCAGTCTCTGGACCTTTCCCAGATGGTGGCCTTTATCCCAGAGACCTGGGTGAAAGATGGCGGCATTCCCAGGGCCAGAACGGAGGTGGGAGTCATCTGGTTTCTGTGTCCCCAGGGATTGGGTTGCAGGTGGAAGACTGACTTCTGGCTTCCCCCAGTTACAGTGGGGTGGACTCCACTCCAGTATTTCCCCGATCATAAAATATTACAGCTGGGAGGCCACCCAGCTAATAATGGGCAGATCCAACTCAAATCCCAGGAAAATTTTCCTTAGAAAATCAGGAGACATTCGAGGCCATTCTAGAATGTCGGAAACAACCCCGGGAGCTGGAGGCTCTCTGTTCCGAGGTCTAATCTTTTACATTCCCCGGCCATGGGGTCAGTCAATAACTGGATCTGGTTTTGCCAAGCTTGGCAATATCTGTACTTCCCAGTTACATGAGATATATGAGAAGCAATGGAAACCTAAGCTGTTTTCAAGCTGATAACTCCAGGAGGATTCATCAGGGGCCCAGGAGTCCTTTGCTGATAGGAAATAAACCCTGGAGTCAGGAACTTGTGAATTAACAATGTGTTAATTCACTGATGATGGACTTTTTTAATTAAAAAAAAAAATTGTATCCTTAGCAAGCCTTCAGGCTTCTGAGTGGGCAAAGCATAATTAATTATTTTTTTAAAAAAACAACCAATCTACAATAGCAGTAAAAACAAAATTAAGATTATTAATGTGCTCAAATGCTGTCATGGCCAGCCTCATAACACTGAACCATCTTTAAAGCTGGTTGAAGAGGAAAGAGCCCAGGCCTAGGACTTAGAAGCCTCGGTTCAAGTGTGACTTTACCACTGACAGTGGGTGACCTTGACCAAGTCATTTTTTTCCTTCTCCAGCCTCAGTTTTCTTAACAATAATAATAATAGCACATATAGCACTTTAAGGTTTACAAAGTAGCTTCCATATGTTATCTCACTTGATCCTCACAAAAATCTCATGATGGTGATGCTATTCTTATCTCCCTTCTACATATGAGAGAACTAAGGTCACAATGTTAGTATCTGAGGTAGGATTCAAACTCTGGTCTTCCTGACTCAATCACTCTATCCAGCACCACTTAGTAGCCTAATAATGAAATTGTTGGAACGTATAGTCTCTAAGGTCCCCTCCAGAGACACAGTTTGTGATCTCTGTTTGAACACCCATGTTCTAAACATCTCTTCCCACATTCTATTTTTCAAAATCAATGTAGTGAAAAAAATCCTCACCTGGGAATTAGGACGCCTGGGTTCTAGCCTTATCGATACCCCTGACCCCCAGGGTGATCTTGGTCAAAAGAGAAAGGGTGAGGTGTAATAGATGATCTAATTTAAAGACCCAGGAAGCTCTTAGCAGAGTCCCATGATAAATATAGGGAGAAGTTATTGATCCATCACTCCAGGGGAGGGGATGCACATTGAGTATTTCTTTTGTCTTATTTTGTTTTTTGCCTACGGCAAAGGTAGACTTCTGTTGGGGGGGAGGAGGGGCACTCTGGGCTGGGAGAATGAAATCAAGTTAATTGGGTTGCATGATTACCAAGCAAATGAAATTGGCCTAATGAACACACCACTGTAAACTAGAGAAGGCAGGAAATGTCACTTTCCTGGCAATCTCTGTCCAAGCCCCCTGCTTCTACACACACACACACACACACACACACACACACACACACACACACTCACACACATACCTATAGTCAATCCTTGAATCTTCCCAGTAGCTAAGGGCCTCAGTTAGCCCATTTGTAAAACAGGGGTAGGGTAGGAATAGGGTGAGAAGGTCTCTAAAATCCCTTCCAGCTCTGATGCTTCAATATTTTGGTATTTCAGTGTGTTACTGTGTTCATTATTGCTAGCAAGAATCTTCCCAGCTGTGGGTTCAAAACCACTTACAATAATGTTCATGAGCCCCCACCCACTGAATCTCCCCTCTTTTAATACAATCACATTAATATTTATATATTATATATATATAAAACCTCATATGGTATGAATAAAAACAGTTTAGTTAAAACAGAAGACACTATGAGAATAGATCAACAGCAAACAATTCCAATTCCCATGGCACCAAGAAAACAACCTCACTTCTCAACAATCACTTCCTTCCCCCAGGGATGGAATCAGCAGTCTGCTGGTAAATGTTTAACAACTGGGTCTCTGAAGTATGCATGAGAGACTTTTAAATTTAATATAAGTTATTAACATTTTCCCCATTACTTCCTTAAGTCTAGACAGCCAACAAAACAATAAATCAAGCCCTGATGTATTGTGATTTCTGCAGTGTAATTGCTCCTGTTGAAAATTTAACAATCAGCTATTTTTGAGCCAGTTCAAGCTAGTGTTTGTTTACAAACACCCCTTGATGGAAGGTTGTAAATCTAACCATTACCTAGTACCTGGCCTGGTCCCAGACCCACAGTCCATCTAGAGAAGCAGGAGGACGCCATGTATTAATCCTTTGTCTCTCAACCACCCCAGAAAGTGATGTTTCTTGGTGTCTGGGTCTATGAAATATTGCTAAGTGCTCGGGAATGGGCAGCCATTGTTAGCTACTATAACAGATAAAGCAAAGTCAGCCCAGGGTCTGGAAGAATGAAACTTCATAAAGTCCCAAGACAGGCACAGCGACAAAACTTCTGATACCTCTATTGTAATGTAGCACACAATAGTCTGGGACTATTGCCTACAAATTATACTCAGGTTGAATCCCCAGGTTCAAGGCATTCTGTGGATCTGAACTACTAAAATTATAGCTCATGAACCCCCACAAATGCATGTATCTCCAAAAGCTAGCCAGAAGACACAATTAGCTCAGGGGAGAGGCATTTATTGAAATGACATAGTTAGATACATTTCCCCCATAAACTTGAGGTGTATCATCTCACAAATACATAGTATCATTTGGAAGAGTGGATAGACACAGAATTCACAAATAGAAAGGCACTCATACTGGCCAAAGCAGCTCAGGCCTCCAGTAGTACTACAGTGCCTCCATGTCTTTTCTCTTCTGGTGGTGTCCTTTATGCTACTCCCCCCTTCTTTGTGCCATTCTGAAGAGTACATATCTCTGCTACTGTTCTCCTAAGCTCAGTTTGACTCAACAGCTGGGCCTTCTTAGATCTCCTACTGGGTGGGGGGTTCCACTACAAAATTCTAATGCTACGGTCAGAGGGAAGAGAGGAAAATCGCCTTCCCATCAATGGTACTAGGAACAGACACACCATAGAGTGGGGTTCTTCCTCCATAAGTGGCTCTCATAACCACTGCTGGTGGCACCTTCCTTCAGTAGTCTGTCTGGGGTGCTGGCTAGCTTGCTTTTCATAGGCCAGCAAGGAGGTGACCAATCTTTTGGCCAGCCAATAGTCAGCTCCTTTAGATTCCATGAAGTAGATGGAGAAGCCTCTTCATACCTCCGAGAGCAATGAAGTCTACACACTTATTTATTTTTCCTTTATAGGCTATGACTGTTCCATTCCCAGGTTTTTATCCTTTGTAATTTGTGAATATTGTCCACTCTGAATAGATGTGAAGCACACCAAGCCCCATTTCCTTTTCAAGGCACAAACTCAATTACTTTGAATCTGAAAGGGGCAAAACCTTGACACTTCCACATGTCTATTGCCTGCCCAATATGGAATCTTCAAGTGGGCTAGGGAAGGATTCCACAGATCAGGGGTTCCCTGAACAACCCTCACAATTAAAAAGATTGAATAACAAGGGAAAATGAAAACAATATCTCAAACCGCATGAGATAAGATGTAGCAAAAACAAAGGACAGAATTCTGAAAGGCACCAACCACATTATCCCTTCTTTTCAAAACTCCCTGATCTCAGATGTAATTTTCAAAAGCATATTCCCTGGTCAGAGACATGGCCATCCATGTAGATGTACCTACAACTTCATTAATGGGGATACTCCCTCCAGTATTGTAGATCACAACCTATCTCTTCCTTCTACTCCTGTGTGATTCTTAACCACATTCTTTCATAAATCCTCCAGAGAGGGTCATCCATATTCTAGGGGTGTTGCCCTGGATCTTTTGATAACTGCATGAATGTTAATGAAACATGTAAGCTGTCTGTTGTAGCGATAATTATAATGGTAACTGACATTTATGTCATCCCTCAAAATTTATAAACATTTTGTCATTTGCTCCTTGCTACTACAGGTATATTAGGTCAGCTAGGTGGCACAGTGGATAGAGCACCAGGTCTGGTGTCAGAAAGCCTCATTTTCCTGAGTTCAAATCCGGCCTCAGATACTCACTAAGTGACTTTGGACAAGTCACTTAATGCTGTTTGCCTCAGTTTCCTCATCTATAAAATGAGCTTGAGAAGGAAATGGAAAACCATTCCAGTATCTTTGCCAAGAAGACCCCAAATAGGGTCACAAAGTCAAACACTACTGAAATAATGGAACAACCGTAACAGAGAGAAAAGTAGTAGTTGTGGGTCATACCCAGCCAATGGCTAATATATTAACAACAGGGAGGTCAACTGTCTTCTCAGGATGTGAAAGCGAACCCCCCCCCAAATTTGTCAAATCCTATGGCTACTACTCATTTCTGGAATCTCATGCGGGAATACATGATGCTGACAGTATCTAGGGGGAATCTAGAGAGCACTACAAAGGATTACGAAATATTGGGTAAGAAATCTTGGATAAGACTTTAAGAATATCACCACTGCTGATGGAAGGAGAAAGCTTCAGAAATTGAAGTTGTGAAGTGACCAACTGGTTGAAGGACAGTATCTGAGAACAGGTTTTGGAACAATTTAAAATAGTGGAATGATGGCCTTGTGACCAGGGATGGAGTGCACTTACCAAGAGCTCATAAAAACTTATTTTGCCTTGAATCCTGCAAATCCAACTTAAAAGACTTTAAACTGAAAGGGAACATTGGCAAAGGCGACAGATGGAAATAATCAATGTTGAAGGGATTGTAGAAAGACAGGCACACTAATACACTGTTGGTGGAACTGTAAATTCATCCAATTATTCTGAAAAGCAATTTGAAATTATGCTCCAAAATTACTAAAATCTCCATATCCCTTGGCTCAGAAATCCCACTGCTAGGTAGTATCCCAAAAAGGTCAAAGAGAGAAAGAAAATTCTGCTATACATAAAAATGATTTTAGTAACACTTTTTGTAATAGTATAGAATTGGAGAAACATAGATGCCCCTCTATGAAGCGGATGACTTAAACCACGGTACATTAATATAATGGAATAATGCTGTGCTACAAAAACTACAATAGCTAGCACTGATAGATGTTTACAAAGTACTTTACAAATAGTCTATTTGATCCTCACGATGACTCTGGGAGGTAGGTGTTATTATTATTCCCATTTTACAGATGAAGACACTGAGGTGTAGAGAAGCTTAATGACTTGCCCAGGAGCGCTCAGCCAGTAAGTGTCTGAGGAAGAATTGTAACTGCGAAGATTATAGAGAGGCATAGAAAAAGCAGAAAAACAATGACCACAACAGTGTAAATAGAAAGAACAGCAGCAACAGTAACAAAAAGAGAAATTCAATATTCTGTAATTATAACGACCAAGCTTAGCCCTGCAGCAAAGACGATAGTGTGCTTCCCTCCCTTGTGGGGAGCGAGTGTGTCACAGGGGTAGGATGGAGGACTATGCTTGGTTGATATTGGTTAGGTTAGCAAGCAGCGTTACTTTTGTTCTCCATCTTTTTTTTTAATTCTTTGTCATTAGGAATGACGATCTGAGTGGGGGAGGGGAGAAAATGAAGGTGACAAAAATAAAAAAAATTACATTTTTAAAAGAAAATAGAAGGAAGAGAAAGAGAGAAAAGCATGTATATATATATAATATATATGTGTGTGTGTGTATATGTGTGTATATATATATATATATATATATATATATATATTTACTAAACTATATTTACCTTGGAAAGTAGCTACAGTGGAGGAATGATGGCCTCCAAAACATCAAGAAGTTCACAGCAGACATGATCCTGGAAAGAAGCCGGTGATAAAACCTATGACTTCAGATATCTCTATATAGAATGCAGAAAGTATAAGTAACAAGTAAGATGAACTAGAAATCCTAATGCCAAGAGCCAAATTTGACCTTGTGGATATCACTGAACCTTGGTGAAATGAAACCCAAGATTGGAAAATGGCTCTGGGAAGATGTATCTTATTCAAAAGAAAAAGCATAAGTAAAAAGTGCACAGGGAATATGAGTATATTAAGAAAATATATTTATGTGAGGAAACCCAGGAACCAGAGAGTGGAAGGCATGGTGGATGGCATTTGGGCAAAGATGAATGCAGGCAAGAACAGGATCAATGTTGTCATCAGAATATATTACCAACCACTTGGACAGAAAAAAAAGAAAAGAAAAAGGAAACAGATGAGGAATTCAGGAAACGGATCACAAGCCTGGCACAGATGCATGATAGAGTGGTGATGGGGGACTTCAATTATCTGGACATCTGCCGGAGTTCTCTCTCTGCCAAAAGCGGAATAGCTAATAATTTCTTGACTCACCTTAATGATAATTTCATCCTTCAAAAGGTGGAGAAAGGGATGACGGGAATTGCTATTCTGGACCAGACTCTGGCCAACAAGGAGGGGCTAGTTGCTGAAATAAAAATGATTCAAAGCTTTGCAGAAAATGACCATACCATCTTAGAAATATGATAAAGAAGACAAAGAAATACGGATTGAGTTAGTCATGTAACCTAGGTTTTAGAAGAACATACTTCAAAGTATTTAGAGAAAGGATAGGTATAACCTCATAACTAAAAAATTCTACAAAATGAGGCAGTCCAGAAAGGATAAGAAATACTAAGGAGTGAAATTCTGAAGACACAGAGACAAACAATCCCAATGAGGAGGAAAGGGGGAAGTTGCCTTAAGATACTAAAATGGAGGCACAGGAAATTGACCAGCTTAGACTTAATGAAAACAAATAAATGTAGATGGCACACTTGGAGAGCCACCTTCTCTCACATGGGGAATCCAGAAAGTTATCCCAGGCTTAAGATAGTTTGAGGGGTCCAAACCCACTCAAAAACCATAGCCCACCAGCCCACACTGTTTGCTTTTGCTAAGCCAGGGGACAGATTATATAGTTCAAAACAAGTTCATTTAATCAAATAGTATAGTAAGGAAAGTAGCAGTAGAACATTTTCTGCCCACAAATCTAGGGGCAAACTCTCCATTATTAAATAACCCATCAGTGGGGAAGATTGGACACATCTAGAAAACACACATGAAAGGACATACATAAAAGGGTGTGCAGATGGAATGTGTCAACATATACCTCCAACACTGCAGGGCCACTGACGTGTTCTGGGAATGCCTTCATGCTCCCCCTGGACTTTCATTCTGCTGATCTTGTGTGGAATGTAGCATCTGCTGGTAGTGCTCTGATGGTCTCATGGTCATTGCTAGGCACAGATCTCATAATCACTGCTAGTTGTTGCTTTTTTGGGTATGTTCTTGTGGAGCTTCTGTCTCAAGCTTCTGGCTTCATTGGGAGACTTTAACTGAGCTACTACCTCATTTCCCATTAGAAGGAAAGTGGGCTCTACCATCTCGCTTTTAATTTAGAGTCCTAAGACTTAGGTCCCCAGGAAGGTAGACATTTCACACATCCAGTATCAAACTCAAAAAACCCTCACCTGCTTGTCTACCCATAAAGAGAGGGGAATCTATCAGTTCTCATAGCCTTTGCTTTGGTAAACTTTTGCTCTCCAGAATGAGAATCTTCACCTTCAGAGGGCCAGATCTATTGGAACACAGAATCAGCCAACTTAGAAAAGCGACCTTGATTTAATCTATGAACATCATAGGCTACAGCTAGGATGATGAGGACTCATCCTCATCCCAAGCCTCAGTCAGATTTAGGGTTAGAAAGTCCTTATAACTTCCATATAACTCCTGATCGCCAACTTGTACCCCTTCAGAAACCTTTCAGGAACTACCCTTCCAAAGAAAAAAACCACTGAGGGCTAACTTGGGCTGAGGGATCCTAGTTTTCTTAACCCCAAAATTGTGTTGATCCCTAAATGCAAATTTAAAGGACAAGAATTTTTTTTTAAATCTGTGTCATGCCTCTAGAAACATTGTCTCCCACCTCAATCCTTTTGTTAAAAGTTAAAAGTTTAAACAAATTTCCCATAGTTTAACTACCACCCCTGCATACACATGTGTATTTGCACATGTACCTCCACATAAATACAAACACATCCACAGCACGCAAGGAAAAGCAGATAATGGAGGATGAACTCAAGAGTGGCATCAGTCCTATGCAAAATGCATCAGGTAGCTACAACCCAGACTAATACAAGGCTGCCCATGAACTCTAAAGGCTACAAAATAAGGTTTTGTTTTTTTGTTTGTTTGTTTAGCAAAATTTGAGGCAAGACGGAAAAAAAGGAGGGGATATTCAGTGCAGCCCAGGAGATAGAGTACAATACTTCAAGTTAGAAAACTTGAACTTGAATCAGAGTTCTGATGCATTATCTCTGTGATCCTTAGCAAGTGATTGAATCTCTCTCAGCCTTAGTTTCCTCATCTGTAAAATGGGACAGTTGGACTAGATGAGATCATCTATCATCTATCAATCTAAGATACTTTCCAGTTCTAAATCTCCAATCCTAATAATGTTATGAACTGTTCCTTGAGGCAGATGAATTATACAATTGAAAAAGAGAAGTATTATTCACATTTCATCTGGCTTCTGTTTTCTCTACCAGGGAAAATTATTTTCCAGCTGGAATTTTCCAGGATTTTCCAGTGGAAATGTGAGAAATATGAGGAGATGGTAAAAACTCTGCTGGCTTGACTTCAAATCACCAGGCCCAGACAAACTACATCTTAGGGTAACAAGGCAGAGAGGTAGTACAATGAAGAGAAGGCCAGCCCTGGAGTCAGGGAGAGCTGAGTTCAAATATGACTTTAGACACTTATTAAGTGTGTGATCCTGGGCAAATAACTTAGCTTCAGTTTCCTCATCTGTAAAATAATAATAATAACGCCTACCTCCCAGGGTTGTTATTGAGGATTTAACGAGATGACATTTATAAAGCATTTTGCAGACTTTGAAGCACTATAGAAATACATGCTGTTATCATTGTTATTATGAAAGAATTTGTATAATATGATTGCAGAGTCCTTGGAATTATTTTGGAAAACCCTTGGACATCCTAAATGCCACAGGCCTAGAGAAGGACAAATGTGCCAATTTTCAAAAAAAGGGGATAGCATCTCCAAACTTTAGACAGTTAATTTGACTCAGACACCTTAGAAAATTCTACAATGTATTATTAAAGAGGTAGGAGGAGAGGGGAGGAGAGGGGAGAGGAGGGGAGGGGAGGGGAGGGGAGGGGAGGGGAAGGATAATTACTTAGTGCCACATGGCTTCATCAGAAGCAGGCTATGAAGGACTAGCCTGATTTCCTCTTTGGATAGCTTACTAGGCTGGTAGATCCATCTACATATAGTCATAGATAGATACAATATACCTGGTTTTCAGCATAGCATTTGACAAAGTTTCTTGACTCTTACCTGACAATAGGGACAGATGTAAGTCATGACAGTTCAGTGAGGTGGCTTCAGAACAATGCCCAGACCTAAATGGTAGCCCTGAATGCCCCATGTTATCTTAGAAGGAGACCTTTAGGGAAATGCATCAGGGTCCTTGGCCCTGCGCTTTTTAATATTTTTAATTAACTGCTGGGATGAAGGCATCAATGACATGTTTATCCAATTTACAGATAACACAAAGCTGGGAGAGATTGCTAACATATGGAGTGATAGAGACAGGATCCAGAAATATCTTGATAGCCTAGACTACAAAGATGTGCTGAATCTTATGAAATTTAACAGGGAAAAACATAAAGTCCTGTATTTAAAAAAAAATCATCTTTATAAGCACAAGAAGGGAGAAGTGTGATTGGACAGCTTTCTGAAAAGGATGTGGGGTTTTTAGTACACTGCATGTTCAATATGTCTCAACAGTGTTTAGCACAGTAACTGGCACATAGTAAACACTTAATAGATGCTCTATGTCCTTCTCTCCATTTATCTATCTAATAATAATAGAATAGTTAACATTTATATAGCATTCACTATGTGCCAAGCACCATGCTTAATGCTTTACAATTATTATCTCATTTGATTCTCACAACAATCCTGAGAGGTAGGTGCTATTATGAGCCCCATTTTACAGTTGAGGAAATTGAGGCAGATGATAGGTAAGTGATTTGTCCAGGGTCACACAGCTGGTTAAGTGTGTGAGACTATATTTGAACTCAGGTCTTCTTAACTCTAGGTCTAATATCTACTATCTATTGATCTGTCCATCTATCTGCTTATCTATCTATCCATCTATTTATCCATCCATCTATTACTATCTATCCATTCATCCTTACTCAGGTAAGCCTGTGCCTGCTCTGAGGCAACCTCTCTTGTCTTGTGTTTCCTTACCCAAATAGGTAACTGAACAACGACCTTGAGAGGGACAATTCAGATGACCTCGTAAATTTCTGAAGATCATTAGGTCTTAGGAGGTGACCGAGGCAGTGGCTGCATTGTCTATCTGGGCAGTTGACTGCAGGTGTAGCTGCAGCACCAGCAGAATTAAGCTGGCCAAAGGGAAAAGTCAATCAAGAGGGACCACTGTACTCAGCAGAGGTGAAATGTGAAGGGGCTAATTAGCAGGCTTGCAAAAGAAACACAAAAAGATTTCTATCCCAGTGGGGCTTGGGTATTATCCTTCCAACTGATCACACTAATAGTAATAAGTTGCTGTATTCTGTTCTAATAATTCCATGACTCTTCATAAACTACCTGTTCCATATCTGATTCACGTTTGTAAATTGGGTATTTTTCTTACATTCCCTCCAGGGGGGAGAAAACCCTATACTTTGAGTTCATAACTACTTAGGTCTGTAATTAGCAACCCTACAAGTAGCAGCTTTCCCTGAATAGCCAAAGTTGGGGTGAAAAGACAATGACATGAGAATGTCTGTGGAATCAAGCTACTCCAGAACAACGAGTCCAGGGCAAATGGATATGGGAGGTAAAGGACTGGTATTGACTTTGGTTGCCAGGTCCTGTGGTCTCTTTAGAATAGCGCCCAGTTAGCCACTATACTAGACCTAGCACTAGAATCTTTGGGTCAAGGAGTGTGGACATTTTAGCCACTTTCCCCCCCACATAATTCCAAATTATTTTCCGAGATGGCTGAACTAATTCTCAACTTCACCAACAATATATTACTGTGGAGGCAGCTAGATGATGCAGTGGATAGAGCACAGACCCTGAAGTCAGGAGGACCAAATATGACTTCAGACACTTAGCCGTGTGAACCTGGGCAAGTCACTTAACTCCGACTGCCTCATGACAAAACAAAAATAAAAACAATGTATCACTGTGCCTGTCTTCCTTCGGCCCAGTGTTGACTATTTTCATCTTTGTCATCTTTGCCAGTCTGCTAGATGAGATGTGAAAGTTCAGAGTTCTTTCAATTTGCCAATGATTTGATGAATAGTAAGTTATTTGTTATGCTTCTTTTCAGAACTGGTTGTTTGTGCCCTTTAATCATTTGTGTTTGGGTCATGTTATATATTTGTGTTAATTCCTTGTTCCAAGAACTTTCATGACTTCAACCAGAGTGTTAATCTCTGAAAGTGGCAGAAAAACAGTGGTCATCTCACTAAGTGACTCAATATAATCAATAAGCAAACAATATCTGTAGCCTAAATAAATAATGTATCTCATACACTTCAAATCTATATAGATTGATAAAATACAAATTCATTTAAAACATAAAAGGTCCAAATCCCTTTGTATATTTCTACCACCCTCCATTACTACCCTCAGAATCAAGCTGCTGCATAGACAGTATTCTCTCTCTCTGTCTCTCTCTATCTCTCTGTCTCTGTCTCTCTGTGTGTCTCTGTCTCTGTCTCTCTTTCTGCCCCCCCCCCCAACTCTCTCTTTCTCCCCATGCTTCCAAAATAATTCAGCTTTCTATCACATCTTACCCAACTTACTTCTGGAGTAGAGGACATGGATGGACAAAGCCAGCATGCGCTGCTATTAGAAAAATATGTTTCAAGTTATAGTTTATGAATTTAACCATCAAGTATCTATTGAGCCCCTAAATATGCAGAAATGATAAACAGAACCTTGTCATTGTATCAGAAAGCTCCTAAACCAGTAAGTGAGATGGGACACATACACCAGCAGCCGATTCTCTGTAGTATTTGACAGTAACAATCACTCTCTCCCTCTGGATACTCTCTTTTCCCTCTCCTGGTCCTCCTCCTGCCTGTTTGAGCATTCCTCGGTCTCCTTTAATGGACCATAATCAAGGTCACACTTACTAACTGGGGGTGTCCTCCAAATCTCTTTCCTTGACCCTCTTCTCTTTTCCCTCTGTACTATATTGCTTGGTGAGTTCATCATTTCCCATGGGTTCAACTGCCATTTCTTTGCAGATTCCCAGATCTATACATCCAGCCTTCAGTTTCTCAGCTGAGCTCCAGTCTAATTTCAAAATAGATGTTTTGTAGGCACTTATAACTCACCATGTTCAAAACTGAACTTGTCCCTCTGAATGCTCTCCTCTTCCCGATTTGGTTACTGTCAAAGACACCACCTGACTCCTAGTCTCTCAGTTCCATCATTCTCAACTCTTCACTCACTCCTACTGCACGCGTCCAGTGGGCTGTCAAATGTCATAAATTTAACTTTCACAACATTCTTTGTATACATTCCCTTCTCTCTACTCACAGAGTCACACCTTTGTATAGGCCCTCATCACCTTATACCTAGATTATTACAACCAACTGCTGGTTGGTCTCTGACTCATATCTTTCCCCACTACAATCCATTCTCCATTCAGCTGTTGAAATGATTTCCCAAAGTGCAGGACTGACCATCTCTCTCTCTCTCTGTGTCTCTCTCTCTCTGTGTCTCTCTCTCTCTCTGTCTCTCTCTCTGTCTCTCTGTCTCTGTCTCTGTCTCTCTCTCTCTCTCTCTCACACACACACACACACACACACACGCGCGCGCGCACACACACACTCAATTAATTCCAATAACTCTGTATTGCCTTTAGCATCAAATATAAAATTCTCTTTGGGGAGCTAGGTGAAACAGTGATTAGAGTGCTGGCACTGGAGTCAGGATGACCTGAGTTCAAATCCAGGCTCAGACACTTACCAGCTGTGTGACCCTGGGCAAGTCACTTAACCCTCACTTAACCTCAGTCTGTAAAATGAGTTAGAGAAGGAAATGGCAAACCGATCCAGTACCTTCGCCAAGAAAACTCTAAATGGAGTAGAGTCAGACACAACTGAAATGACTAAACAACAATATAAAATTCTATGCTTGGCATTTAGAGCCATGCACAACCACTTGGTGTCTTCTTTCCTTTCCAACCTTCTTACATTTGGCTTCCCTCCATACACTCTAAGATACAACTACATTGGCCTCATCACTATTTTCCTCCTATAGGACACTTCCACTCCCTGACTGTGCATTTGCAATAGTTTCTCCCTGCCCATGTTTGCAATGCTAGTCTTCCTCACCTCAGTTTCCTAGCTCCTTTGGCTTCCCTCAAGAATCAGATCTTTCAGGATGCCTCGTCCAGTCCCTCCACCTCACCTCTCTCTCTCTCTAGTTCCTTCTCTCTGAGATTACTTTTCCTTAACCATATGTATTTCTTAGATGTAAAACTGTTTGCACATTAGAATGTTCCTTGAGGGTTGGGATCATGTTTTTTATCTTTCTTTGTATCCCTGGTGCTTAGCAGAGTTCCTGGCATAGAGTAAGTTTAATAAATTTTAACAATAAAATTTAATAATAATAATAATGATTTTAATAAAACTTAAGTTTAATACACTCTAGTAAATTTAATGCTTGTCAATAGAGAGTTGTGAGATAGGAGTTACAAACAAAAGTTCAGAAAAAATTAAGATCACTGTCAATGTTGGCTGAGATGACAACTCTATTTAATTCACTTCAACAGATTACAGAGAGAGGCAATGTGGAAAAACAGCTGGTTCTGGAATCAGAGGGGCTGGATTCAAATCTTGCCTCTGATACTACCTAGGTAACCTCAAGGCAATCACTTAACCTCCATGGGTTTTAATTTTCTTCTTTGTAAAATGTGGAAATCAGACTAGGTGACCTGGGAGGTCCCTTTGGGCTCTGGACCTCTGATTTCTAAGATGAAATGCTTTCTAAGTGTAGCACAATTACTGGACTTGCTTCCCAACCTCCACTAACGCCAGCAGGTTGGATGTTGCTTCTCTCCTCAGGGCTCGAGGGACAACCCAGAGGGATTAAGGTGGAGTGGGAAATTTTCTCATTCTATTGTTCATGAGCCCCCCATATGGTCAAGCTACTCTCAAGCACCCCCCTCTACATACAAATAAACATAGCTTTCTAGTTTCCAATTCCATGGCTTGTTTATGCTGTTCACCCACCTGGAATGACCTCCCTCCTCTTTTCTACTTGTCTCAATCTCATTCATTCTTTGAGGCTTAGCTTCCATCCTCTGTCTTCCTCGAAGACTTCCTCAAATACTCCAGCCTACGAGGATCTCACTACTCTGAACTCATTGCAAAGTAGCACATGACCCAGAAATTGTAAATCATCCTGTGCTATTCTCTAATTGTTTCATGTTTCCTTATCTCCAACTAGATAATCTCTTCCAGGTATCTTCCAAACCACCTAGCAATGTCTCTTGCCCAATTTAATTCGAACAAATGTTAGGCGTTTGCAAGATGAAAATGAAAAGGAGAGATCTTTGAGGTGTCAAAAGAAAATAACAGCTCCCATTTCTTAACTACTTCAGGGTTTACAAAATGCTTTCCTCACAGTAAGTGGGTGAGGGAAGAAGTGTGAGGATTTTTATCTCTTCAGGAAACTGAGGTTGAGAGGGATGAAGCACGGGGTCACACAACTGGGAATTTCCTCAGGAGGAATCATTAGTCCTCGCCACACATTCTTGTGGGTTTGGGACATTCTCTCATAGCCTTGACCAATAGCTAGGGTCACCCTGTCCCAGAACTGGGATATTGGCACACAACTGCCCTTTGTAATTAAAAACCTAATATTACTGCTGTAGGAAAGTATAACCAGTGTACTGTAGGAGAGTATATTAAGCCATCCCTAGGGGTAGAACTTTAGGTGGTTCAGAAAACCACAAACCTAGGCACCTTCTTAAAGGAGCCAAGCCCACAGGGGGGTTAAAAAACTCTTTGGCCAACAAGGCAGTCTGGGGATGGAAGCTTCTGGGCACCCCCTTTCCTCCTTGCCCTATCCAGAGACCTCCTCCTCCATCCTTACAGGCTCGAGGTACCATCAGCCTGTTTCTTTAACAATGCTGGCAGGCAGCATCATGGTATAGCACCAGGATGGGAGCTTTGAAACGCCTGGGTTTGTGTCTTGACTCTAATCAATGTCTCACCAAGTGACCTTGAAGAAATCACATCCTCTCTTTTTGGACCATCTTTAAAATGTGGGAGTTGGAGAAAGTGATTTGTGAAGTCCCTTCCAGGGCTGATAGTCTTTATTCTGTGTTCTAAGGTCTCTTCTAGCTCTGACAGTCTGGGATTATAATGGGCTTTTTAGAAACTCCCATCTGTGTAAATCTGCCAGCAGGAGCCAAACCACAGGGGCCTTTTGTTGAGTGAGAAATAAGGTGTGGATGAGAGAAAGGGGATAGGAAGATCCCCCCCCCCGCCACTACGTTCCTATTATAATGACCTCAAAAATAAGGGGTCCAGGAAAAAATCCTGGATTTGGAGTCAGAGAAGCTGGGCTCATATCCCAGCAGGGGTTGTGTCCCCCTCAGACCAGGGGCTCCCTGAAGGCAGAGGCTGTGTCCCCCTCAGACCAGGGGCTCCCTGAAGG
>NW_020945014.1:660033-662744 GCF_900497805.2 Vombatus ursinus | reverse complement strand
CTGAAGGCAGAGGCTGTGTCCCCCTCAGACCAGGGGCTCCCTGAAGGAAGAGGCTGTGTCCTCCTCAGACCAGGGGCTCCCTGAAGGCAGAGGCTGTGTCCCCCTCAGACCAGAGGCTCCCTGAAGGCAGAGGCTGTGTCCCCCTCAGAGCAAGGGCTCCCCAAGGTCAGAGGCTGTGTCCCCCTTAGACCAGGGGCTCCTTGGAGGCAAGGGCCATGTCTCCATATCAAAAAGGTATGTCTTCTCGGTCTGCAGTTGCTCTAAATTTGGTTCTGCTCAGAGACAGAGGGTTAGACAAAATGGGAAGAGGTCTTCTTGGTTTAAAATAATCAGTGAGGAGGGAGCAGCCTCATTTGTCAGGGGAGGGAGAATGAGCCACACTACAGCTGGTCTCGGCTTCTATATTTAAACCAGAAGCTTTCTCCAGCAGCCCCCTTTTAGGGGGCTGCAGGGCTATGTGGGAGACCAAGGTATGAATCTAGAAAGGAGGGGGTTTGAAGGATTCAGCCACCCTCCGGGATCGTGATGGTGTCAGATCCAGGAGCCAGGTTTTTCTGGGGAGGGGCCCACATAGCCTCCCTTCTTCCCTGTCCTCACTTGTACCCCACACCCCCTCCTTGAGGGAATAGAAAAAGCAGAGATAGGGATGCTGTAAAAGGCTCAGTCCCATCACCGTGGCCTGGGCCTGAATTCTGGGGCTCTCTGAAGATGCTCATCTTTCAGCCTCTCATCTGCTGGCCTCTGCCTGACCCAAAGCTCATGTCCCAGAGCAGGCGTCAGTCAAGAGGAGTCTGACACTGACTTTACTGTTTAACCTTGGCCAAGTCATTTCCCTTTTCCCGGCTTCAGTTTTCCTCCTGATAAAATGAAATGGTAGGACTGGATTCAATTCAGTCCAACAAGCATTTATTAAGTGCCTACTATATGCAAGATGCAACATTATGTGCTGGGGATACAAAAACAACAGTCTCTATTCTCAAAGATAATTAATAATAATAATAATAGTTAGAGCTTTAAGATTTATAAAGCTCTTTGCATGTCACTTCATTTGAGCGCAACATTCTGCTGTGGTGGATGCTATTATTACTCCCCCATTTTACAGATGAGGAAACTGAGGCTGAGGAAGGGGAAATGACTGGCCTGAAGTCACATAGCTAGTGTCTGAGGCAGGATTTAAACTGAGTTCTTTCTTGATTCCGGGTCCAGTGCTGGACCCATTCTACCACAGCCTTCCTAGGGCAAAGAACGTGTAAACACTGAAGTAAATAAAAAGGAATTTCAGTGGGTGGAGGATAATAGCAACTGGGGGGAATGGAAGAAAGCAGGACGGGAGAACAAGCATTATATTAATGTACCTACTATGTGCCAAGTACTTATATAATAAAGCTATATTATATACATTTATTATCTCATTTAATCCTCACAATGATCCTGTGACAATGGCGCTATTATAATTCCCATTTTACAGATAAGGAAACTGAGGCACACCAAAGTAAAGTGACTTGCCCAAGGTCACATAGCTAGTAAGTGTCTGAGGCTACATTTGAACTCGGGTCTTTGCAACTCTAGGCCCCGCACTCTATCAACTGCACCACTTAGCTGCCTATGTAGAAGGTGGGGTTCATGGAAACACTTTGAATAGGAGGTTGTTTCTAAGCTTGAACAGAGTTAGGGGCAGGCTGCTTCCAACTCTCCCATTACTTTCTACAAGACCATAGCGTAGGTCACCCTAATTTCACAGATGACAAAACCGAGGCCTAGGGGAGTGATGGGACTTACCCAAAAGTAGCCAAACAAGCACTCGAACCCAGACCTACATACCCGTGTTGTTTACATTATGCCGGAGCCCTCCCCTGGGTTCAAAGGCTCCTTCTTGTATAGACCCTGACAGTCAATGTTCTATGTTCCAAGTCACTCCCAGGGATTCTGGCATTCTGGTGCTGTAAAATCTCTTTAAGTTATGCCATCCTGGAATTGAAAGTGGGCTTCATGGGGCCACAGAGGAGGAAAGAGCTGAGCTCCTCCTTTCCCACAGCCCAGTCAGACGCGGGGGCCCCAGGTCAGATGCCTGCCCCAGCAACATTCCTACTTTAGGACCCTGCTCATGGTACTAGGGTATCACAAGGAGGAGGGTCTGAAGAAAAGGCCAACTAACAGTGCTGCGTAATTCAAGAGGAGGAAGCAGCCTGAAGCCTGGGAAACAGGAACGCCGCGTGAGCATCCCTGGGCTGTACCTCTGAATGTGTCCTCTTGTGAGGTCACATAAGCAACAGCGGGGCAAGGACACTCAGGCTGGCACTGCTTAAAGGCCACGGAGCAGACAGAAGCCACAAGGTGACCTTGGAATTCCTGTCCCTCAGCCTTAAATACAGAGCTGCAGGAGAAGATCGGACCTGGAAGGGATCTTGGAGATCGCTTCATTTTACAGCTGGAGAAACTGAGGCCCAGAGCTAGGGACTAACTCAACCACGGTGACACAGTAGGACAGCGGCTGAGCTGGAAGCAGAACCTTGGGTCCCTTGACTCTCAGGTTTACTTACCATGCCGTACCGCAAGCCACCTCCATGACTCCTCTTGGAAAAAACAAGTGCTTGGAATGGGAAAGTTAAATAATTCACTAAAGACCCCCCAGCCCTCATACTAAGTTAATAGTCACAATTTAAAACACACACACACACACACACACACACACACACACACACACACACACA
>NW_020945014.1:598924-660023 GCF_900497805.2 Vombatus ursinus | reverse complement strand
CACACACACACACACACACACACACACACACACACACACACACACACCAGTTAAATTAATTGGACACTTTCATTGAGTTCACTAAATGGAGAGAATGGCTTTATTAACTTAATCACTTCCTCAGCAATTAAATAATTTTATTTTTTATTAACATCGTTGGCTTTTAAGCTGTGAGTCTAACACTTCTCATCTGATAGCTTGCAAATGGGCAGATTCCTGGCCCTGGGGGCCAGTGTGTTTTCCTAACCCTGTAGCAGGGGTGCCTTCCTGCCTATGGGACACTGAATAGACAGTCTTCCAAAATGTGCTCTAACACATGTTGTATTAAGAGAGCAACTCTAGAATCTAGAACCTAGAGACCTGAATTTAATCTGCATTATCAACATTTTCTCCATCGCTTTCTTAAGTCTAGACCACCAATAAAGCACGCCCTGATTTATAGTTTGCGCATTTCTGAGATGTGAATGCTCAAACTGAAAATGTAAGAACCAGCAAGCTCTCTCCAACATGCCTGAGTTTAGTCAGGTATTTCAAACCTGAAGGTGTGCTTTGACCAAACACATTTTGAAAATGCTGATTTTATCTAACCTCATCATATCTCAGGGAAACCAAGGCTCAGATAGAGGCTGCTTCTCTAAGCTCATACAACACATCACGGGGGCCATCTCCAGTCGTCCTGATCTATATATCTTGCCACTGAACCCAGATGGCTCCGGAGGAGAAAGTGAGGCTGGTGACCTTGCACAACCCTCCCTCACTTAAATCCAATTCAGTTGTAAGCCACAGCATCACCTCCCTGATGTCATGGTCCTCTTCGAGAACAAAGGATAAACAATAACAACAACAATATCACGTCAGCAGCACAGCCAGGATTCAAACCCATGTCTCTTGACTCCCCTGTACAAAGTTCTTTCCACTGTACCACAAGCCTTCTTACTCCGTTCTAATGGAGGTAGGTAGATGGATAGAATGCTGAGTAGGACTGAGGAAAACCTCAAATCTTGCCTCGGCTCCTTCCTAGCTGTGTGACCCTGAATGGGTCATTTAATACAGAGGTGTCAAACTCAAGGCCTAAGCAGCCTATGGCCCACAAAACTCCCTAGAGGCCCCAAACCAATTAAAATGTTTTGTTGTTTTTTTTTAAAAAATAAATAAATAAATAAAAATACAATAAGTTTATGGTTTATTTATGGTTTTTCTAAGTCAATAGGAAGGCAGCAGGAATCCGTTTCTATTTGAGTTTGACACCACTGATTAACCCTTCCCCTGGGAAGTCATATAACTTCTCTTAGCCTCAGTTTCCTTATTTGTAAAATGAAGATAATAATGGTGCACACTGCAGAGGGTGGTTGTGAAGATCAAATGGGATAATTAACGTAAAGCTCTTTGCAATCCTTAAAGCCTTTTATAAACATGAGCTGTTATTATTAATTTCCCTGACATTTTCTTGATGGGGGTTTAAATTAAAATTAAATAATACTTGTTACTTTATTCAATAATGAAGTAAAATCATGGCCTAGTTTCCTTTTGCAACCACATCAAATAAAAAGAGGTGGATTTGTGGTTGCCTTAATGAGATGAGGGCCGGGCTAAGAATTATTCCCAAAATGTCGCAGGGGGAGGGAGGCCCCACGCTCTGGGCCTTGCAGGGAAAATCCTTTATGAAAATTTATTGCCCCATAAAGGAGAGAAAATGACTTATTCAAAAGGGTGGGGGTGGGGGACTCAAGGGGCTGCTGGGTTGGGAGGTGCTGTGCTAGCAACTAGGCTGGGAAGGCATTGTAAATAACCTGGTCTCCAGGTGTAAATCAAAGCCTTGGCTGCCAGGGAGAGAAGTCAAGGGCATCTCAGAAAGAAGCCCTGCTGGGGGAGGAAGGAAGTCAGTCCCCATCCTGCGGGGCCTCGGGCCTCAGGTTCCCGGGAAATGATGGCGTTAGGCTCAATGATCACTAAGGTTCCTTTGGGTTCTGACATCATACATTTTCTGTCTCTCTCCTCCCCTGAGGTCAGGCTCTAAACTCCCTTTCTCCGAGGGATGGATCACAGGATCACCCATCTCAAGTTAGGAAGGGGTTCCCCCATTTTACAGATGAGAAAACTGAGGCTCCTCGAGGAGTTTGAGTCCCTCAGGGTCATGGCAGAACTAGGATTAAAAACTGGGTCTTCTGCCTCCAAATACTCCACCCTTTCCTCTGTACCACACTGGGTCTCTGATGTGGATTATCTCTGAACTTAAAAGCTGATCATCCATTCATTTGTGCTGGACCCTGAATCTCCCCCTGATGTCTGTTCCTGACTTCTTCTTAAACTACAGGCTCTCCAAAAGACAGAGATTGCATTTCCTCCCTTAGAGGCTCCCTGAGGGTTAGGAGCTGAGTATCCCCCCTCACTCCAGGGGTTCTAGAGGGCCAGGGCTGCATTTCCTTCCAACACTTAGTCTAGGGGCCTGGTTCTAGAGGAAGGTCAAAGGAGGTCATCCCATGGCACTTACTCTCCCAGGTTCTTGGGCACCTGGATAGATTTTGGGCAGCCTGGGGTGAGGTGAGGGGGAAGTGGTTCTCCTGCTTCCACCCAGATGGGCTGGAATAGCACACTCTTAATGAGATGATATATGCGAAAACACTTTGCAAAACTTAAAGCACTATTAAAATATTAGCTATTATTATTCCTGCCTCTATCAACTATTTTATCCTGCTTCCCAATAAGATATTTGATGGAGGTAAACTATAAAGCTAGCCCTTATGCCAGATGGGGGCCGGAAGGAGGAGGGTGGCTGGCTGAGTCCATGGGGCTGATTGAGGACTGGTGGGAAGAGAGGGTGGTGGGAAAGGTAATGGGGGACTACCTGGGCAGATGGAGGCCAGGGACCAGATGGATGATTCAGTGAGCTTGAAAGAACCAGGGTCAGGGTGGGACACGGCATCAGAGATGGAAACAAGGTCTGAACCAAAAATATGCAAGGTCTGAGGCTAGGGCTGGCAAGGAACAAGGTCTGGGTTTCAGGCTTCAAGAGTTTGGTGCCATGTGTTAGAACGGTTGATCTAGACACAAGCTGGTCGCACTAAGAGGCCACCAGGGGCACAGCAGGTGTCAGTCAAGCCAACCACTATTGAAATGCATTCTCTGGAATCTCACCTGCCAGCTGGAGAGTTCTTCAGGGCACCAGCACCTTTATTAACATTCCAGGAAAATATAGGGCAGGAGGCTCATTCTAGCTCCTATCAGCAAGAATAGAGGCTCTCCAGCCCAGTGCTACCAACACTAACCTCTGGAATATGTCAAGCAGAAGACATGTTAAGGAAAACTAACTTTTCCATTACAGGAAGGGAAAGATGAGATGAGTAACTAGTTCATGGGAAAAGGATCTGAGTGTTCTAGGGGATGCCAGTTCAACAGGATGTGGCCACCAAAAGAATCTAACGTCATCTTAGACTATATTCCAAGAAGTCTAACTCATCTGAAACAAGGGGATTGGTAATCTTTTTGGACCTTACCCTGCTCAGACCACATCTAGAGATTTGTGTTCAATTCTGGGGACCACATTTAACAACGGGCATTGACAATTCCATGAAGGATAGGGTGGTTGACCGAAGGGAGATGGATTCATTGGCTTGGTCTATGACGGTCTGTCAGGGATAGTCTTGTGACTGGGGGAGAAGCAGCCTAGGCTGCTCCCTTCTCCATGAGGGATGGAAGAGTTAGTTAAGGGTTAGCGCTGAGGGAAAGAGGTCTTCATGGACCCTGGCCTTGAGGGCTCCAGTTTGGGGGAGATACAGACACAGAGAGGGTCCTTTAAGGGACTTAAGTTGTCTGGTCCTAACGATCCCTTAGTTATGAAGATCTGAAGCTGAGACAGGAAAGGTGAGGCCCAGAAAGAAGGGACTTCCAGATTCCCAATGCAAACTTTCTACAGTCATTCCAGCTATTCCTCTTCCTTTTTATTAGTCCACAAGCACTTAATAAGTGTGTATTATGGACCTGGCACTGTGCTATGTTGGGTATATAAAGAAAGACATAACACAGGGGGAGAGAGCATATAAATATCTAGGTATATAAAATATGTACAAGTATACGAAGGCAGTAGCGGGGGAGTAAGAAAGGGTGATAATGTGAAAGGTCTTCTAGAGAAGGTGATATCTGAGCTAAACCTTGAAGGAAGCCAGGTGAGGCAGCAAGGCATTACTGGCATAGTGGATAGCCAGTGCAAAGGCAGAGATGGGAGATAGAGGGTCATGTCTGAGGAACTGCAAGCAGGCCAGTGTTTCTGGACCATAGAATGTGTAGAGGGGAGCAAAGTGTAAGATTTTTTTAAAAAAACAGAAAGGGAGTGGGTTACAAAGAGCTCTAAATGACAAACAGAAGAGTTTACATTTGATCCTGAAGGTAACAGGAAGACACTGGAGCTCCTTTAGCAGAGGGATGACATGGTCAGACCAACACTTTAGGAAGATCACTTTGGCAACTGAATGTTTGATGGATAGGAATGGGAAGACATTGGAAGCAGGGGAGATAATTTAGAAGGCTATTTCAGTATTCAAGGCATGAGGTGATGAGGGTCTGAACTAAGCTTGTAGCTATACGGGTAGAAAGAAGAGGGTGCAGACAAGAGAATGTCATGAGGGCAGAAACAACCAGATGTGGCAATGGGTTGGAAATGTGGAAGTAAGTGAGGGTGAGGAGTCAAGGTTACAGGCCTGAATGACAAGAAGAATGATGATGTCCTCAACAGTCACAGGAAAGGTGAGAAGAAGGGAGGGTTTGCTGAGAGAAAATATGAGTCCTGTTTTGGACACGTTGGGTTTGAGATACCAATGGAACATTCAATTCAAGATGTAAAAGTGGCAGTTAGTGACGCATGATTGGAGCTCAGGAGAAAAACTGGAGTTGCATTTAGAGAAGTATAAAAACATTTCCCCAACCGGGGGGTTTGGGGGAGGACTATTCTCTTTTCTGGTACCTTGGTCCCTGGGGAGAGTGGCCTCAAACTTAAAGCAGTAGCTACAAACATCCATCCCACCATGTTCACCCCTGAATTTGACCTTGCTGACGGACAGAAGTCACTCAATTCCTTTCTGGCAGGACACGCTATCTTTGGCCAATTACCTGATCTGCCGGATCTCACAGATAGCTCCTCTGGGCTGTGCTGGTACCTCACCCAGATTGGTTGTGGTCGCTACAGCAGCCTCTGCTATGGACTCCTATCACTGGATCTCTACAGTCCTTTGGAATTTCACAAGGTCATCCCATGTCCAATACGTCCCCTAAGGGTAGGAAAGAAGAGACACGGCAGAGAGAAAAGGAACAGCTGGGCCTGTGTACACATGGATCAGTGACCTGGGTGGAGGAGATAAAGGCTGAGCCCTCTGTCCTTACTCGGAGGCTTACTGCATGTCATCTTGCTCATCTGAACTCTGCCAACTCCACTGCAGAGGGAGACCAACTTGGACACAATGCATATTTCTGTATGCACACCAGGTTCCAGCTCAGCGGCCAAACAAATGGCCTTTTCTTTATTTACCATTTAGCAGGCAATTAGGAAACAGAACACCTGCTAGCTGGGCCCCTCCATTCTGCATCCCCAGGTACCTTTGGACCTTAACTGGGCTCTCATCGGCTGTTCCCCTTCATTATGTAAATGAATATACAGTCCACGTACAAATGAATGTAAGGCAGAATCATGTAAGGGCAAAGGAGCTATCAGGCAAAGTGCTCTTGAAAAATCTGAAGAAAACAACATCTTCACCTAGGGAAGACTCGATGGAAGAGATAAGCCTTTTTCTAAATCTTAAAAGAAGAGAAGGATTTAAACAAGCAAAGATAAAGACGGAATGCAATCCAAATGGAAAGCATACCTGCCCACACACACACAGAGATGGGTCCCTCCTCTTCAGCTGGTTGCTAGCTGGAATGCAATACCCATTCGAGCCACCAGGTGGCTCTCCAAGCCTGTGCTGCATCCCTTACTACGGCACATCAGTCAAGCAACAAAAATTTGTGAAATTAAACTTTCTGAAACCAATTCCTTTAGCCTGTTATACCCTTCCCACTAGGAGCACTGGATTTGGAGTCCGTGGGCCTGGGTTCAAATAATGACTCATCACTTACTACTTGTGTGATTTCTCTGGCCTCAGTTTCCTGCAGTCCAAAGTTTTCACAGATTTATCCATTGTACCAATGTTCACCTCCATTGTGCCACTCTTGACTTCAAATCTGGCTTGGCATGTCCTAGTTGTGTCACCCCAGGCATGTCACTTCACCTCTGCCTGTCTCAGTTTCTTCAACTGTAAATGGAGACAACAGCACCTACCTGACACGGTTGTTGGGGGATCAAAAGAGATATTAGTAGAGGGCTTAGCACATAGTAGGCACTTAATAAATGCTTGTTCCCTTCCCTTCCAGGGATCAAGGAGAAGATGAGGGCCCCAGTCAAAGTGAAAGAGCAGCTATTGTTAGGCACATGTCATCATAGGGGTTGGAGGTGGTGAAAGACAGACAGAAAGAGAGAAGAAAGGAGAGGAAAGGAGAGGAGAGGAGAGGAGAGGAGAGGAGAGGAGAGGAGAGGAGAGAAGAGGAGAGGTAAGGAGAGGTGAGGGGAGAAGAGGAGAGGAGGGGAGAGGAGAGGAGGGTGCAAGGGAGGAAAGGGTAGAGGGGAGGAGGATGGAGGGGAGGGTGGAAGGGAGGAGAGGGTAGAGGGGAGGGGAGGGAGGAGGGGAGAAGGTTTAGAAGGTTGTGAATGGAGGTCGGAAGTTTTGGAAGACATAAGGATAAACTGTAAGAAGGAATAACTAACACATTGGATGAGAGTTAGGTGTCAAAGAGCTCTTGACAGGTTAGAACATTGGACTCAATCCATTAAATGCTATTAATTGACTAAGATGTTGTAGTAATGGTAGTGGTAGTAACAATTTTAATTTTAATAGTAACAGCAACTGATATTTACATAAAGACTAGCTGTGTGACACTGGGCATGCAACTTAACCTTGTTTATATCTCAGTTTCCTTGTCTGTAAAATGAGCTGGAGAAGGAAATGACAAACCACTCCAGTATCTTCGCCAAGAAAACCCCAAATGGAGTCACAAAGAGTCAGAAAAGAAAAAAAAAAAACCTGAATAACAAAAGGTTTGCAAAGAGCTTTACAAACATTTTTTCATTTGATCTTCACAACAACCCTGTGAGGTAGGTGCTGTTATCCCCATTTTACAGAAGAGGAAAGAGAGGTAAATAGTGATTAAATGATTTGCCCAGGATCACACAGCTAGTAACTATCTGGGGTTGGATTTGAACTCAGGTCTCCAGGTGCTATGCTCTAGCCACTGTGCCACCCAGCAGCGGTCCAGACCTGTGATTTCATTGATGTAGGGAGCTCCTTGGAGAAGAAACTCCTGCCACCAGTACAGATCAGTAGCTGCTCTTCAACATATCGTCTTAGAGAGTTGCCTAGGCGCTAAGGGGTGAAGTGACCTGACCAGGGTCACACAGGAACCCAGCTCAACCTGACTCTAAGGGTAGCTCTCCATCAACCATTCCACGCTGCCTGAACTACAAACTAACATTAATCAACACTGTGAGATGTAACAGGAAATTTGAGGCTGCATTAAGACAAGCATCAGGTCAAGGACTAAGGATGTGTTGATCCAACCCGCCTGCCCCAGTCCGACCACACCTGTGGCCCTGTGTTCAGTTCCACGTTCCACATATTAGGGAGAATAGCAGTAAGTACAAGATCAGTGCCTTGTCCTTGAAGCACGCAAAGATATTCCTTCCTGTGGCAATTTCAATGTGTCAATTCTGGGGAGCCAGTTTCAGGCGACTGTGACTCAGGGTTGATGCTATGTGATGAGGAAAAGTCATTGCATTGGCCATGGAGCAGGAAAACTGGATGTGAGACTTGGGCATCAGTCAGTCTCTCCCTTGCCGCTGGGGAGTGCAGCAAGCGCTCCTACAAGCCGCTGGGTAAGGGAAGGAGGGGCCGCCCTAGCTCCCACCTGGGCGCTCTTGCAAACCTGAGCACGTGGTGACTCTATTTTGTGTATAACTGGGGCTGATGCACAGGTACAACAGTCCCCCTCGTGGAACAAGGTGAGGGTCCTCCTCCTTGATTTGGAGCATTCACAACCACAGGGTGAAGAGCCAGACTGTCGACTGTCTGGATAGCCAGAACTGGGGTACATTCAAAAGGCATTCACTGGCCAAAGTGGGACGGTCCTCCTTCCTGACTGGCTGCGTTCAAGTGAGGAGGCCCTCACTGGGGAGAGTGCCTTCAGGCCTTTATCTCCCCATCTGAGTGAATAGTGGAGAGGACGCGCTGGAAAGGGGGCTTAAGCTGAGAGTATCAGAGAGACTCCCCTGGAACTTTAGGCATACGCCTAGAACCTTGAGGGGTAAAATAACCTGTCTTATTCTGGGAGAATGAGGCCAGAATCTCACTAACTCATGTTTATTTATTTAGTTAGTTAGTTAGTTTTGGCTAGGCAATGGGGTTAAGTGACTTGCCCAGGGTCACACAGAGAGTAAGTGTTATGTGTCTGAGGTCAGATTTGAATTCCTGAATCTAGAGCTGGTGCTCTGCCCACTGCACCAGCTACCTGCCGTAACTCATGTTTATTCTTTCTTAATGTTAGGCAAACAAGTATTCCAATAAGGGATTGTCAGAGTTTAGGAGATCCAGAGAACCTATCAGAAGGAGAATGGAAGCAGTAACAGTGCCTGATAGAGCCAAAGTGGCCAATGATGGAGAAAGCATATGCAGGCAAATCTGAAAAAGAAAGTGGAGTATGATGGCAGCACTGCCCAGGATCAATTATAAAATCCTCCACTTGGCTTATAAGACCCTCCATACACAGGCCTCTTCCTACCTTGATAGTCTTCTTATACTTCACATCCACTACCACCCCCTCTGAGATCCAGTGATTCTGGCCTCCTTGCCGCTTCTCAAACAGAACACTCCCCATCTCCTGACTCCAAACATTTTCACTGACTCCCCATGCCAGGAATCCTCTCCTTAATCTCTACTTCCTAGCTTCCCTGGCTTTCTTCAAGTCTCAGCCAGAAGTCCCATCTTCTACAAGAAGACGTTCTTGATCCCCCTTAACGCTAATGCCTTCCCTCTGTTGATTATCTCCAATGTATTCTGTATATAACTTGCTTGTACATAGTTGTCTGCATATTGTCTCCCCTCGTTAGATTTTAAGCTCAAGAGCAGGGACTTGTATTCTGTCTTTCTGAGTATCCCTAGTGCTCAGTACTGTGCCCGGAAAACAGTAAATGTTTAATAAACGCTCACTGATTGAATAACTTCAGAGATCACACCCCCTTGCAATGGGGATAAGTGGCAGCTTTGGACTCTATAAAGGCCCAATATTAGAGCCCAGCTCAGAGCTACAACTAATTAGGGACTTCATGAAGACTCCAGGAAGGGAGAAAAGGACAGCCAGACAAGAAGTCAGAAGATATCCCTCTGTTATTTATGTCCTCTTACATGTATGCCTTATTAATATTGTATTTTAAGTTTGAGCCCACTGGCCCCAGGGACTTTCTGTGCTCAAAGAAAGAGTGCTTAGAAGTAGGATGGTCTCATGTAGGGTGTGTCATAGAGGAGATTTTGCTGTTGGACTAGATGTCTTCTGAGGTCCCTTCCAATTCAGTGACTGCCCCTGCGGGTAGTTAGGGTAGAATGGACAAGGAGGTCCTAAGGGTTGAGAAGGGTGATGAAAGAGGACAGAGTGTTAAAAGGGTCATGATCACAAATACTGAAGTCACCAAGTATGATGTAGGGGATAGGGGTGAAAAGGAAGATCATCAATCTAGTGTAAAAGTCTATTGAGAAAAAAAGAGAAAATAACACGGAGGTTGGTGGATGACAACCATTAGGATCTAGTAAAGGCTCATATGAAATAGTATGAAGTACAATGAGGACAGATTGTTCAGTGAGGATGGCAGAGAGAGAGAGAGAGAGAGAGAGAGAGAGAGAGAGAGAGAGAGAGAGAGAGAGAAAGAGAGAGAGAGAGAGAGGGAGAGAGTCTCAATGCTAATGCCAGTGCCAGAAGATACAAGAAGAGTAAGAAGAGATTAAAGATGAAAGGGTTTTCTCAACTGATAAATGATCAAGGGACATAAACAGGCAGTTTTCAAAGGAAGAAATTCAAACTATCAATACCATATTAAAAATGCTTCAACTCATTAATAGAGAAATTAAAATTAAAGCAACTCTGAGATTCTACTTCACACCCATTTTACCTGGCAATGTCAATGAAGGAGTCTGACAAATGTTGGAGGGGCTGTGGGAAAATAGGCAGATTAATGTACTCTGGGGTAGGTGTGAATTGGTCCAGTTATTCTGGAAAACAACTTATACCCATATCCCAAAAGCTACCAAACTGTATTTGACTCAGTGATACCACTGCTAAGCCTATACACCAAAAAAGATCAAAGAAAGAAGAAACAGACACATTTGTACAATAAAAATGCTCAATATATCTCTTTCTGCAGTGGCAAAAAAAACCTAGAAACTAAGGGGGTGGTGCCCATCAATTGGGGGAAAGGTTATAAAGGACATGGGCTAGGAAGGGCGTACTAGCAGAGGACTAGGAGAATGCTTCTGAACTCTCCTAGTGTTAGAAAAAAATTACATAGAAGCACATATTCTCAGAGTTTGAGGAGACCCAGTAGATCATCTATTCCAACTCACACCTGACAAGGAATTCCCTCTGCAACATTCTTAATAAGCAATCCTCCAGACTCTTGTTACAAAAACTTCCAACTGCACTCACTCTCTCTTCCCTTTCAGCTGAGGACTACACCTTATACTTCACTCTCTCTCAAACTGAGGCCATTTTCTGAGACCTTCCTTCTCCCCACCTCCTCATCTCATATCACTCAGACATTCTCCCCTAATATCTCCTTCACTTCAATCTCTGAATGAAGAGGTGGTCCTTCTTCTTGTCAAGACCCTCCTACTTGTATCCTTGATCCCATCTTCTCCAGATCATTCCCCACTCTCTCCTTAATCTTCAACCTCTCCTTTTCTACTAGCTTCTTCCCTACCACCTTCAAACATGCCCAAGTCTCCCCCAAACTTTAAAAAAATACTTGACCCAACTATTCCTTCAAACTTATCATCAAATATTGCTTTTCCCTTCCATAGCAAAACTCCTACAAAAAGTCATCTGTACTTGCTGCCTTTACTTCTTCTCCTCTCCCACATTCCTCAACACTTTGTTATCTGTCTTCTAACCTCATTGTTCAAAGGAAAGTGCCTGTCCAAGGTTACCAATGGTCTCTTAATAGCCAAACCCAATGACCTCTTCTTGGTTCTCATCTTACTTGACCTCTCTGAAGCATTTGACACTGCTGACTATCCCTTCCTCCTGAATAACCTCTTTTCTGGGTTTTCATGACACTGCTCTCTCTTGGTTTTTCTACTTATCTCATCATTTCTTAGTCTCCTTTTCTGGAGTGTCACTGAGGTTCCACTCTCCCCCTCTGCCAGGCTTCAGTGTATGTTGGGGAACATCATAGGCACTCTTTTGGATCCAACTTACCATGTATGACTGAACTGAGTTTGTGCTGATTAGACTGGGAAAGAACATTTATTTTCTCCCCTTTTCTCCTTCCCTTCACCTTGATCAGCTTCATTGATCTTGTAAGGAATATGGTGATGCCTGCAGTGGGGAATTTTGTTCCTTCCCTTTTCTTATAACTGTGATGTCACCAAGAGGAGCCAGTCAAGCTACATTCCAGGGAAAGTTGCTTATTGCTGGTACCTGTCTCCATACTCCCATCCCTGTCCAGCTCAGCCCTACCAAATCACAGAATCTCAGAGTTGGGAAAGACCTCAGGGGCCCTCTAATCCCACTCGTATGTGAATCAGTATACCCTCTTAAATATCCCCAATAAGTGATCATTCTGTTTCTGTTTGAGTCATCTCCTGAGGCAGTCAGTTCATCTTTGAGTCAGTTTGCTCCTACATGGAGCCTAAATATGCCTCTGCAAATGTAATCCTATTTGTAGTTCTGCCATCTGGGACTAAGCAAAAGAAGTTCAGCCGTACCCATGATATCCTTCCAGTACTTGAAGACAGCTATGATATGGTACTTTACTGAAGTTATCACTTCTCAAACTAAAGATTTCTGATTCCTTTCACCGTACTCTGATGCCACAGTCTCCCATCCTCTCAACACCCTGGTTACCCTACTGGGGATGCTCTCCAACTTAGCATCATTCCTAAAACATGGTGCTCATAACCAAACGATATTTAAGATGTGATCTGACCAGGGCAAAGGACAATAAGTCTGTCTCTTATTTTGGATTAGAATCAAGGTCCTCTGACTCTATATCCAGTGTCCTTTCCACACTTTCATCCTACTCCTTTGTCAAAGTTGACATGCATCTATTAATGATTGTACTTTGTGTATGGTCACAGAATCACGGAGTTGGAAAGGCCCTCAGAATCCAGCTAGTCCAGCAGAGCATAAGCATGTGGTCATTTAGCCTTTAAAACCTTAAATGGGGGGGTGGGTGGGGGGGAGAACCAAATACCTTTCAAAGTAACCCATTCCACTTTTTATAGCTCTAACTAGAAGGTTTTCCCTTACATCAAGCCTCACCTGCCTCTGCAATTTCCCACTTATTTTCCCTCATTCAATCCTCTGGCATCAAACAGAGTAATTCTGATCCCTATTTTAGATGATAATTCTTAAGATATGATACGATACTGAGAGGGGTAAGATACCTAGAAGAAAGTTACTATTTCCCTTTTGAATTTTCCCCAGTCTAAACATGTTTTTTTTTTTTAAATCAATCCTTGGATGGCAAGGTCTCATCCTAGTTGGCCTCACAATAGCCCCCCACCTTTACAGTGTCCTTCCTATTATGTGCAAAATGGAACGTAATATTTCAGATTTGGTTAGACCAAAGCAAAAAGCAGTGGGATTATCACCTCCCTCATTCTGGAGACTATTTTCTTAATGCAACTTAAGATCAGTTTGGTTTTTCTTTCTTTTTTTTACTGCTATGTCACAAAACTCAAATTGTGCTTGCAATTCTCTAGAAACTGTCCTCCCTTTCCCCATCTTGAAATATGGCTGTCAGTGTACTACTCTTTTTTTCTGACTTCCCTGTTGGTGGTATGTATGGATCCCTTTATCATTGCATGGGGCAGAAGAATGAGATGCATCCTTCTCAGAGAGTTAAACTCCATCCTTTTTGAGAAGAGCCTCATACTTCTTATTTAACTCTAGATGTACAGTAGGCCTTCCCTTCTCTGTGTCACATTCTTCAAACTTCCTGAGATCTTCCTCAATTTAGTAGTCAAGTGAAGGTTGCTTTGGTGGGGGAAGAGCCTGAATGCATGGAGGTCAATTAGGAGGCTACTGTAATAGTCCAGGTGGAAGATGATGAGAGCTTGTTTTAGGGTAGGAACCAAATAAGTGGAGAGAAAGGGAGAGATGCAAGAGATGTAGAAGTAGAAATAATAAGATGGAAATTAATTAGAAAAGCATAACAATGAGGATGACTGAGGTTGTGAACTGGGTGAGTAGAAATAGGGATGGTGATATCCTCAACAGAAATAAGAAAGGAAAAAGGGATGGTTTTGAGGGAAAAGAAAATGAATTATGTTTTGGACATGTTAGGTTTAAGATACCTACAGAACACCTAGTTGGAAATGTTCATTAGGCGATGGATGTGGAACTGTAGTTCAAGAGAGAGACTAGGGCTGGATATACAGATCTAGGAGTCATGCTCATAGAGGTGACTTTGAACAAGTAGGAATTGATGAGGTCACTGGGAGAGTATAGAGGGAAAAGGTCATGGGTAAGACTGAACTTCTTTTGCTTAGTCCCAGATGGCAGAACTACAAATAGGATTACATTTGCAGAGGCATATTTAGGCTCCATGTAGGAGCAAACTGACTCAAAGATGAACTGACTGCCTCAGGAGATGACTCAAACAGAGACAGAATGATCACTTATTGGGGATATTTAAGAAGGTATACTGATTCACATACGAGTGGGATTAGAGGGCCCCTGAGGTCTTTTCCAACTCTGAGATTCTGTGATTTAGTAGGGCTGAGCTGGACAGGGATGGGAGTATGGAGACAGGTACCAGCAATAAGTAACTTTCCCTGGAATGTAGCTTGGCCAGCTCCTCTTGGTGACATCACAGTTATAAGAAAAGGGAAGGAACAAAATTCCCCACTGCAGGCATCACCACATTCCTTACAAGATCAGTGAAGCTGATCAAGGTGAAGGGAAGGAGAAAAGGGGAGAAAATAAATGTTCTTTCCCAGTCTAATCAACACAAACTCAGTTCAGTCATATATGGCAAGTCTGATCCAAAAGCAGGCCAGAAGTCTTTTTAGAACTTTTAGGGGTCCTTAAGGATCATCTACTCCAATCTATTCTCATTTCACAAATGAGAAAACTGAGGCCAAGAGGTTAAGTGACTTCCCAAAGTCATATAAGTAGTGGCAAAACCAGGACTGGAGTCTGGGTTCCCTAGTTCCCAATCTTTCTAACATACCATGCTGTATGTCTAGAGTAATTCACAAATACTCTTTCCTCAATAAGTTTGCTGCTGTATTAGATGTCCACCCTATTGATTCAGTGGTTCACCCTCAGAGTGAGTTAAGAACAAAATCACAATTCTGATACACACTACATCACATCACACATATCACAAGATATTTTATTGTTAATCATATATCAAACAGTGACAGTTACAGCAGGTTTCCTTTTCTCCCTCACCCCCTTCTCCAGCTGGCCTTACATTTATCACTATGGTTTTAACCTAGTGCAATTAAACCCAAATGTCTTCATTTCTGGAGTTCAGAAACAAGAGCTAAACACCAAAAATTAGGAATATTCCACCCATCTGCAGAATCTTAAACCTTCAGGAACATTACTGTACCGAATGTGTATGCTCCCCACAGGAATGCTAACAATCTCTCTCTCAGATACAGCCTGACTGCAGTTAAATGGTGGCACAAAACTTTGGAATACTTAACCTTATTCCATTTGTGGATGGCTCCCAAATTTCTATCTCCAGTCCTAACCTTCCCAGGCTGGTATATCTCTCATAGTTGCCTGGAGGTCACCTGCACTTGGACTTCTACTTATCAAAGTTCATCATCTCATTCCTCAAACAGACATTAAGTATTAAGTCCTTGTTCCAGGCATCAGCCTCCTTTCAGATCATAAGGAACTGCCAGCACTCACAGTCCCTCTGAGTAGGAACTGTAAAGTCAAGTTATTCTGCCCTGCCCTATTTTCCCAATGGAGAAAGATTTGGTGGGGGTGAATTCTAATTTCTAAAGCTTTCCCTTGGCTGTTGCTCTATAAGGGTAACATAAAAACATTATCAAAGAATTTTTTTTTTCAGACAGCCAATCAACAAACATTAATCAGTAGTTTTATTCGCATGTGATACTGAATTTGGGGCTCCACAGGGCTCACTTGCCCTGCTTGTGAGCTTACAGTTGTTATAGTTGTTCATGGTGTTGGCTCAATGTGAATTCTTAGAGCTACAAGACTCACAAATTAATTCCATTCACGTCTGTGTGGCGTGACTTTTCAGATGTTGGTCAAGATCTGTGCTTTTACTAAGGGATTCCCTTATCCACAAACAAGAAGACATTTGTTTTACTTTTCTAATATATCTGAAGCATCTGATGGTTTAGCTTTATTTAAATTGTGATTGGTTTTGTTAAAAAACAAACAAACAGACTGGCTTCTTTAAGAAGTCAGATTGTAAAGTGCTGATTCAATGTGTCATTCCAAAAAGAATGTCTAGTTTAGAAAACTGGCAAATTAGGGGAAGAGGACAAACCACAGGTTTCTAAAAAGAAACTAATAACCGTAAAAACAAAGAAAAGGAAGAACAGAGAACCAAACTCTGCACAAAATCTCGTCGCTTTGGAAGACACGTGAAATGCATCAGGTCAAGAAAACTTGGGGAATGGTTAAAACAGAGTTGTTCCAAGTAAATATTAAAAAAGTGGTCATTAACACTATAACCTTCTAAGTGAGGATAGAGCAGGGAAAAACTAGAAAAAGGACCTGGAAAGCCTCGTAGCTACCTAAACGAGGCACTGCTTATTGAAGGACTAAAGTATGTTTTAGGCAAACTCTAACACCCAAATCCCTTTACTGTGATGGAAACATCTAATTTACAATGATGAATTTCAATGACAGCAATTGACCTGTATTGAAAGGCATTCCTAGTGCTTCCTGTAGGTTGGATTTCCCAGTGGTATGAATTCTCCACAGTTATAAAATATGAGATAAGTGGTGATAACATAGAAGAAATTGGCTAAAGGCTTTCAAATTTCCATTACATCCAAAGAGTTCCTTGCCAGTATGAATTCTGATGATAAATAAGAGCTGATCTGTGACGGAAAGCTTTCCCACAATCATTACACTTATGAGGTTTCTCTCCAGTATGAATTAGCTGGTGTTGAATAAGGGCTGAGTTCCTACTGAAGGCTTTTCCACACTCATTACATTCATAGGGCTTCTCTCCAGTGTGAATTCTTCTATGTTCAATAAGGGTAGTGCTCTGGGTAAAGGCTTTCCCACATACACTACACCCATAGGGTTTCTCCCCAGTATGAATTCCCTGATGGTAAACAAGTGTTGGCCTGTGACGGAAGGTTTTCCCACAAACATTACATTCATAGGGCTTCTCACCAGTATGTATCCGCTGATGTTGAATGAGAGCTGAGCTTCTAACAAAAGCTTTCCCACATTCGCTACACTCATAGGGCCGCTCTCCAGTGTGAATTCTCTGGTGTCGAATAAGCTCCGAGCTCCACCCAAAGGCTTTCCCACATTCCTTACACTCATAAGGTTTCTCTCCAGTGTGAATTCTCTGGTGCTGAATAAGGGCTGAACTCCAACTAAAGGCTTTCCCACATTCATTACATTCATAGGGCTTTTCCCCACTATGCATTTTCTCATGTTTAATAAGATCAGAACTGCGTTTGAAGCCTTGGCCACACGTATCACATTTGTAAGGTCTCTCTCCTGTAGGAGACCTGTGATATGTCACTACATGGTCACTGTCTTCTCTTGGAGTTTCCTGGTAGGCAACTGTCATTTGTTTTGAACGTCTCTGCTGGTGCAGGAAAGTGCCCTCTCTCTCCCCAACCAGATTTTCCATCTGCCTCTCTAAACGGTCCTCAAGTTCACAGGATTCTTCAAGCAGTAGATCCTGAGGAACCCCACCTAAAAGTATTTCTAATATTTCTCCTTTTGAGTCAACTTCTTCAGAAATTTCCTGTTTTAATATCAACTCCTTGTTCTCAGTCCTGGCTTCACAATCTGAAAATACAAAAACAATACACAGATGTCAGCTGTGCCCTGTTCTGAGGCTGAGGAAACTGCTGAAGCAGGGCTAGCTAGTATCAACAATAGGAAATATCATGTTAATAATAATCTGCGCATCAATGGTTCTCAAAAAAGGCCTGACAGTCTGAGGAGAGGATGGGAAAGGAAGGGAAAGAATGCAATTTGGGGATGCAAGTGGTGGAAGGGAAGTGAGGTGAAAGGGAATGGTCAGCACAGAGCATGCAGAGGGCTCTTCTCCCTTTCTCCTACCTTCTCATTTCTAGCGTTCTTTTTTTGTCTTGATCTCCTCTGCCTACAAACATGCTCAAGTGTCCTCAGCTCTAACAAGGCTTTCCTCTATCTTTTCTATCCATAAAGCTACCAACCCACCCCTCTCCTGCCCTCCACCGCTAAACTTCTTGAAGTTGCCTCAACACAGCGTCTCAATTTCTTTATCATCCGTCTCCCCAAACCCTAGCAATGTGATGTCCATTCCAAACATCTACTGAAACTCCTCTTAACGGTCGCCAGTGATTTGTTCACTGTTAAATTCAATTTGCGGTTCTCCTCCTCCTTGATTTCTCTGAAGTCTCCGATACCGTTAACCATCACCTCTTATCTTCCACTGACCACAGAAACACCGGATGCTCCTGCTTCTCTTTTCTCTCTAACAGATTACTTCTCTGCTTATGTGGTTCTTCGTCTTTTTCCTCACTCCTTAATGTGTATGTTCCTCAAGGTCCTGTCTTCAGTCATCTCTTTCACGGTCTCTTCCTTGGCCATCCTATTCACTCCAACAAAACAAGCACCACCTTTAGGCAGATGACTGCTGTCTCTGTATTCACTCGTCCTCTCTCCAGAGCTCCAGCCATAGAAGTCCATCTCCATCTGGCAACTCAAAGTCAGTACTGCCCAAACTATGCTTATTCTATAGTTTTTCCTAAGCCTGAAACCTATTATAACATCATTATTTCTGTCTGCAGCACCACCATCCTCCTTCTCCCACATTCAAAAACTTTGGGCTTTTTTTTTAAATGTTTCTCCCTCCCTCACCTGTTAGATCTAGCCAGTTGCCCCAAGTTAGACATTTTACCTCCACAATCTCTCTTGCAACCACACCCTCTCTTCTCTAGTCCCATTACCACAACTCAAATTACTGTCTATCTAAGGTATTACAATAGCCTGTGAACAGGTTTTCCTGCTTCTACTCTCTTCTCTCTTCCAATCCATACATACATATAATTTACTCATAATCTTTCATATGCAGAAAAATGGTCACATCATTTCTCTGCTCAAAATTCTTCACTGGCTCTATACTGCTTAAGTTCAGACTCTTTCCCCTAATATTAAAGGCTATTTACATTGTTAATTATCCAGTCTTTCCAGATTTATCTTATAGTACTTCTCTCTATATAATCTATGTACCTCCCAACCCAGATTATACTTTGCTTCTAGAATAGACCCCGAATTCTCCCACCTTGATGTTTTTGTTCATGTTATTCCCTATGTCCAGAATAGCCTCACTTACCTTTCTTATTTGTTGAATGAATGCTATCTGCTTGTAAAGTGTAACTGATATACCACCTCCTATATGACACTTTTACTGATCTCCCCAATCAGTATTAGAACAAAAAGCAGCAGATTTTCCAACTCTCTAATGCATATATCATGTGAGCTCCTTCAAGAAAGGGATCATAGGAATGCACCACTCTGCCTAGATTACTTTTTTTGACTATATTTTAAGTCAAGAATATTATTTGAAAGAACTCTACATTTTTTTTTAAAGATTAAAAAAAATAGCCCTGTGTGGAAGAGGAAGTGTTATACAGTGCAAATAGCCCTGGATTTGGGGGTCAGAGGACCTGAATTTGAATCCCAACTCCCTAACCTGGCTGACTTAACAGCTTGAAGACGCAGATTCATAACCTATAACATGGAGTCTCATAAGTATGCACTCGAAAGCATATGGGATAGTTACGAGGAAAGTGTTTCATAAACCTTAAGATGCTGTAGATAGGTGACTGACCATTCCTCCCCCAGCTCACGACTTCTATGTCAGAAGGAGGCTGCAAATGGGACCTGAGGGGAAGGACAGGATGATAAAAGCTGTTGGGATCTCGGGCAGCATGGCAACAGAGACGAGGGAGGCAGCCCCCGTGGTATCTTCTGTCCTGGTCCCAGCACAACTGCAGGCTCAGCCTCCAGAAGACACAGGCATGGTGAGAGGTCTTGAGTTCCTGCCACATAATTGCCTGAAGACACTGGAAATGTTCAGTCCGGAGAAGACAGGACTTAATAGGGGGACATGGAAAAGGAATACCAATTGTTTTGTTCACCAAGGGCAGAATAAGGAACAATGAGTAGGGGTTGCAGAGAGGTAGTTTTAGGCTTAATAAAAGAAAAACTTCCAAATAATTACAGCTTCCTAAAAATGGGAGGATGATTTGGTAGGCAATGGATTCTCCTTCGCTGGAGGTCTTCAGGCAAAACACAAAGTGAATAACATTCCCTCTACTATGAGCTCCCCCTTCTTCATTTCCAAACTTCACCAGAAGCCCCGAGCCCTGAATCCTTCTCACACAACTAATTATGAAACCCTGGCCAAGTCATTTCACTTCCCTTGGCTTCAGTTTTGTCGTTTGTAAAATGGGGATAATCACTACTACAGAACTGACCTTGTCACATGGCTGTGAGGATCAAATGAAATAATGTACAGAAAGCATTCTGCCAACCTAAAGTGCCAAATAAGTGCCACTTACTATTATCAATCAGACCCACGTCGGCCAATGAGGTTGCCCTGGATAGCTGTCCAAACCTCAAACATGGGAGCTCATGACCCAAGGAACTTGGCTGTTCCTTCACCTTGACTCCAGTCTGACTGACTAGGCCAGAAACTTCACTCACCCCCTTGGAATTTTCTTTCTTCAGTTCCCCATGGATCCAGGCCCCACGGTTCTTCCCCTCGCTCCAACATGCAGATCTAGTCAGGTTTGGAGATGGGGAGCCCTGGTCACGGGAAGGAAATGGGAAGGGGTGGTGTACATGGAGAACTCAGCTTCCCCTTGTTGTAATCCCCAGCCATCCCCCACTCCCCACCCCCCACCCCAGTCTGTAAGGAAAGATGGACAGAGTAAGGAAGTCTTGAAAAAGATAACCAGTCAGGCCAAGGAGGTTTCTACAAGTGAAACTTGAGAGTTTTGACAATTTCTATTTTTATATATATATATATATATATATTTTTTTCTAGGATTGGGAGAAGCATTGATTAGATAATGGAGAGGCAGCACAGTAGAAAGACTGTTGGATTTAGAATTTAAGCACTTGTGTTCGAATACCAAATCTGTCATTTATTACTGGGGTTCAAGAAACCATCAAGCTTCTACAAACTGAAGGGTCTCTAAGGACCCTTACCACTCTAAATCTGCTAAGATTCTATGATTCTAGAGTGCCAAGAGATCTGAACACCCAGCATCAAGTCCTGGATTTGCCATGTCTACGTGCCGTTGACCACAACTAGAATCTCCCTCTAGGATTCTATTTTTGTGTATGGTAGAGTGGAACAAACATTGGGCTTGGAGTTGGTAGGCCTGGGTTTGAATCCTAGATAGGATGCCTCCTAGCTACAAGACCTGGGACAAGTTACTTTACCTTGAGTTTCAAATTCCTTACATGTAAATGAGGATAATAATTGTACTCCACTTATCTCACAGGGCTGCTGTAGGAAAAAAATGTTTTCTACACCTTAAAGCACTATAGAAATGGGAGATTGTTATTATTATTATTATTTTAAAATGTTTAATTCTGATTTTTCCCCTTTTAATACCACATACTTAGTAACAACAGGGGTGAACACATTCTTAGGCCTCAGGGATATGCTCTTTAAAAAGAGCAGGGAACACCCTTGGTTTGTATGACACAGTAGAAAGAGCTTTGGACATGAAGGCAGGAAAGCAGTATTCCATATCTATTGGGCTTTACCTCATAAGAGCCTCACAATAACCTGGTGCAACTGAAAGTGTAAGAACTTTTATTCCTGTTTTACAGATGAAGAAATTAAGGATCATAGTGGTTAAATGACTTGTTCCAGATCATATAACTAGTGAACAGCAGGGCCAGAATTCAAACCCAAGTCTTCAGTCCCAAGTCCAATACTCTACCTGCCATGCTACCTCTAGGGCAGGGCTTTCTTCACCTTTTATGGGTCATGGACCCCTTGGGCACTGTGGTGAAGCCTATGGACTTCTTCTCAAAATTATGTTTTTAAATTCATAAAATAAAGTACATAGGATTACAAAGGAGAATGACTCTTTTGAAATGCAGTTATCAAAGTATTTTAAATAACAAAGCCACAGACCCCAGGTTAACCCCCACTCAACAGCTTCAAATATTAAGGAACTAATCATTCCCCTCAACAGAGACCTGCCCCTTAGAAACACACACATGTCTGGGATAAAAGAAGGTTAGCAATTTCCACCCTTGACAAAACTCAATGGCGGCTTCTGGAGTTTCCACATCTATTATCATGGGTAGGCCACCATGAGCAGAATCTGAGTCAGTGGGGCAGGGAGTTGGGAGAATCCTTACCCAACAAGACCATGTTCCCAAAATTCTCCAGCATCACATCCCTGTACAGGCTCCTCTGGGCAGGGTTCAGATACCCCCACTCCTCCTGATTGAAAGTTACTGCCACATCTTCAAAGTTCAGCAACCCCTGAAACAACACGTTCCTGCTAGGACAATGCCATATAAGGCAAGAGTGGGAGAGAAAGGAAAGGATTCATAGGCGTTCATAGGATCATATGACTTTGAGCTAGAAAGGACCTTAGAATTCATCTCACCCAACATCCCCATTTTACAAAAGAGGAAATTCTGACCCAGGGGAGTTGAAATAACCTGTCTATGATCATATACCCTAATAATGTGGCAGAGCTGAGATTTGAACCCAGGTAATTTGACTCCACATCTAGTGCTTTTTCCCCCTGCACCACGGTGGTAGCATCAGAAAGAAAGAATAGAGAAGGAATCTGATGGTGCAAAAGGTTCTCCATGTATTTGTCTATGTGGTGGGAAGACCTGCATAGATGACATGAGATTGAAACCCATTTTGACCTCTTCCCAGTTTACTAATAACCAAGAGAAAACAAACACCCCAAGCAAGCACCGAGGAGCCCGGTAAAAAGATCCCAGCACTTCCCTTTCCTCAAATCCTCCAGAGCTCCAGAAAACACTGGTAATTAAGTCTCCTAAGTTTGGAAATGTCATCCATTGAGTTATCTTAGGCAACCCCTCTCTCCTCCTCAGCTTTACTACCTATCAAGTGCGGATAGGAGGATATTCTTTATGAAGGAACAAATGAATTAATGTGTTTAAAAATAACAATGGATTATTATGTAGAATCCAGCTATACACAATTCTCTGGGGGCAACAGCCAAAATCTGAAATTCATAGTTAATAATACAGTGGAAAAACCATGACTACTTTGAGTTTCCTGTTGAGCTAAAGAGGCAACATGCTATAATGGAAAGAGCACCAGGCTTAGAGTCAGGAACTAGACATGTAATTTTGGGCAAGTCATTTAACCTGGGCCTCAGTCCTATAATGGCAATAAGGGTACTTCACAGGTCCTTGTAGCTATACTAAATACCCACTCCTAGGTTCTCAGAGGATATTCCAGCAGAGTTTAAATTATGACAACTTATACCAAGCTGGTAAGGGGTCAGGAACAGGCCTGGAGACAGACTGTATGTCTGCCATATAATGACCAATTTAGCTAAATCTGGAAAAGCTCTTCATGCAAATGCTAGCCACCAGAGTCTCAACCTTTTCTGCAGCAGCAATCCATGGAAATCAACTACCAAGGAGCAATGTTCTAGGTTGGGAGGAAGTCATTCACAAGACAAAACCATTAATCTTAAAAAAAGTTATAGGAGAATCATGGGGGAATGCACACATGCACATGTGTACATATGTGTGTATATATAACACATAATATATATTCCCCATGAATCTCCTGTACCTTTTATGTATAAATTTATACATAAATATATGCATATATATTTATATAAAATGTGTATATATTTACATATAATATAAAACATATACAATTACATATAATTATTGTATATATTTCAGATATTCTATATATATATTATGTATATATACATATACATGTATGTGTGTGTGTGTGTTTTGTGACTAGAAAGTACAATATAAATGTGTTGAATGGATTTAAGTTTGACCTGGTACAACTCTTAAGCCAGATGATCTCAGTTTATCCCCAATATATTAGTTTCATTTTGTTTTGTTTTTTTGGGTGAGGTAATTGGGGTTAAGTGACTTGCCCGGAGCCACACAGCTAGTTGAGTTATCCCTAATATACTGAATCTGTGCTTAATCTACTTCCTACTGCTAGGTTATTAAAACATGTCAGATATCAGATTCTGAAGTCAGGCAATAAGGTTTTTACCCACCACCCACTCCCCATCTATAACTATACAAAGGGAGACTAGGGGAAGATATCAGAATGTAGAGTCATGGTGCAAGGAGGGAAGTCACCGAGACACCAAGAAGTTATCCATATGAAGTTCCTCTTACATTCATAAATTTTAATATTAGAAGGGGCCTTTTATATTCTAAGGCCTTATGGGATCCTCTAATCTAACCTTATTTCACACAGAAAGAAACTGAATGGAGGGATGTGTGCTAATATCACAGGATACACAGGATACACAGGATTATCACAGCCCAGAGCTGGAACTCTGGATATCAAGACAGTCCCAGTCTCATCAGCACGAGGAGGAGGAAGAGGACGAACAGTAGTAGCAACAGCAGCAGATACTAAATAGTAGTATCTGCTAGCATGTTTATAAATATGCTTTAAGGTTAGCAAAGAACTTTAAAAATATCTCATTTTATCTTCACAATCACCCCACAAGTTAAGGTTTATTATAAACATTTTTTTAATGAGGAAACTAAGGCATACAGAGGTTATGACTTGCCCAGGGTCACACAGCTAGTTAAGTATGTGAGGCCACATTTGAACTCAGGTCTTTCTGACTCCAATCCCATCACTCATTACATAAAGTACTTAGAGCTTGAGCCCTGAGATTTGTTGAGCAGAGAAGCTCAAAGCTGAAGGAGCTGGGGCCACACTCAGGAAACAGCTGTAACATCTCGGGAAGGACAGCTCACCTGGGGCCTGGCTGTGGGGAAGATTGTAGTAGCTGCCATCACCTGGTCTCTTGGACTTCCCTCTAGGAAAAGGGTAGGCCCAAGATGAGCAGAAGCTGAGAGAGGAGAAAGTTACCATGAGTAAAATCAGTCTTAATAGTTTGAGATTCCTCCAATAACTCATGCTAACATTTCCATTCCCTTCAGAGGATTTGGAGACACCAAGAACAACAACTCTCCTTCTCCTCCTTTCCCGCCCCCTATATCCTCTCATGTCTTAAAGTTCTGAAGGGGGGGCAGTTATAAAAAAAAATACTAGCCCCCATCTCAGTTCTCAAATGAAGTGTGTGTGTGTCTGTGTGTGTGTGCAGAAACATCAATAAATGCTAAACTGCTAGGCTCTGCAAATTTCTCAAGACAGAGGAGACATGAGTTTGTGTAAGAAATATCTGGGGGTGCAGGGAAAAGTCTGGCTGAGGTCACATGAGTTCTCAGAGGCAAGTCAGAAATTTAAGACCTTGGTTAGCTAGTTAATTGCTCCCGCAGGAATATGTCATATTCTAATTTACAAGTTTGTACTGTTAAATCCTTGCACATAACCCACCTAATTCCATCCCAACCTCTCTCCCAATATGAGACAAAAATTTTGCTAATTGAGCACTGATTATTGTATCTATTATCTATTTACCCTACTCAGCAAGTATCTTTTCCAATAATATCCAGCCTATTGGCTGGTGCCTGACATAGCAACAGGTTAGCGTGGAAAGGACTGGCAAATGATCCCCCTTTGTCCTATGTGTGAGAGGCAATTTTTGGTCACTGGCTGCCACCTCATGTTTCTGTTCCTCTCTTCTTTCCCTTAGAGGCCTAGGTCTTCTCATAGGCTGGTATCATCAGCCCAGTTTGTGAAAGCCTGCACTGGGGGCTATCCACCAGCCAAAGTAGGACAAAATTGAGCTCCAAAGTTCCAGGAGAACCAGGAACCAAGTGACCTGGTATAGTAACGATGAGTAAAATTTCATGTCCCGAAAAATGGAGGCAACTAGTTTCTGAAATTTGGGGGCTTTCTAATATCCATATAATACACCCTCATTTCCTAATGTCTGCTTTTCACTCCTGCTTCCAAGGCCTAACCTAGCCACATGGATACTGATGCTGGAAATGCCGAACAAACACGAACAGCACTTACTAGGAAGCAATGATGGAAAACCAACTACACTGAATCAAAAAACAAAAATCATAATCAAATTAAAATGACAAATCTCTTCCATTCAACAAACATTCATTCAAAAAGCATTTATTAAGGATCTACTGCACTTGGCACTGGGGCAGCTATGTTTACATGAAATAATTCCTGCCCTCATGGAGCTCACAGTCTAATAAGAGAATAAAATACAGAGATAACTATTCTTTATATCAGTTGGAGAGATGAGATCATCCACACCCAAGCAGCTGGCTCCAGACAAGCACTATAATTTCATGTATTCTCCACACTACTCTCTGAGCCTCTGAGAATTAAAGGACAATGTCCATCAGAGTCCACTGGCGACTATCCGAGTATAACCCACACATCACCAAAGTCCAATCCTCTTTGGGCTATTGGTCAACACTCACGGTTCCAGCGCTAGGAATGGGAATGACTCCTTCCAATTATAGCAAGACTGACCCAATTTTGTGCTCCTAGTGGTTCATGGAAACCCCAGTTCTTTTCAAATAGTCAGGCTCAGCCATCAAGCTGTCCCAAGAATTCATTTTAATCACCACTGTAAGGATACTAATTAGTTTAAAATTTTCAGAAAGTCTTGAAATGGATAATACCCGTACACAGAGAATATGAGGAAAATACAATGTTTTCTGAAATACACAGTTGTGAGAAGCTAGGTATAGACTGAATTTTTATAAATCCAAGTCCTATTTTGAAACTGTTCAAGGGGCTTGTTATACAAAGGAACATCATGGTGGGAAAGTTATTTTGCCAAGCAAGGAATAGTGTAGTAATGCAAGCAACTGTCCCTTATTGTATCCATTTCTGAGTTTAGATTTCTGTATAACACATTTGCTTAATGTCAGATATACCTGCCTTTAAGACAAACCTAGGAAGACTGTAAAGGAGAGGGGACTATTGGGTAGGTCACCCAATTCCCCTGACACAGTGAACCTGTAATTGTGGATTCTACTGTGCCTAAGGAACACCTTATCTGCCCTACATGTGTGGAACCACAGCAAAAAATCTATCAGGATTCAGTAACTGCTATTTAGCACAGTCCCAGGTGTGACAAGGCACTTCCAAGCAAATAGGGAAGAACCCAAAACGCACTGTCAGGACCATAGCTAACACCGACTTTGTGACTCAGTGCCCACATGTGCACAAAGTCTACAACTTCAGGCAGCTAGTACATACAGCCCAATGTGTGTGTACCCAAAGGGACATACAATATGGGGGACACAAAGACATATAGGTTATGCTTTGCCAGTAAGAAGTCTCATCTGGTTTATTTTCTATTTCCCCTGTCCTCAGTGGACAGTTTAAGGAACACCAGCCCAGAGGTCCAGACTCTGATTTTTTAAGATATCTACAACTAGCCTTAGAATAGGAGAGGCTAGTGCCCTTCTCCAGGTTACTGGAGGCAGCTGCTGCTTTACTATCACAGCTCAGCTGCCCTGTCTCCTTAGCTGCGATAGAAGTAACTGTAACTAATATCTACTCTAAAACAACAGTGTAAAAGGTAAGTTATTTACTGGTGTACAAAAAGACATACGTAAGTACTAGAATCGACTCACACCAACTGCTTCAAAAATCAAAACGATACTAGACTAAAAAGCTACAGAGCCGACACAAAGAAGGTACTCAATAGTTACTGCACTGAACTACTAGGCTGATAACACTGGTGATTCCTTTTATGAGGACCCTATTCTTACACTCAACTCATACTAACTTGGTTGTTCAGATCTTCTCATTTAATGATCTCATTGTATTCACTCTGTTCTGTGAGTCTTCCATTGGCCTTTGACCAAAAACAAGATCTTGCCTCCAGTACTGGAGGGAGTAGAGAATTTTTTTTTTTAATACAGCAGAGCTAGTCAAATTTGGCCAGAAAAGCCATCAACTATGTCCTCAGAGAACAGCTGCTGAGGAGGGCAGTACTGAAGGGGCACAAGTCTACTGGTAGAGAGCAAATGAAGCCACAGTGTGCCTTATATACTTGAGAGTTGTGATGAAAAAATGAAGGGATTTGGGCTAGATTAAGCTATAATAACTTCTGCAATCTAATGGGCCAGTGGGGAGGGAGAGGAAGATGACAGGGATGGAAATAAGGACTCTCAAGAAATGATAAGGCTTGGGGAGAGGGACTGGCTTCCCAGAATAGGATAGAGAACTCATCCTTCAAGTTAGGAAAAATACCTCTTATAGCTTCACTTATATAGTACTTTAAAATTTAAAAAGCATTTATTTCATAACAACCTTTTAATAGAAGTAATGAAATATATTTTTTCCACTTTACAGATGACAAAATTGAGGAAAAGTTAAAGAGACTTACCCAGAGTCACACAGTAAGTATTGATGCTGAGACCTGAACTCAGGTCTTCTGAATACAAGATCAGTGTTTTCTGCCAACCCAAACTGTCTCTCAAGGAAAAGTTGTATAAATCAGTCAAACGTATATCGAGACCCTACTATGCATAAGACCCTGAGGCAGGCACTGAAGAGGATACAATGAGCACAATTCATGACCTCAAGGAGCTTACAATCTAGTTGAGAAAAAAAAAGATTAATTCACAATACAAGGTAAGATACAATGTCAGATATGTGGTATGGACAATAACTGCTACAAGAGTTCAGAGGAGAGACCAATCACTATGGAGTGAAGTGGTCAAGGAAGGCTTCCCTTAGGATGTAAGATCTGAACAAGGCTTTGAAGGATGGAGAGGATTTGAACAAAAGGATAAAGGTATGGTGGCTAAAATGGGCATGGCAGCTAAAATGGGCATGGCATGCATAAGGGTGTAGTAATAAAAGTCTGGATGAGATAGAATGTACACGTAGGGAAACAACAGAATAAGATGCTGGAAAGGTCAATTGGGGCCATTTTGTAGGCCTTTACTTTTTCAGCATCATCTACTTCAATTCAAATAAACATTTAAGTGCTTATAATGTTCAAGGGACTGTACTTGCCATCAGGGACACACAATACGTCAAAGATTGACATGACACCAATACTGCTCAAGGTGCTCATAATCCCATAAGGTAAGGAAAATATTTATAAATAAGAAAAAAGTAAAGTGAGTAAGCATAAAGGAGACACACAAGTAAACTGAAATGACAAATTTCAGAAGTACAATCCTTTCTTGGGTAGATATTAGGGAAGGTCCATGAAAGAGGTGGCACCTGAGTTAGGCCTTGGAGGAAAGCAGGGATTTCAAGAGATGGAGGAGGGTAGGTGAGAAAGGTACAGAAAGGGGATATTGAATATGTCCAGGACACTTCCAATGAAAAAGACAGGATAACAGGAAAGCCTAGGGTCCTATTAAAGGAAGTTTTGATGAAAACAGAGAAGGGTCAATCTGAGGAGGGTCAAACAAGGAAATGGGCAGATGATATATAAAACCTCACTGGTTCTCCAAGCTTGAGGACTTGTAGCAGGTTCCCTCTGCTCTGGCCAGATTCCTCTGGTCCTCACCCTTTCACAGGCTGAGTGGGAGAGAAGTAGAATCAGAAGACCGGGATTTCAGTCCTGGCCCTTCCATTTACTATCTCAGTTCTTGAATGTGAGTCACCTGACTTCTCTGAGCCTCAGTTTCAACTGAAAAATGAGGATAAAAGCTGCACATTTTTTGGAATGCAAATGAGGATAAAACCTGCACATTTTTTTGGAAGGCAAGAAGAAAAACGTCAGGAGGCCAGAAGCTAAAGGGCACTTGCAGTTGCATGGCCACAAGAATACATCTTGTAGTTTCTGGGCCTTAGTTTCCTTGTCAGTAAGTCGAGGTTATACTTGGCTGGTTTTCAGGTCCCTCCTATAGTTTTCAATCTATCATCACAGATCCTATAAAAGCTGGAAAGAACAGCTGATACAACAGATCCTAAGTGTTCCAACAGCCCAGCCCAAACCAGATGAAAATGCAATTGTGAAATTTTTAACAAAATAAATGAAAATATAATGGAACACAGATGTTAATATGTGGTTTTTCTAAGTAAAAAGTAAAGTTCTGCACTTATATTCAAAAAACCAGTGGCACAAGTACAAGATGCAGAAGATATGGGACAGTTCATATGACAATGACCTAGAATGGGGAAGGGAGGAGGGAAGGAAGGAAGCCTGGTTAATAAGCTACAGGGTGAATGGGTTGTTGTTGTTCAGGCATTTTTCAGTCATGTTGACATTTCATGATCCCATTTGGGGTTTTCTTGATAAAGATACTGGAATGGTTTGCCATCTTCTTCTCTAGCTCATTTTACAGATGAGGAAACTGAGGCAAACAGAGTTAAGTGACTTGACTGGGGTCACACAGCTAGTAAGTCTTTGAGGCCAGATCTGAACTCAAGATGAGTCTTTCTGACCCTAGGCTTGGCACTCTATCCACCACACCATCTAGCTGCGCCTGAGTTAACAGGAGTCAGCACCAAAAGAACTTGTTTGATTTTAGACTACATTCATTAGGCTCAACAAGGTCCAAAGGTAGAAGGGTGACAGTCCTATTGTACTATGCCTCAGTTAGATTATGTTTAGAACACAAGAATACAAAGAAAAACAGCAGCAAGTTGATTCTGTATAGCCCCAGAAGACAGAACTAGGGCACAGGACCAATGGAAGGCTATAAGGAAGCAGATTTTGGCCCAACATAAGCAACTTTCAATAATCAGAGCTAACCTAAAAAGGAATAATAGATTGCCTCCTGAAGTGGACTCCCTTCCTATCACACAGGGCAGTAAGAGGAATTCATGCTCAGTGGGGGTTGAGGTAACTTTTAAAAGCCCTGTCACTCGAGATTTTATTACTGGCTTCAAGAATCAATAACTTCACTGGTATGGGGGCTACCTCCATCAAAGCTGGTGGAAATTCTATTTCAGAGTTGATACGGCCTTAAAAATAATTTTTTAAGGCATCACCAGGTAGCCAGTCTTCTATCAAATGATATATTCGTAAAGCACATAGTAGATGCTTAATAAATGCTTGTTCCCTTTCTAGTGATGAGCCTCTCTGTTCTGAGAACTTTTATTATTTATGAAAAATATATTTTTCAAAAAATAATCTGGATAAGGGGAATAGGAAACTATGATAGGTTACACGAAGACTAAGAATTAAGTAGTCCAAATAGTATTTAACAAAGATCCTACAAGTTCCTCCAAAAGTATTAAGAGGTTGGTAAAATACACTGGAATAAAAAAGTCAGTAATGAATCCATTAGATCACTTTATGATCATAGTGAAAAAGTTTAAATTGGGGATTAAACAGGAGGCCTGGCATGAATTCTCTGCTATAGGACCCAAGGTTTTCCTATTCACCTCTCTACTGAAACTGATTAGCAGTACTAGATCTGGATATAGATGTTCTAAGACTTAAACGGCTTCTACCTAGATGTTTTGAAGGAACCAAACCACAACAAGATAAAATTCAGAAAGGACAAATGATAAGATCTACCTTTGGGTTCCAAATCAACTGTATGTGTGAGGATAAGGGAGCATCTGGCTAGACAGAAGCATGAAGAAAGAAAGAAAAAAAAAACCTCAGGGTTCTGGTATCCTAGAACCACCATATGAGTCAAGAGACTACAGTATCAAAAACAGTGTCCACAAAGGACTTGGTTCTACAAAAGTGTGGCCCACAGGACAAACCATGAGGCTGTATGCCAAAGAGAACCAAACAGTATAGTACCAATACCTGCTGCGCCAGATAAGTGGGAGGCTGCAAGTGGGAGTTCCATCTACAACAGGGTCCTGGAAAGAATTCCCAACAACAAACTACTGAAACGTTTTTCTAGATCAAAAAAAATCTGCAAGACTATAATGAAGAGCTGGGTCACAGTAGTGGAAAAAAAAACCAATCTACTGGAAGAAAGACATCCCATTTTCTGCTAGGATAAATTTGGCCTTATTAATCTCAGATTTTTCTGAGCAATAAACTGATAGAGTAGAACCAGTGAACATCTCAAAATGCCTCCTGCAATGTTTCACACCAAAGACTATTTATTTAAAAAACTGAGTTACCGTAAGAGTGGAGGCAAGGAAAGATGCTCTACCATGGACAGGGAACTGGCATATAATCACTACCATTTATATAGTCCTTTGTACACATTATTGCATTTGATCCATACAATCAGTCCTGAGATTAGTGCACTATTACTCCCACTTTATAAATGAGGAAACTAAGGTTCAAATAAAAATAAAGTGGTTTGCCCAAAGTCACATAGCTAGTGACAGTCAAGACTCAAGTCCAAGTCTTTTAAAAGACTCAAAATCCAGTGTTTTTTCCCACTGAGCCAAAGTGCCTTTCACACTGTGAAAGACAGGAAGAGCTCAACGGCCACTTCTCTGGGAGGAAATATACATGAAGTGTCCCAGTGATAGGTGGTGGACTATTCAACCATTTTATAAATGATCTGGAAGGCAGAATATGCAGTCTAATTTGCAAGCTTAGTAGAAGAGACTAAGCTTCTCTGAGAAGTGAAACACCAAAGGGTGTGATGAGTGGGCAGATGAGTTTCTAAGTATCTGAGTTCATTTCAGAATGTTAAAACTGGAGGGCTCATAACATGCCCAATCCTCTCACTTCACATGAAAAAACTGTCATTTGGAAAAGTGAAAGGGTTTATCTGAGTCAGTAGCAAAGGTAGGATTAGAATTCAAATCTAACCCCTAATCTAGTGCTCTTTCCATTTAACTGTACCTATAATCATGTTAGAGCTATGAAAGTGGCTATCATATTTTCCTTTTTCTCTTGTAAAGGCCCAGAAACCAGACCACATTGCAAGTGTTCACAAGCTGACTGATAAAATGGAGATGAAGATCCAAATAAGGTAACCAAAAAAACCAAGGGGATCAAGGAAAACACAGATGAAAGGAGTCAATTATAACTCTTTAGTATGGAAAGACAAAATCCTAGGATCTGCTCAAAACCCACAAACTCGATAAGAGTATATATAGGAGGAAGTCATTCATGAAATCTCAGAAAATCTCAAGGAATGAGCTCCTATGGAGAGAGCAAATTTAGGGGAAAGGATTTCACTACTTTTAATAGTAACATTATTCTCCAGAGCAGGTAAAGGTAGGAGAAATGTTTTACCAATGCATGGTAATTCATGGAAATTCATGGGAATTCATGGTAACAGAAACATAAACCATTCCTAGTGGAAACTGGGATGTTCTGCTTTGAGGTTGTTATTAAGGATCAGTCATTTCCACATGGAATGTCTTGTCTCAAGAAATTTTGTCAATTTCTGGTTTCTTCCAATTATCAATTTAAATCTATCATAGGATCATACAACATTACATGGGAAAAGAACCTACAGATTCTTGTATTATTGGAAAAGGAACTAAACTTGAGAATTAAAAGACTTGAGATCACTCATTAGCAGGTACGCCCTTAAGCAAATCTATACCTAAATTTACACAACTATACAAGGTGGTTCAGACAGTTGGATCTCTAAGGCCCCTTCTGTTCTCACCTTTTATAGACAAGAAAATTTTTGAAATAGGAGGGAATGATCTGATTGTTTATGGGTCAGGGCTAAGACCAGATCCCAGGTTCTCCCTAAACCAAAGAGACAGCATTACATCCCTAATTTACACTCTTGCTGTCCTAACATCTAATAATCCTATTAGCCCTATGACTTTTATAAATGGCCCATTCCACACTGCATTTGTTTTCTAGGCAGAAGATGACATGCTACACCAGAAACTCAGGTAAAACTAGTAGGCTTTACTCAGTGGAGCAGTAGAAAGAACAATGAATTAAGTAAAGTCAAGATTTTTGTCCATTCACAACCTATAAAATGAAATGATTGGAAATCATCCTTTCTAGCTCTAATCCAACTTCCAGAAACTATCTTATAAGGAATTCACCAGGTTTCTGGAGTCTTCTTTTGGCCCCGTAGGAAGCTCCTCTCCTGACATTCACTCCACAAGGTCTGCGGTCCTACTTAAGAAATAATTCCTCTCACAAGCCTAATCCAGATTCTCATCCCCACATCATTATTGCCATCAACTAGGACATTAGGAGCAAAGCAATCTTACTAAATAAATTCACACAAAGTTATGAATGTAGGAGGTCCTACTTCAAAGAAGGAAAAGAGGAGCTTGTTATATTAACCCAAATAAATCTGATAGGGAAAGTTTTGGTTGGGTCATTTTTGAGCAATGAGGGCTCTACAAGTGACCCCTTACTACCATCACTTAGCCTATCCCAACAATGGAACAGAGGTCATTAACCTGGTAATCACCTGTCAAAATTCAGCTCATCCTTTTTACCTACTTGGAAGTTCTATGTATTTGTATGGGTTAGATAGCTGAAGAAAGCATAAAAAAGGCTAAATGTGAAGAGAAGAGCACACTTCAGTAACAATTCAAGACCTCCACTGAAATCTTCAGAATTCAGTATCAAAGACTAAAGAAAAAATCAAGAGAAAGGCTATGAGGAAACATTAGGATACTAAAGCTGGAAAAGTCCCTAGGAGTCTTCTAATCCCCCCTCTCCCTCTATGCCTAATCCATTTTATATATGGGGAAATGATTAAAGTCACAAAACAAAAATATAGGCACAAGCTGAGAGTAGAACCTAGGTCTCCAGGCTCTCAGTAAGTTTGTGGTTTTTTTTTTTTTCCATATCACATTTCCTTCATAGGCAGGTGAAAAGTAAGATATCTAGGCATATTCCTGAACAAAAGATGTATAATAAAACCAGAGCAATGAGCAATCAGCATCTGAATTAGTCTTAGAACATGTCAGTGAGTTGGGGGGGGGGGGGCGACTGGATTAAAGACGAGAAACTGGGCATTTGCCCCATAAAAAAGGCTTGAGAGGGAACTGAGTGGTATTATCACTTTGGGGCCATTAGGAGATCTAGACTGAACAACCAGATAGTAAAGATCAAGCATTTTCAGTGGCAAAGCAAGCTTTCTGAGACAAAGTGAACAAGTTTTGAGATTGCACAAAACCCACAAAAAGAAACCTGGCTTTTCAGGGAGCTAAGGAAAGAAAAACCAAGGCCAGGAGTCGAACTTCTGAGCAGACCAATTCAGAAATAATAAAATCTCTTAAATCTGGCAAAAGGTAGTACTCTATGTATTTGTAATGTGCTTATCATCTGTACCCTAATCATCCTCGCATACCACATGAAGTAGTTTGTGCACTATAATCAGTTTGTCTAAGAATAAAGCTACTGGGGACCTCCAATTGTGGTAGGGTACAGAGGAAAGGGCAATGGCAGCAATCCCAAACTTAGTCCAAAAAGGACTAAGCTTTTGGGTCAGAGTACTATAAGTGACCAATGGAAAAAGGAGGGATCACTTGTCATCATATCCCAGTATTTCATCATGAGGCTGCTGGTAACTTAACCAAAATAGAGATACAACATTCGGTAAGCTTATTACAAAATATGGTGTTCCCATCATCTTTCTGGGATACCGCATACGGCTGTCAAGATGAGAACCTCTGGGAGACACATCCCCTCAATCAATCAAGTATTTATTGATCATCAACCATATGTTCAGCCTGACAGGTGAAATATAAGACATAATTCCTGCTCACCAAGAGCTTACAATCTGGCTGGAGACAGGACTCACACACAAGAAACAATGTAAGAACAAAACAAGAACTCACAGAATCACAGAGTCTGAGTCAGAGGGGTCATCTATAAATGAATCTCCCCGACAATATCCCTGACAGCAGTGGGCCTTGCATTCTGTTCAGTTCAATAAGCATAGCAAAGCACTTTATTAGGAGTTTGAACACCTCCAGCTGGAGTTCAGGAACTCAGTATCTAATTAAGGCAGCACTCATCCTATGTCCTTCTGCTTATCAAGATTTTCATATAAAGACAATTACAAAGCTCACTTTTTTCCTTTTTAAAGACCTTGAGGTTTGAATAGTAGGTAACTGCCTCAGGGAAGGGGTCTTTTGAATGAGCTGCCCTTCATTCAGAGTTACTAGCAATAAAAAGGGAAAGAGGAGAGCAGTGGCTTTAAATCACTACAGCATCCTGCATGTCATTTCCCTAAGCAGAGGTGAATCTAACAGTCTTTTGTAGAAGGGTCAACAGGGAGAAGAGCACAGAAACGGCACAAAAATACACAGATATACAAACATCATCTCAAAGACACAGTGGGACTCAACAGCAAGTGACGTAGTCCTCAAGTAATAAGGGAACAAAGTCAATTTGTCTGTATGTAGCAATAATGAAATTTTTTAAAAGCTATTTGAGATATTGCATAATCTATACACATGCATATAAAGCAAGAAATACACAACGCATTTATATTTTGTAGGATTATTTCATTTAAAGCAAGAAACATGTAAAAATAGTCATAAACAGGCTGTGGACTAAATTTTATCCACCAGGTCTTAAATGCCTCTTGGTGGAAGGGATAGGAAACCCTGGAATGAAAAGTATGTGCTGATTCCATTGTCACAACATTAATCCAAAGTTAAATGGAAGTTAGCGACCCAGGAGTGAAAAAAAGAATGGAAAAATACAAGTATTTAGTGTGTTTCCTAGAAACACTGGTAGGCAGGGAGGGGGTCTTAAGAAGGGATATATATGGTTCATGGTATGCATTTAACTGTTTATAAGTCAAAGATTAACATGGTTTAAATGGGAAAAAATACTAAATCTTTCCACAAAATTGGCCTAACAATAAAAGGGAAAAAAAGCAGCCAGACTTTTCAACACTGAGATAAGAATGTCCAAGGCCACAAAGGATAATTCAAATAATCACTGTATATTTCTTGGCAAGGAAATTCAGCAACTTACATACAACAGAAACTAAAGAAACTTCTTAAGTCTTGGTCTGGATTTAAAGACATTACCAAAATCCAGAAATGGGATCAAATGAAATTCCTGGGAATGTGATATAGAAGACTCTGGAGTACATAACCTCTACCTCCCCCAAAATTAACATATTAATTATAGAAAGTTAAAGACAGAAGGGCACTTCAAGACTGCCTCATCAAAACCCTTCCTTTTAGAGGTAGGGAAACACCCCAGAGAAGGGAAGTAACTTGACCAAAGTCACCCAATAGAAGGCAAAACACCCATCAGAGTCCCCACACTGGGCTGGACAGAGGAGCAGTCTGATTTAAGATGGCATTTCTGATATCCTTGGGAAGGAATTATTTTAACATTCAGAGTGGCTGTACCTGGCTGCTAGTACCTTATTTCAAATATAAATTGCCAAAAATGTATTTCCATAGAATCATGGAATGCTAGAAAAAGGGCTTTAGAGGTCATCTAATCTAATTCCCAATTTTACTGATAAGAAGAACAGGTATTTGAAGTGAAGGTAGAGACTGACTTTCCCAAGGTCACAGAGCAATTTCTTTCTACTGGAATGTAATTATACTAAGCTGGGAATATTATTAGTTCTGAGTTCTTAGAAATAGTATCTCCAAAACTGAAACAGACTATTTTTATTTCCAGTGGGATTGTGATGGCCCCAAGTCCTCCAGAGACTCATTCACAGAATCTCACTGAAGTTCAGTCTGAAGGATTTATGCCACCTAATAAACCTGTCAAGTCAGATGTTCCAAGCCCCTCTCTCCAGTTAAAAACCCAGAAAAGCAACAAGCCCTTAAGTCTCATTTAATCCCCACAATGAAAAAGTCTGTAGACATTGATTTGTGGTAACCTGAACACCTTACACATTTCCCCCTTCTATACTAAGCTCTATCTCTCTGGATCCTGTTACTACCGTGCAGAGATTCTGTATGGGGAGTGCTTTCTGAAAGATAAAATATAGGCTTGCACTACACTCAATTCTGTGCTACATAGAAAAAGCCTTTCGGTTCTATTGTTTTCCTTTAGGGGTTCTTCACACTACATAAAGGGCACAGAGTAAAACCTCGATTAACCGGAATGCACAAGGAGTTTGGGCTGTTCCAATTAAATGAATTTCCAAATTCAATGAGCAACCTTTGGTTTTAACCAACCCCCGTGGAAAATCTGTCTAAAAGTCCACTTTTTTTGCCTACATAAAAATATAGCCTGCTGGATATAACTGAATCCTTCTCTGATGATTTAAGATCTCACAGAGCCTCAGGGACACCAAAATGACATCAGTTATCACTATACAGTGCTGTAGATGTAGATGGTAAAGGAGATTGGGCTGAATCAGTGCAAACTCCAGGATATCCCCTGGGATTTTCTATCTTGACTATATCCCTGATCTCAGTTTGTTTGTTTGCCATCTGCCTCTGTCGCATAAAAATAGCATGCAGCATATGCAACTGCATAATTTCCTGGTTTGTAAAACACGGTTGCTTTTCTGCAAAACTAATAATCGAATCAAAGGATGAAGCAGCTTTTTCCCAAGATGTTTTCTCCCCTTCCCTAAAATCTTCTCCATCACTGTCTTTTTCAGAATCAGTTCCATTGTCAGGATTCCAAACAGTTTCTACTATTTCTGTGTCACTAACACCCTGTGACACTTCACCTTCTTGGTCGGCATCAACCCACTCATCTCCTTCACTTTTATTCAGTTTGTTGACTGGGGGTGAAGAAGGATCCTTCACCATTTCAAGAATCTGCACCAGCGTGTTATTTGGAGGCCTTACTCTAAATCGGTCAAATTCTTCTTCATCAGAAGATACTTCTGCAAACATAACACTAGGCCACAGTTTTCTCCATGCCCGCCTTAGTATTTCACTAGTAACAGAATTCCAGGCACAAGCAACATTAAAAATGGCATCACTTATGTTGTAACGAGTTTGAAGGTCTTGTACAGTGACTGGAGGATTGATGAAATTTCTCATGAAATCTCTTCTAATGCCCTGGTCCATAGGCTGAATCAACGAGGTAACACTGGCAGGCAGGAAGATGGTAAAAATGTTATCAGAGACTAACTCTGCTTCCTGAGGGTGGGCTCGAGAATTGTCTAGCAGAAGAATGGCTTTGCTGTCATCAGGTAAGCCTATATTTCTAAAATGATCTTTGACTGAAGGTACAAAAATATGATGAAACCAATCAGAAAAAATTTCTTTGTCCATCCATGCATTACCCTGTGCCTTGTACGCAACAGGTAAATGCTGAATTCCTTTGAAAGTCCTGGGACCATTGCACTTTCCAATCACCAAAGGTTTGATTTTGTGGGAGCCAGCAGCATTAGCACACATGAGAACAGTCAATCTGTCCTTGGTCTGCTTCAGACCTGAGGCACTGGCCCCTTCGGGAGTCGAATTTGGCAGGCAACGCCAAAACAGGCCAGTTTCATCAGCATTGTAAAACTGCTCAGGGGACAAACCATGCTCGGCAATTAAACTTCGGAAAAACCCACAAAACTGCTCTGCCGCCTGGTGGTCTGCTGACTGTCTTTCGTTGGAAACATCTAGCTTTTTGATGCCATGTCGTGCCTTAAACCTCCAAAGCCACCCTCCAGAAAAAACACATGGCTCAGTTAACTGCATCTGCTCATAAAAATCTTTAGCCTTCTCAATGAGCATTGGGCCCGAGACAGGGACTCCCTCTGACCGTTTCACCAAGAACCACTCATACAAAACCCGATCTAAATGCTCTAGCTTAGGGGTGTGCAGTGTGCGGCGGTGTTCGAGGGCTTTGTTAGAATCCGAATTAGCAAAAAACCGCAGCAGCTGTCCCTTATGGGCCTTGATGTCATATAAGGTAGACATGCCAACATTGTACTCTTGCATCAAAGCTTTCCTGTTCTCGCCCTTTTCAAGACGGGTACAGATATCAATTTTCTCCTTTAGGGTCAGTACAACTCTCTTACGCTTCTCTCCTTTGTTCTTCACTACAGGCTGTTTGGAAGCCATGGGACTGGATGGCTTCTACACACTGTGACTTACAGAGGAACAGAGGTGTATGCTATCCTTGTGCACAGTACTGATTTGGCTTTTCTCCTCTCACCTCACTGCCCTCCTCTCTCTTTCACTTTGCTTGAGGTTTCCTCTACTTCCTTTTAATTTTCCTCTCACAGCTCCCACCCACACCGCCTTTCTCCCAAGGTTCTTGGCTACCTCTCCACTTCACCAGTATTTGGTCTCCCCTTCTTGCCCTGTCCTTATTCCCATTTCCCACCAGTTTTCCTTCCTTCTCCTCCCACTGCCCAAGATCCCCACCCGTTTGCCTCAGCTTCCCCCGTCTTCTGCACTCAAGTGCTCACAGAAATCCACTTTTTTAGCAACTTGTTCAGTTCCCAGACCACATGCAGAGCTTCTCTGACTTGGGGAGGCAGATCTTCTCAGTCGACGAAGCAACCAATCACAGAACACTGCTTTGAACTTCAAGGCTTCTTGGTGGTTGGGGGCAGCTCTCCCTGCCTTCCGCCTGCAGCTTCCTTCCACCCTCACAAAAATACCGGTTAGCTGGGTTCCGGTTAATCAAGGTTTTACTGTCTAAGTTGTGGGTGGCTTTCTCCAGTGTCCACAATGCTGTTTTACAAGCACAGAACGTTATGAACTGGAAAGCAGAGGGGGAAAAAAAAGAAAAAAAAAATGTTATGGAAAGTTTGCCCAGAATATTTGAACACTGGAATTAGAGTCAGAAGACCTGGGTTCTAATCCTGAGTTTGCCAGTTGCTAGCCATGTAAGTGAAATGGAGATCATATAAGACCTAGGACAATTTACACATTCCTTAAGGCTCAGTTTCCTCATCTGTAAAGGTAATAACACTTCCATTAGCTACTGAACAGGAGTATTGCAAGGATCAAATGAGGTGGTTTGTAAAAATCTTTGAAAACTATATTAGCTGTGATTATTTAGAAACATCAGCTATCATCATTATTATTTGTATGCATACCCATCCTCTGTTTTTATAAACTAGAATGGATCACCTAAAAAGAACAGGTTAAAAGATCAAGGATTGCAGCTCCAATGGGGAACCAATGCAATCTGCAAGAAACGTCTGACAAATTGAGAAACATTAAGGTAAAGGAAACTAAGTTGTCTATATAGCAGGCTTTATACAAATTGAACAACGTTCAAAGTTGCTCATATTTTGCAGAGAAGGAAAACAAGGCCCAGGGAAGTTGAGGGTCCCAAGATCCCACAGTAAGTGGCATACCTAGAACAAGAACTCAGGATTCCTGACGCCAGTCCAGTGTTTTGTTTTGTTTTTTTTCCCCACACACCAGGCTACCTCCCCAAGGAATCAAATTCTAAGTGACAAGGTGTTCTAAATGTGCACTTTGGTATTAACCCCTCCATGGGAAAACTGTGAAGGTATAAAGTGAGTATGAAAAAGAGGTACGGACTATTATGCTTTCACCTAAGCACAAACTTCTCCCCTTCCTGAAATCCTGTCTAGTTGTTTTCAATGCTAATCTTTGGCATAGCCAACTTGGCCTTCTAGAGAAGGGGTTTTATGCAATTTAGTAACTATTCAATGAGCCCTGATTACGTACATAGGTCCATCCTAGAGGCTGGATCATTGAGCTTTGCTCTTCCTGAAACTGTCTTGGCAGACCAAGACCCTGCAGGGTTCCCCATCTACCCCACTATCACCTCAAAAACACAAACCACCATATCAGTGAGGAATGAAACCAACTTTAAAGTAGCACCAAGGAGCAAATCATACTAACGTAAAGGCCTTGAGGAAGGCCCAGGAAGCCATCCCCGAGCAACCTTCCTCCTCAAGCTGTCCAGGAGTTAAGGATTTGACTGCATAATATCACCTAACACCCTGCAGCAGCTTCACATACTAAGGCTTCTCTATTCAACCAGCCTGTGAGATAACTACTTATGTATATACAGCACCTTATGGTGACTAAGTATATTCACATATATGGTCATATTTGATTCTCATCACAACCCTGTGAGGGAGATAGGGCAGCTCTTACTCTCCCCACATGACAGGGAAGGAAATAATGACAGAGGGAAATAATATGCCCGATCACATAGCTAACAGGGCAGGGGGAATGTCATGGTGGGAAGACACTCTTCCTCATAATTCTGTCTAATGAAATCCTCCTTTTTGTTCCAGCCCCAATTGAGAGGCTATTTCTTCCAGAATTTCTTCCATAATTCCTGCAGTCAGAAGTGATCCAACACCTTGTTTTATGACTGTTTTACTTCTCTATCACACCTGGAATTAGCTGTTTGCATAATGTCTTAACTGGTGAGTAGAATGCAAATTCCTTTACTAAAGGGACCACTCTGTAGTTGTTTTTTTTTTTTTAATCTCCAGCATAACTAACAAAGTGCCTGGTTTAGCCAAGTGCCATTGGATTGTGTGCTCCTTGAGGGCAGGGACTGTCTTTTGCCTCTTTTTGTATCCTCACCACTTAGCACAGTACCTGGCACATAGCAGGCACTTCATAAATGTTTATTGACTGATTGAGCACATGTTTATTGAACGTGTTTGGAACTTAATCTTTACTGAAAGAAATTGCTTATGATCTAGTTACCATTTTGAACATCAATTACTTGTCCTGTTTAGGCCTTCATCACTTCTCAACTACACTATTATTACAACCTTCTCTTTTCCTCTCTAAATAATCTTTCATAAAGATGACCAAACATGCTCAAAATATCGAAATATGTCACTCCTCTGCTCAAATAGAATGGAAAACAAACAACTTTGCCTAGTGTTTAGGACCCACCAAACTACCTGACTCCAATCTTCGGGGAGAGAGCTAACATGAAAGATCCTGACAGGGATAAATATAAAGTTTATATTTATAATATAAATTAATAATTGGGGTTCAAAAAGTCAACTTCTCAAATACAGAAAAAGGAGGCTTGGCTAGACAGTTCATCTGACAATGATCCAAGGATGTAGTAGACTGTTACACTTAATTTAAGCCAACAGTGTGATATGACACAGCCAAAAATAGCTAATGGGATCTTAGGCTATATTCAAAAACTAAGGATGTTATAGTTCAGCTGTATGTACTCTGCCTTATGTCAGAATACATTTAGAGTACTGTGTTCTGTCTGGGCGCCTCATTTTAAAAAGGGCATTGACAAGTTGAAGAGCATCCAGAGGAAGACAGCCAGGTTGATAAAAGGCCTTGAGATCAGGCAGCATGGCACAATGTATTCAGTTCAAATCCTAGATCTACCAATTACAAACTGTATGACCTTGGGCAAGTCATTTAACCTCTTTGACCCTCAGTTTCCCCATATGTAAAATGAGTTTATTAGGTGGCCACTGAGCTGTCTCTTCCAGCTGACTCTAAGATCCTATATCACATGGGGGTATTCACCCTGGAAAAACGATAACTTAGTAGACACAGACAACCATCTTCAAATATCAGAAGGGACATCACATGGAAGGCAGATTAGACTTGTTTTGCTTGGCCCCAGGAGCCAGTACTGGGACCAAAGGGGGAAAAGTTGCAGAGGTAGATTTAGGCTGGAAAGAAGGAATATCAAACAATCAGACATCCAAAGATGGGTTCTAATTTACAAGAGGACTTCAAATAGAGGCTGCATGACAACCAACCACTTGCTAGGGATATCACTGAAGAGACTCATCTTTAGGCACAGGTTGAACCAGATGGCCTCTAAGGCACTTCCTAATCCTAAAATTCTGTGCCACCATCTCAAGCTTATTCCATACTCTTCCTTCATATGTGCTATGTCGCATCCAAAATGTGCTACTCAATGTTCCCCAAGCTCATCATGCCCTCTCGTGCCTCCATGTTTTCAGGCAGGGCATCCAATCAACAAGGATTCTCCATCTCAAGGGGTCTTCAAGCAGAGACTACATGACTACGTATCAGACACATCATAGAATGGATTTCTGCACATGGTCAAGCTGGAATGGATGACCTCTCTACAACCTGATTAAAAATATAGCTATGGTGCAGCAGGGGGAAAAAAACAACTGAATTATCCCAAACCTCCTTCTTCATCTCTACTAAATCCTTTTATTCTTTCAGGGCCTTCCTCCATGTGGTTTGCCCTGATGCCCAAGCTGAAAGTGATCTCTCTCTCTTTCTTCAAACTTTCTTAGAACACTATATTTCTCCTTTATCCCAATCACATTCTGTCTTTTATTATATTTATTTGTGGATGGCTGGTATACCCAATTTTTATAATAAGTTCTCTGAAGGCAGAGAGTGTAGAATTTAATCTAAATGTTGTGCCTTGGAACACAATGCTCCGCACACAAAGGTGCTTAGTAATCATTTGTTAAATTTATTGTTCTGTGCTATAGTACAATAGCCCTCAACTCTGAAATTCTACAACTTGATTCCAGATGCAGCTGTGGTATAGCAGAAAGCACACTAAACTACTATAACGGTCATTTTTATAATGTTTTAAAATTTGCATTGTATTTTCCTTACAAGAGGAAGCAAGTAATATTATTATGACCATTTTACAAATAAGAAAACTAAGGCTTAGAGGGATTTAGTAGCTTGTCCAAGATTACTCAGGGAAGTGTCAGAGCCAGGTCTGAACACAGGCCTCCTGACTCCAAGCCCAATGTTCTTCCCACTGTGATACAGCATCTCAAATGCAGCATCAGAAGAACAGCATCATTAAATTTGCAGAAATCAGGAGAAGAGAGCTGTAATTCTTGATGTATCACCAGCTGGCTGTGTGACTCTGGGCAAGTAACACTCTCTGGCTCTCAACTTCTACATTTGCAAAATGAGGCCACTGGACCACGTAATTAAAGGCCTACAGTGCTGTCTTACACATGATTCCAGATGTCAATACCCAGTGGTTTGGAAGATGATGACAACACATCTCTCCTATGGAGTCAAGTCCCTAGGTTTTGTAACAGCTTTTCTTCTCAATGCTCAGAGGTCCTTTTGTGTTTCCAGGTTTTGGGTTCCAGCTCTGGTTAAGACTGACACAAGTGTGAATGGCAGGTAAGTAAATTATAAGATTCTAGACTTCAGAAAAATCATTTCTCTAGCAAAATCATTCTTCAAAAGCACCAAGTGTTCCAAAATCAACCAACCAACCAACAAGATTTTACTGAACTGTGCTGCATGACCAGTCCTGTGCCAGGCCCTGGAGAGGGCATTGTAAAACAATAAAATGCTAGTTTGTTTGGGACAAACAGTAAGTACTCTTAATAGTTCAGAAAAGAGAAAGTATCAGGGAAGGATTCTGATAGTGGGATTTGATGGGAAGATATGAATGGTTATTTTAAGTTTTATTTGGTTGGAAGAGGTAGCATAGAAAAAAGAATCTTACCTCAACGTAAATAAAAGAAATACTGTGCCTTGGGGGTAGCAGCTGGTATTATGGAAAAGTCCTTTAAGACAGAGGTGTCAAACGCAGGACCACTGGAGTGTGGCTCAAACCACATGTAATTTGGAAACCAAATGTAATTTGGAAATATTTAACAAAATAAATAAAAATACAACACAGATAATGGTAATTTGTGATTTTCTTTTCTTCTTCTTTTTTTTTTTTTTTGGTTAGGCAATGGGATTAAGTGATTTGCCCAGGGTCACACAGCTAGTAAGTGTTACGTGTCTGAGGCGTGCATTTGAACTCAGTCCCTCCCGAATCAGGGCAGGTGCTCTATCCACTGCACCACCAAGCTGCCCCTAATTTGTGATTTTCTAAGTTGTTATGGGGCCAACAGGGATCCATTTCTGAGTCTGACACCAGTGCTTTAAAGAATTAAGTTAAAATTTAACTTCTATGAACACTTATGTCAAAAAAAAATCAATATTCTATTATTTTTCCCATGGTGGAGGAGCCGGATGACTACCTCTAGAGTTCAACTCTATAATTAAAGGTACCATATTGGCTTTTCTTTGGAGGGCTATGTATGGAATCACAGACACCACTAAGGTAGAACTCATTCAAATTATGAAACTTGGGCCAAGGAGACCGTTATACCATAAAAGATGGGTGGAGAAGGAAATGGTGTGTGAAAACAAAAGACCAGAGCAAAGGTCCTGAACTTGTTTCTCTAACAGTTTGACAGCATGTATTGCAATATAATTAGTTTCTTTTGTGATCCTTTGGTCTTGTTTTACGCATGTAAAACCATCAATCTGGGAAGGGCTCCACAGCCACAGGATCTGTGACACCAAGGTTTAGAGCCCGTGAACCTAAGCAAGAAGAGGAGGAGTAAAAGGGGCTCCGTCCCCAAACAGGGTCGCGGAGAAGCCTTTACTCGGGGCAGCCCCGCTCTTCTCGGGGGACAACAAGCCCGGAGTCAGACGTGTGTGCGCGCCCGGGAGAACCGAAGGCAAGTGGGACACAAGCCCTTTTTTGGGGGGGGGCTGAAAAAAAAGGGACTCTCAAAGGGGGGGTGGAAGGAGGGGGCCACAATCCGATCCGCCTTTATGGGCTGGGGGCCCTGGGGCCCAGCGCTGGGCCCGTTTCCTCGGGTGGGCGGGGTAGGCTCCCAGACACAGATTCTTATTTAGGGGGAGGGGTTGTAGGAGACTGGCCACGCAGGGCGCCCCCTCCCCACCCCACCTCCCTGACCTCCTCTCCCCCCGCCCCCGGCTCCGCGCATGGGCCCCTAGCCCCGGCCCGACTCACCGGCGGCGGCCGCTCGCTAGCGAGGCTCCGTGTAGGCTCCTCGGGCAGCCCCGGCCCCGGCCCCGTGGGACCCCCCGGGACAGAGGCCGGAGCACAGACGCCCCGGGACGCGCAGGCCCTTGGGTGGGGCTCCGACACGCGGAACCGGACGCGCTTCGTGGGGGACGGGGCACCCCGCGGGCCGCACGCACCGATCCCGTCTCCTCAGGCCCCGAGATTGAGCCGCGCCCCCGGCCGGAAGAGGACCCCACACCCTCTCGACCCCGTCCCCCCTCCCTAGCGGAGTTGCTGCAGCCGGGGCCCCCCTCCAGGCTACTTCCGGGAACGCTCTAGGAATTCCGGAGGACGGAGCATCTCAGTACTCTCGGTGGCCTGGGAAGGGAGGGGGGAAGGAGGGAAGAGGGGGAGGAGGAGGGAGGGGAGAGGGGAGGGGAGGAGAGGGGAGGGGAGGGGAGGGGAGAGAAATGGAGAGAGGGAGGCGAAGAGGGAGGGAAAGGGGGGAAGATAGGGAAGAGAAGAGGTAAGAGGAAAGAGGGGGAGGGAGGCAAGATGAGGAAAAGGGGGAGGAAGAGGAGAGAGGGAGGGAAAGGGGGGAAGATAGAGAGGGAAGAGAAGAGGGAGGAGGGGAGGGAGAGGAGAAGAGGAAGATGAGGGAAAGAGGGAAGAGAAGAGGGGGGAAGGAGGAAGACAGAGAGGGAGAAGAGGGAGGAGGGGCAGAGATGGAGGAAAGGAGAGAAAGGAAAAGGGGAAAAATAAAGAGAGAGGGAGGGAAAGGGGGGAAAGGGAGAGGAGAAAAGAAGAGGATGGAAATGGGGAGGGGGAGAAAGAGGAAAAAGAGGAGAGAAAAAGTGAGGAGAAGAGGAAAAGGGGAAGAGGTAAAGAATGTTAACATAAAACAGTATCACAAGTCTATGAGACATTGCATTGCAACTAGAATTATTATAAGAGAAATGAACAGGCATGTGGAACCCTAATCCAGGGGCAGAGTTCACAATCCAAACAGAAGCTTGCATATTTATGAGATTACCACAAAGGAAGGAGGAGGAAATACATCTCCTCCTAAATGGGAGTGGAAGGGGAGGAGAGACTGTGAATAAATAATTAAGATGCAAAAGCAGCATTCTTTTCCCTCTGAAACTGCTAGACTGTGAAGATAGGAGGGTCTGCTTGTCCAGGAGGGTCTCAGCTGCATAAACAGTTTCTGTCCAGTGCAGACTAATGGGCAGACATCTGTCTTGAGGAGACACAGGGTGTCCAGCTTGGGGTGCAAACAACAAAGTATGTCAGCTGGGGGGGGGAGGGGATGAGGGGAGGGGAGCTTCATTCTGGACACTTTTAGGGCCTCTTGCAGGTTCTGGGTTCAGTGTTTCTGGAAAATATGGAAACTCAACAGGACAAGTTCAGGTGAACCCTTAAGAAGCAAGAGGAGGAGGAGAGAGAAGGGGACGAGGAGGAGTCAGGAGAGGTAGGAGAAGAAAAGAAAATGGAAGAAGGTGGGGAGGAAAGGGCAAAAAGAAGGGAGGAGGAAAAGGAGGGGGGAAAAGAGAAATAGGTAGTTGAAACAGCAAGGATTTTCCTCCCTTCTGTGCCATCCAGCTCCCAGATAAAGAAGGGCCCTCTCCTGGGCTTTATTGTAGACCACTTTTTGAGGACATAATAAAGGAGGTGACTGACTGAGTCCATTATAAATGCAGGTTATCTCATGTTCCTGGGCACTCACTGCAGCAAGGCAATTCCTATACACCTCTCTAATTGATTCTCTGTCTAACTCATCCTGGTGGCCCTTCCAAACCTTTTCTTTTCTCTTCAAAGCTCCTAAAGCACCATCTAACCCCCCCTCCCACCCCAGCTGAAGACCCCCATTCATACATCAGTGAGAAAATTGCCATTCACCTCAATCTTGGTAACAGTAACACCCGTCAAAGGCTGAGACCCAAACTTGTTCTAAGACTTGATTTTGGAACAAAGCTAAACTTTGTCCCTTACCCAGGTTACAGACTGAACCCCAGTCTCACCCCCAGAGTGATCTATCACCCCCCAGTCACAGATTTAGTGATCATTATAATCATTTTGGTAAGCAAATGAGGTTAGGAGTGATAGGCTTCTAGTCAAGGTTGAGGTACACCTAACCAGAACAAGTAAGAATATTTTTTACCTAGATTCTTATATCTGAATGTCTGCTGCAGCTCTCTAACAAAGGCTGATCAGATAATAATTTTTTGGCTTGCCTTAAGAATAATTCCATCCTTCAAAATGTGGAGAAACCAACAATGGAAAAGGTAGCTTTTTTGCTAATATCTTTTTTTTTTTTTACATCACAGTAATATCTCACACTTCCATACCTTCCAGAAAGTTCCCTTGTTACAAGGTAAAACAGTAAAGCAAAACTGGCCAATTCAGCAGTTGCTAATGTCTGTATTATATATTATTATGGGTATCAACCTATTGATAAATATATTAATGTAATATCCAGGAACTAGATGAACTAATGAAATCCAGGAACTAGACAGAGGGGGCTAGAGCATTTGAGTAAAGATGAATGGAGGCCAAAGTACAAGTGTTATTGTCATTGGACAAAACTAGATAGAGGCCATCTTAGAGAAAAACACAAATTAGAAATGCTGGTCATGATCTACTGCTGATGAGCAACTTCAGTCATCTGAATGTCTGCTGCAGCTCTCTAACAAAAGCAGATCAGATAATAATTTTTTGGCTTGCCTTAAGAATAATTCCATCCTTGAAAATGTGGAGAAACTAACAATGGAAAATTTAATTCTGGATCTCATTCTCACCAACAGGAAGGAACTGATTGCTGGAAAGGAAATGATAGGAGCCTTCTGGGGGAAATGGCCACTCCATCTTAGAGTTTATGATAAAGAAGAAAGCCATGAATAATCTGATATGCACCTTGGGTTTTTTAAGAGAAGATTTCAAGGGCTTCAGAGGATGGAATGTGGAATAAAATTCTGCAGAAGTCAGTTCAGAAGAGGTGGGAAATTCCCAAAAATAAAACTCTGAACACACACACACACACACACACACACAAATTCAAATAAAAAGGGAAAAGGAAAACTATCTAAAATGACTAATGTGATCCTAGAGAGTATTAAGAGAGCCCTAGTATCGAGGAAAAAGGAGGTGATCATGCCGCTCTACTCTGCCCATGTCAGGCCATAATTGGAATATTCTGTTCAGTTCTGGGAGCCACTTTGTAGGAAGAACATTCAAAGAAGAGTCACCAGGATAGTGAAAGGCCTTTAGTTCATACCATATGAGCCCTGGTTGGAGGAATAAGGAAATTTAGACCGGAAAAGAGAAGGTGAAGGAACATAACTCCCTTCAAGTGTTGAAGCTTAGAGTCACATAGAAGAGGGACCAGACTTATTCTATTTGGCACCAGAGGGCAAAAATAGTCAAAATAACTGGAAGTTAGAAAGAAGCAGAATTAGGTTTGAGGTAAGGGGAGAAAAACCTAGAAAAATTACAGTGAAATGGGCTGCCTCAATGGGTTCCCCTAAATTGTGGTCATAGTCATAGTCAACAACCCTTTATCAAGTGCCTGTAACATGTACCTGGCACTGTGTTATGTGCTAGAGATACAACTACTAAAAAACCAAACCAAACCAAAAAACCATAGTCCCTGCACTCAAGGAGCTTACAGTCTAATGGAGGAAGACCAGATACAAAAGGAAACTGAAAAGAGGGAGAGAGGATATGGTGGAGAAATCAGAGAAGTCCCAGAGTAGTACAGCCAGGTGAGAAGTGAGGACGACTTCAAACAAAGGCTGGATGACCATCGGTTGGCTGTACTGTACAGGGGATTGCTCTTCATGTATGAGTTTAACTAGACAGCCACTGAGGACAAAGCCAACTCTTAAATTTTGCAATGTGTAAGTAAGAACTATAGTTATCCCTTCCACATCACAATTTTCCCCATCAAGGTTTCTATATATCACAGGTTGGCATAAGAAATTAAGTAGGGGCGGGCAGCTAGGTGGCACAGTGGATAGAGTACCAGCCCTGGAGTCAGGAGGACCTGAGTTCAAATCTGGTCTCAGATCAAACACTTGATACTTACCAGCTGTGCAACCTCGGGCAAGTCACTTAACCCCAATTGCCTCGCCAAGAAAAACAAAAAAGAAAAGAAAGAAATTAAATAGGAATCTTGGGGGAGTTTTGTGGAAGTTGCAGATGACACACAAAGGCCAGTGGACAACAAATAGAAAAAGTTTAGAAACTCAGAAATATGTAAAATATATGTACAGTATTGTATAATATATCCTATGACCAAATACTTAACCCAAATTTTACAAAAAAGTACTGTAAACACCCCATAAAAGAAAAAAAATTTCAGACTTCTTCTCTAGTACAAAAGGAGGGCCAAAAAATTTTATGCAGATTTTCCATATTGGGGGGTGCCACACCCCTAACCCCCACAATGTAGAAAGGATAATTGTAATCCCAACCGTTGACTGAGACCTATTACGAGATCCAAGCTGAGTCCTAAAGCTGGTGATAATTTAAACCCTAATTCTGGCCCCTGACAGATCTCTAAGCCAGAGCTGAACTCTATCACTGATGACAGACCAGACCTTGGTGAAAGACTGAACATTAATTTAAATCCCAGATTAAACCCAGATCCTGGTCATAGACTGAGCCCTAATTCTGATAATAGACCGGGTTCTAAGCCTGACCACTGGTTGGATCCTAACCCAGATCTCAAAGTGAATCCTAGCCCATATCCCAGATTGAGCTTTAATCCTAGTGACAGGTGAAGCCCTAGTCATTTCTCCAGATGAAACCCAGTCCTGTTTATAGATTGAACCCTAATCCCTGACCCAGAGTAATCCATAACCTTCTCCCCAAGCTGAGCCCTAACCTGGATATAGAATGAACCAGATGTATGAAGGGCTCACCGGAGCATGCACCCTCTCCTGGAGGCATAGTTCAGAACCTGCCTTCATTGAGGCAGTGGTGGTGAGGAACCGGGGCATTGTCTTTATATGAGAGTATTTTCAAAGCAACACAGCACCCCTTCCATTCCTATTTGCCTAACTTCCTCTAGTGCTGGCAGAATGCGTGTGCAGAGAGTGATTTCTAGGCATAACCTGAGGGACAGGAACTTTTCTAGTATTATTCTTCATGAGCCCCAATCTGGTGTGCTCCCAATTGATTATCAATTAGCCAAAGTTAATTAACTATGAAAACCAAGTCCTTACTCTATAGATATAACAATAACAGTTAGACAAACATCTTCCCCCCCCCCCCCCCTCTCCCCCTCACCCCACCTCCTGTACATACAAGATCCCTGGGGATAGTGGGCTCAAACTTAGAGAATTCATGTGGTCAAAGAGTAAATTCAGTCAGTCAGCAAGCATTTATTAAGCAATTACTGTTTGCCAGGCACTGTGCTAAGCAGTGGGAGTATAAAGAAAGGCAAAAATCTGGTCTCTGCCCTCAAGAAGTTCACATTCTAATGGAGCACATAATATGGAAATCTCATATACATCTCAGCACTTAACACAGTGCCTGGCACATAGTTGGCATTTTATAAATGTTTGCTGGGTATTTATTGACTATACACAATACGAGTAATGTAAATGAGAGGTAATCTGGCAGAGGCAGTGAGGTCAGGAAAGGCGTCTTGAAGAAGGTGGGATTAGCCCTAAATCCTGAAGAATCCCATGGAAACCAGAAAGAGGAGGTGAAGGAAAAGATAGTGTCCTCATTGGTCACAAAAATATTCTTTTAGAAGGAAATTGTCAGGAATGCATACTGGTATACAAAATGCCTGTAATGATTGATAAACACATTGTTACCACTGATGACCATAGTGCTTGAAATTGATGTCACTACTCTTTGTAAGAGAATAGATGTGGCCATGGTTCCTGGGACTGATGAGCTGTGATTTCATCAGTGTAGTTACCTCTACCAATGCAGACCACCACTCTTCCCCACCTTAGTAATCAGTTGAATGAATTGCTAGAGGAGAATGATTCATGTTTCAGTAAAGGTTCAGCTAGAGATGCTTTGAGATCCTTTCTACTCTTAAAATTCTAAGAGATCTGGATATCTCCCACCAGCTAGTCTATGGTATCCCTGTGGCCCCAGGAGCCTTAAACATGGGGCTAAGCAAGGCAGATACTGTTACGCCCTTTTCTCCACTTCCACCCATCCATTTTCCCACCTTTCTCTCACACCTTCAGATCTGAGCTTTAAGAAAAACACTTTGGCACCTGAGCTGAGGATGGATTGGAATGGGGTGAAACTTGAGGCAAGGAGACCAACTAGAAGTCTATTTCAGTAGTCTGGGTGTGAAGTGATTAAAAATTCTAATTAGGGTTGATGGCTGGGTTAGTAGAGAGAAGGTGGGGTATACAAGAGATGCTGTGAAAGAAGAATGACAAGATTTGGTCATAGATTAGATGTGGAGGGGGGGCGGTGAGTGTGAATGAAGAGTCAAAGATGATCCCAAAGTTGCAAGCCTGTGTGGAAGAGAGGAAAGCTTTTGGGAAATAGGATTCCTGGGTCAGATTTCTTTTTTTTGTTTTTTGGGTTTTTTTTTTTTTTTTTTTTTTTAAGGTAATTGGGGTTAAGTGACTTGCCCAGGTTCACACAGCTAGTAAGTGTCAAGTGTTTGGTCTGAGGCAGGATTTGAACTCAGGTCCTCCTGACTTCAGGGCTGGTGCTCTATCCACTGCGCCACCTAGCTGCCCCCCCATGTCAGATTTCTTTAATGTGCTTATTGGGTTGGCAGCATTTTTTTTTTCTTCCTCTTTTTTTTAAATAAAAATTCTTTGTTGAAGTGATGTCTCTCTGGGAACAGGGAAGGAAAGGGTACAGGGGAAACCTAAGTTTTGTAAAAGCAAAGGCATCAATAAAAATATTTTTTAAAAGTACAAGTGAAAAAGAAGATGGGTGGGTCACATGGTGAGAGATCCTTCTGCCACCTGCTGAAACCAAGGAAAGCATGTTTGGTGGTCCCTCCAGCAAACTTAAAGACAAGGATGGGAGTCATGGAAAACAGGAAGAAAGGGTCTACATTGCTGAAAGGATGATCTCTCCTGCATCACCAGTTGCCTGCTTGGCAACTTTATCACCATTTTTACAGATGAAGAAATAGTCCAGGAAAATTTAAGTGATTTGCCCAAGGTCATAAATCTAGTAAGGAGTAGCTAGGATGCTAATTCAGATGCTCTCACTCTAAATGCAGACTTTATTTTTTTCTTCTATTTTTCTACACTGCTTCCCTGCTTTAAGCACCTACTATGTGTCATGCACTGTGCTAAGCACTGGGAATAATACAAAGATAAACAAAACCAGTCTTTATTCTCAAGAAGTTCACAGTCTAATGAGGGAGACAATGTGCCAGCAAAAAAAGTGCAAATGAGATACTTTTAGCTTTAATTGGAGATAATCAAGAGAGGGAAGGCACTAGCATTAAAAGGAATTGGGAAAGGTTTCTTGCAGAAGGTGGAATTTTAGCTAAAAGAAGCCAAGAAATCCAGGAGGTGGAGATGAGGAGGGAGAACATTCCACGCCTGGGGGACAACAGTGAAAATGCCCAGAGTGAGCTGGTGGAATGTCTTGTACAAATCCCAAGCATGGGTCTGCTATAGAGCCAATCTGGCCTGGACCCTCTTCTCTCTTCCCACACTCTCTGACTCATCCTATCTACTCCCACGTGTTCTATACTGATGACTCCTAAATCCATATCCAGCCCTAATAGCTCTCCTGAATTATATTCTTGCCTCAAAAGCTGCTGTTGGACATCTTTTTTTTATTGCAGAACATATCAAACTATCTGTATAATATTTCACAGCTGGTTAACTGTTCCCTTTCCTGTATCGATATTAGCAAGTGTACAATTAGCTGGCAGCCTCAGCATGGTGGGTAGCAGTCAATAGGCAATCTTTCCTCTGCACCTATCAAACATTTCATGACTCTCTAAAGCTTCTACCACAATAACAGTTACAGAAATAGTTCTTCAAGCAAGGGAGAAAACATAAATAAAACAGCAACGATAGTATCTGACATTGATAGAGTGATTAAAGGCTTACAAAAACACTTTACATACATCATTGTTCCCAGTTCTCAGACAATTTAGCTACCAGACCATCAGATGTGAAACTGCTAAATCATCGAGGGTATTGTTTGTCTGTTTTCCTTTTTTGAAAATGTTTTATTGATGCCTTTTTGTTTTTACATTACAGGCATTTCCCAATATGCTATCATTTTTTTTTTCCGGTAACAAATCAATCAAACAATAAGCATTTACTCGGGCTTACTATGCACTAGGCACTGCACTAAGGGCTAGAGATAGAAAGATAGCACTTGCCCTCAAGGAGCTTACTTTCTAGTGGGGGAGAGACCATATATAAATCAGAACATAGAAGTTATGGAATGGAGGAAAGATAACCTTAGCAAGGATAGCACTAGTAGTTGGCAGGATCAGGAAAGGTCTCATGGAGAAAGTGGCATTTGATTTGGGGTTTTAAAGGAAGCCAGGGATTCTGGGATTCAGAAGTTGGGGGCAGGGGTGGGGGAGGAGGAGTAAAATTCCAGGCAGGAGGATCAGCCAATACAAAGACATGGAGAAAGGAAATGGAGTACAAGGCAGAGCGAGGAGGCCAGAAGGGAATAGAATATAAGAAGATTGGAAAGGTAGGAAGGGGGCAGGTGGTAAAGAGCTTTAAATGCCAAACAGAGGAGTCTACATCTGAAAGTGATAGGGAGATACTGCAGTCTATCTGGGGGGAGGGTAGCAGTGGGGAACAGGCAAAGCTTCATGTACAAGGTAATACTTAAGCTTATCTTTAAGAGAAAGAGTTAAGGACAGACTAGGGGACAGACAGCGCAAAGGATAGGAGATGGAGTGCCTACATGGGAGGAGTGTTGTGTCTGAGGAACAGCAATGAGGCCAGTTTGGTTGGAGCATGGTGTGCAAGTAGAGGAGCCTTAGAATAATAAGACTAAAAAGATAGGATGGAGCCAGGTTGAAAAAGATATAAATGCCAAACAGGGAAGTTTATATTTGGTCCTGGAGGGAACAGGGAGCCACTAGAATTTACTGAGTGGTAGTGGTAGCTGTGGTAGGACCCATACTTAAGGAAAAAGTCAGTGATCTCTCTTTCTCTCTCTCTGTGTGTCTCTCTCTCATCTCTCTGTCTCTCTGTCTCTCTCTCTTCTGAATACCTAGGACATTTACTATTATATCAACCAACTGAACCATAAAATGGACTGCCTGATGGTCTTACTTCTTCTTTATGTGTCAGTTTCATCTCCCCCCCCCCAAAACAAAAAACTAAGAACTCCTTAAGAGCAAAATTTGGGTCTATTCCTCCTTTGTCTCTTCTTGATCACACCCTGTAACCATAGGTGTCCTTCAAGGTTCTGTCCAGGTCTATCTTCTCTTCTCCCTCTATACCACTTCACTTAGCGATCTTATCAGCTCCCATGGATTTAATTACCGTCTCTATGCTGATGATTCTCAAATCTATTTATGCTGCCCCAACCTCTCTGTTGATCTCCAATATCACATCTCCAATTGTCTTTCAGACATCTCAAACTAGATGCCCAGTAGACATCTTAAACTTGATATATCCACAATGGAACTCATTATCTTCCCCCCTAAACCTTCCCTCCCTCCTACTTTCCTTATTACTACAGAAGGTATCACCATCCTCCCAGTCTCTCAGGCTCCCAACTGAGGAGTCATCCTGGATTCTTCATTATTTCTCACCCTCCCCCATTCCTCACATCCAAACTATTGCCAAGGCCTGTTGATTTCACTTTCACATCTCTCAAATATGTCTCCTCTCCTCTCACAGTGCCACACCCTGGTGCAGGTCCTCATTACCTCCTAGCTGGATTATTGCAATAGCCTGATGGTGGGTCTGCCTACCTCAAGTCTCTCCTCATTGCAATCCATTGTCCATTGTATCAGTTCATGTAAGTCTTTCTTGACTGAAATCATACCACTTGTCATTTCTTATAGCACAATAATACTCCATTACAATCATATACCACAGTTTGTTCACCATTGCCCAAATGATGGGCATCCCCTCAATTTCTCAATTCTTAGCCACCACAAAAAGAGCTACAATAAATATTTTGTGTACAAATTGGATCTCTTTCAGTGACTAAAGTGATTTTTCTACAGCATGGCTCCAACCTTGTCATACTCCTACTCATTAAACTCCAAGCACCTCCATATTGCCTCCAGGATTGTATACAAAATCCTCTGTTATTCAAAGCCCTTCATAACCTCATCCCTTTCTCCCCATCCAGTCTTCTTACACCTTTCTCTCTGCTATGTAGTCTTTGATCCAATGACATTGGCCTTCTGTCTATCCCACATACAAGATACTCTTTTCTTGGTTCTAGGCATTTTCTCTGACTCTCCACCATGCCTGGGATGCTCAGCCTCAACTCTGCCTACTGACTTCCCCGGCTGGATATGAACTCAGGAAGATGAGTCTTCCTGACTCCAGGCCTGGCACTCTATCCACCACGCAACCTAGCTGCTCCTATTCTACTTTTAGATAGTCCCAATTTGGGGGAGATTTTCCCTTCAAATCTAAATTTACCTCTTTTCAACTTCCAACCATTGACCTAGTTCTGTCCTCCAGAAACAAGTAGAATAAGACTAATCTTTTTTCCAGGGGATAGTCCTTCAAATACTTAAAGACAGTTATCAACTATTCCCCATCTCTCCTGCCCCCAAGTCATCTTTTCTCCAGGCTAAACATCCTTAGTTACTTCAACAGATTGTCTTATAGCTAGCATAGATTTGAGACCCTTAGCTTTCTTGGTTGCCCCTCTCTGATCCTTCCAGCTTATCAAATTCTTTCCTTCACTGTGGTGCCCAGAACTGAACAAGATACTCCAGCTATAGTCTGACTAATGCAGAGTAAAACAGAATTATGCCCTCTCTTCTCCTGGACATTATACCTCTCCTAAGGCAGCCTAAGAACTACTTCATGGGACGGCTAAACCACCAACGTGATCCTTTTAACCAAAAGGACCAGGCCCTGGGAGGTTCCATAGTCATCCATGGGGTCATGCTCTCCAGCCCACTCTAGAAAGAGACTGATAGTTCTGACATCAATGACAAGTTCTCTTTGATTCTGTTAGAGAAGAATGACGTCTATCCTCAAACTCTCCTAGGGGACCTGCATTGATCTCATTTTGTTAGGCTAAGGGAAGTGGTTAATGTGATATAGCTAATCAGAATTGGCTCATGAGCTCCTGTCCACCAGAAACTCTACCTCCTCCCCAGATTTTCCTCTTGGAATCCCACATTTCCTTCAATATTCTCCTCAGGCACCATTTTCTGCATGGAGCCTTTATGATTTCCCCAATGCCTAGTGCCCTACCCATAAAAATTACTTTGTATCTTATATATATATGTATATGCATGTATGTATATATATATATATATATACACACACCTATATACAGACACGTTTCCCCTGATAGAATTTAAGATCTGTGAGATCATGGGGATTGTTTGTTTTCATTTTCATCTTTGTACTCTCCGTGTCTAGTACGTAGGGACTAGGAGTACTAGACCAATGATTTCATTAGTATGAGCAACATCTTGATCAGGTGTTCTTAACCTGAGGCCCATGAACATAGATAGATAGATAGATAGATAGATAGATAGATAGATAGATAGATAAATAGATGATAGATAATTGTTCAGTCATTTCAGTTGTATTCGACTCTTTGTGACCCCACTTGGGATTTTCTTGGCAGAAATACTGGAGTAGTTTGCCATTTTTTTTTTCTCCAGCTCATTTTACAGATGAGGAAACTGAGGCAAATAGGATTAAGTGATTTGTTTAGGAATACACAACTAGTAAGTGTCTGAGGTCAGATTTGAAGTCAGGAAGATGAGTCTTCCTGACTCCAGGTCCATACTCTGTGTACTGTGGTACCTAAGCTGCTATATGAATATATATAATATATACACAAATGCATATGTGTGTGTCTGTGTGCCTATATATATGTATGTGTATGTATATATAAATACATATATACATACATATACAAGTATGTATATACACATGTATGTGTATACACATATATACATTCTGAGAAGGGATCCATAGAATACCCAAGACTGCTACCAAAACAGTGAAAACTTGCTATCCTGAATGAAGGAACTCTCTCCACCAATATAGGTTGGCACCTTCTCTGCAGCTTACAGCCTTAAAGAGTTTCTGAGAGCACTGAGAGGTTAAATGATTTGCCCAGGGTCATGCAGCCAGCATGTGTCAAAGGATAGGACCTGTACCCAGGACTTCCTGATTCTGAGGCTAACATTCTATCCACTACTCTACATTGCTTTCCACTACCTAGCATATGGTAGGTGCTCAATAAATGCTTTTTGATTGATTGATATTTCAGTGATCCTTAGTTGTGTGATCTTGGCATAATAGAGTTATTCTCCTCCCTCCCCCACACCTCCTCATCCCCACTATCCCCCATGTAAACAGGCAGATGTGTTTAACCGCATATAGTGTTTTTATTTTTTGAATAGATGCAATAAAAGTAATGACAATACATAATAAAATGTCTACCATGTACTATGCACCCACAGCTTCTCTTATGCCGGGCCATTCCCAAACAGTTATAAATACATTCCAAGCTCAGGTACTTTAGGAAGACATAGATGAGTATATTTAGCCAACCCAGGGGTCACTTTTCCTGTAAGAAGGCCGATGAGTTTAGGAAGCACCTCTTAGCTCCCAACCAACATTCACATCTCATCATTCAGTAGGATGGACATGACATGGCCTCTGAAATTTTGCATCCAGGATGAATTCTTCTTGTGGCCAAAGGAAAAGGATTCCATAGATCCCAGGACAGACAGAAGCTGGAGGCCAACTTTTCTCTGCTGGGTACTCTGCTCAGGCCATGCCACAAGCTTCTTCTGCCTCGCCATTTACCCCTCTGAACTGACTCTGGCCCAGGGTCATCTCTGTCTCATGACGATGAACCTGGTCTCAGAACCCAAAAATTGTTCTTTGTGACATTCACCATCTTGTCTCCTCCATTCCTCTATGTCCTTTCTTACTCTTCTGTCTCTCCTGGAGTTCTCATTTCTAGTGGCCAAGAATGATGTCATTGTTCTCTCAGTCTCTTCCAACTGGCACCCAAGCTTGGCCACTGCCACATTACTTTCTTGGATGCCATATCACTCTATTAATGCATATTGACCTTGTAAACACCTCCTAATTTTTTTTCAGACAAAATGCTATCTAGTCATATGCCACCCCTCATCTTATGTTTGTTAGGAAAAAATCATGAACTCAAGCACAGGACTGTACATTTATCCCCTTTTAAATTCCATTTTATTAGATTTGCTCCAGTATTCTAGCTTGTCAAGACCTTTCTGAATCCTGACTTTATCATCCAGTCTATTTGCTATCCCTCCAAGATTTGTGATTGTTATCTGCAGCTTTTATATGAAAGCCATCTATGCCTTTCACCACTTTTTAAAATTAAAATCTTTTTAGTTGTCAAATATTTTTTTTTCACACTTCCCTCTACCTTCCTGCACTGGAAGGAAAAGAAAAAGAGGAAAAGAAAAGAAAAAAACCCTTACAATAAATAAGCATAGCCAAGCAAAATAAATCCCCACATTAGCCAGCTCAAAAAATGAATTCTGATGGGAGAGGGAAGGGTACAGAGAAGGGGAGAAGACTGAAAAAGGAGGGCAAATGAAAGATTCAAGCATCTAGTTCCATAACAACAACAAGAGAAAAAAAAGTTATTAGGGGAGGAGGCATACTCATCTCTTAAATCAGGGAATGAAATAAGGTCAGGAAGTTCTGAGTCCACCACCTTTCAGGAGATGAGCAGCATTCTTTATCATTGTTCCTCTGGAATCATGGTTGATCACTACGTTGAGCAGAGTTATTTTTCAAAATTCTTCATTTTTACAGTATTGATGTTATTGTAGAAACTGTTTTCTTGGTTCTGATCACTTCACTCTGCATCAGTTCATGCAAGTCTTCAGTTTCTCTGACATATTTTCTTTCATCATTCCTTTCACTACTCTCTAAACTTTCTCTGATCCTGGGACCTTAACTTGAAGCCCTGTGCCCAATGAACTTCCTGAACCTGCTTAGCTAGTTCCCTGATATAAGAGAAGTAGGTCCCTCCACCCCTACTTTTTTTCCCCTGTTGCTGTTGTGTAACTAGATGCCTGAATCTTGCATTTGCCCTCCTTTTCCAATCTTCTCCCCTTCTCTACACCCTTCCCTTTATAGATGAGGGAACCAAGGCTTATTGAGTTCTGTAAAGTAGCTTGCCCGAGATCACACAGGTATTAAGTGACAAAGCAGAGACAAGGTCTCCTGGCTTCAAGTCCAGTGAAATTCCACTATACCAGGCTATTTCTGTGTCTTGAAAGAACACGAGAAAGACCTAGAGAGGAAGAACTAGACATAGCAGAGGCTGGGCAAACATCTTGGTCTTTACCTGAAGTCCAACTATTCATCCTCCCCAGGCAGGAACTTACACACACAAAAACTTGTGAGAGTGAGAGGTACAGAGGGTAGAAATTTACTAAGGGAAGTGTAAGAAAATCAGATTATCAGAAATGCCTTTGCAGTTCTTATATGTTGTTCCATATCCCAAGATACCTTCCCATTCTATTGACCAATGTTCCATATTCTACGATCCCTTGGTGGTACATGGATAAAATGTTGTGAGTCAGTAAGACATGATTTCAAATCCAACCTCAGATACTTACTAGCTGTGTGGCCCTGAGCAAGTCACTTAACCTCAGTTTCCTCATCTGCAAAATGGCAATAATAATATCTCCCAGGGTTGTTGTGAAAATTAAATGAGGTAAAAATTGTACAGTGCTTAGCATAGTGCCTGGCACATAGTAAGCACTATATAAATCTCCTTCTTCTTCTTCTTCTTCTTCTTCTTCTTCTTCTTCTTCTTCTTCT
>NW_020945014.1:394390-598914 GCF_900497805.2 Vombatus ursinus | reverse complement strand
TCTTCTTCTTCTTCTTCTTCTTCTTCTTCTTCTTCTTCTTCTTCTTCCCATATCACCTCCAGCATGCTGTGTTCTAAAGTCTCTTCCAAATCTGACACCCTATATTCTAAAATCCCTTCTAGTTCTGATATCCTATATTCTAAGGTCTCATGAAGGTTAACATTACAGGTTTCATGGCTCCTTCTCTCACCCCTAGGTCTCTGTCCATTTTCTGTTCAGAACTCTGAAAACCAGACATGTTCCTCTGCTGCCATCTTGTGGTGGACCAAGATATAGTAAAATATTTGAGAGGAACTCATTTAACATGTATAGGATGGAGAAATGTAGGAACTCAGAGATCACTTAATCCAAAATCATCATTTTACATATGGCAACACTGAAGGGCAGAAGTTTAGACTAGAAGCCGAGTGTTCCAACTCCTAGGCCAGAGCGCTTTCTGGCCTGTGGTGGCCCCAAAAGGCCAACTCCAGTGTTATTGCAGATACAGCCCTTCTACAGATATATATGGCATTGTATGGAAAGGGTGCTTTGTTATGAACCTTGAAAATGATTTTTGTGTTGTCTCAACATATTTTAATTTTTTTGAGTATTGAAAACTACTTAATAGTATGGTCCTTTGTGTTGCTTCCTGCCTTGAGGGTAAAGGAAAGGGAAAATCTAGGATATCTTATTCTTGCTGCTCAGAATAAGTAGAATAATAAAAGATAATAGAAAAAAGGAAGAATTGCTCAGCTCTTGTTTTGATTTCATTTTTCTGAATTTTTCTGCCAAATAGAATGATGTTTGAACTGTGAAGGGCAGAAAATGGTTAATAAGAAGTTGGAAATCAAGATATATGACATAGTAAATGAGTAAGCTAGTGGCATGCTCTCACTTAGTTCAAGTGACCAAGTCTCAGCCCAAGGTTCTTGAAGAATTGGCAAGTTTGATTGCTGAGCCACCATCAGTGATCCATGAAAGACCATGGAGCATGAGAGAGTTGTCAAAAAAATTGGAGGACAAGTATCCCAGTGTGTTAAAAAACAGAAAAGGATTGGGATCTTTAAACTAAAGGCTGGTCATCTTGACTCCTCTTCCTGGAAAATTTCATAGGACGCATCATAAAAGAGATCATTTATGATAACTTAAAAAGAAGCAGCGATGATAAAGAGTTGGCATGACTTCCTAAAAAAATAGATCATGTCAGACTGACTTCATTTCCTTTTTTAACAAGGTTATTAAACTGGTAGTTTAGTAGAATGCTAGATGAGAGTACAGCAAGGCAGATTCTGAAACCCAAAGAGCATTCATCATTAATGAGAGAGCAAGGTGACACAGTGGATAGAGTGCTGGGCCTGGAGTTGGGAAGAAGTGAGTTCAAATCCAGCCTCAGACACTTATTAGCTGCATAACCCTTGGCAAGACACTAATTGCTGTCTGCCTTAGTTTCCTCAACTGTAAAATGGGGATCATAATATCTCCCAGGGTTGTTGTGAGGATCAAGTGAGATAAAATTTGTAAAGTGTTTAGTGCACTGCCTGGTTCATAGTATGTCCTTAACAAATGCTTATTGCCTTCCCTTCCTACACCTAATGGAAACTTGGAGGGAGGTCTAAGGTGGAAGGGATCCATCCATTCCTGGCCTATGCTGTTCGATATCAATAACCTTTTATCAATAACAATATCAATAACTTTTTAATCAATAATTTGGAGAAAGGCATAAATACTTTGCTGATCAAGTTTTCAAATGACACATAGCTGAAGTGAGAGAGCTACCGTGTTGGATGACCAATACCTTGCACTTATTTTGTGTTTATTATGTGCCGGGTACTATGCTAAGTGGGGGCAGCTCGGTGGCATGGCGGATGAAACACTGATCTTGGAACCAGGAAGATTCATCTCCACGAGTTCGAAGCCAACCTCAGACACATACTAACTGTGTGACCCTGGACAAGTCACTTAACCTGGCTTGCCTCAGTTTCCTTATCTGTAAAATGAGCTGGAGAAGGAAATCGCAAACCATGCCAGTGTCTTTGCCAAGAAAACCCCAAATGGGGTCACAAAGAGTCAGACATGACTGAAACAACTGAACAACAACACTGTGCTAAGTGCTTTACAAATACTGTCCCATTTGCTCCTCACAACAATCCTGAAAAATACATGCTATTACTATCCCCATTTGACAATTGAGGAAATAGAGGCAGACATAGGGTAAGTGACTTGTCCAGGGTCACAGCAAGTGTCTGAGGCTGGATTTGAACTCAATGATGAAGAGATCCTGTGAAAAACAATCTGGGGATCTTAGTGGTCTGCAAGCACAATATGAAGCAGTAGGATTCCCCTTCACGAATCCTCCGCCTTTCCTGGTCCTCCATGGACCACTGGTCTTTTCTTATGCGGGTTGGTGTCCTGGGTTCTTCTTCACTGCAGTTCCCCTAAATGCCCAGAAGATGGAACTCATTCCCTTTCCCATAGAACAAACTTTCCTAACTAGTTTGCAGAACTCTCTGGAATCTATCTCTTGGTCAGTGTGTCTTTCCGTTGGAAAAAATGTCCCTCTGGACCAGAGTTCCTCAGTTTCCTCGAGGCATTACTTTGTACCATGGATACCACGGCATTGGACTTCAAATACAACAGGTCTCCTAGGGCCCTAGAGATTTGGGCTCCCCTTGCCCCCTACTGTGCATCACTTTCCGCCAATTACGTATTGGCTTTGCCTCTTCTCTCCTCCAGCACTTGGGTATCTCCTGTTCATATTAGCATTTCCCCATTAGATTTAGGGATTTGGGGGAGGTGGTAGCCCATTCACTTTAGTCAGTGGCATTGTGGATAGAGCACTGCACTGGTACTCAGGGAGACCTGAGTTCAAATTCTTCACCAGACACTTCCTAGTTCTGCAGCCCTGGGTAAGTCATTGAACCTTGTTGTACCTCCATTTCTTCAACTGTAAAAAATGAAGGACCTTCCAAGGTCCCTTTTAGCTCTAAATGTATAACCCTTGAACCTCAGCAAATCTTGGGGGCAGCTGTTAAAATTATCCAGGGCTGCTTGTGGACACATCACAAAAGGGACCCAGAAGGGGCCTTGCCCTAAACTTCTCCTCATCCTGGAATGGGGGACTGGGGGGGGGGGGGGGGGGAAGGGGGAGAGATCTATAACTCCTGCTATCTTAGGAAGAGAGCTGAAAAGGTGGTGCTCATCCAGAAGAGGGTGATCAAGGTGAGGAAGGGAATTCCCATGATGAGGAAAGCCACGTGGTCCAGTAGAAAGCATACTGGATTCAGGGGCAGAGGATCCGGGTTCAAATATGCCATTGACTTGCTAGTTATTCATGCTTGAGCAAGTTACAAACACCTCAGGCATCAGTATCTTCACCGCAAAATAAGAATTGGAAAGATATATAAAGAATTAGTATATATGTGTGTGTGTGTGTGTGTGTATATGTATGTATGTATATAAGACTAAGGGTCATTCCCCAACAAATGAGTGTTCAAAAGTTATAACAGAACACAGTTACCTCTTCTACATCACAGGGGTTGGGGGTGCGATGGCTCTCCCCACTCCAGTTCTTGAAAATCAGTGTAAAACTTTTTGACCCTCCCTTCATATCAGAGAAGTCTGGATTTTTTATTTTTCTTTTATGGAGTGTTTATAGTACCTTATTACAAAATTTGGGTTAATATTTGGTCATAGGTTCTGTGTTGTCTGCTGGCCTTTGTGTGTCATCTGTGCTCCCAAAAAATTCCCATTTAATTTCTTATGCTGATCCAAAATATATTCAAACCATGATGGGGGGAAATGCAATGTGGAAAGGATAACTATAACATTCAAAAGATAAATAGCAAATTATTAATGATATGAAAATAATTCTCCAAATTCCTAATACGAGAAATTTAAATTAAAACAACTCTTAGATTTTTGTCCCACACCCAGCAAATAGACAAAGATAAAAAGTATGGAAATAGCCATTATCGGAGTGGGTATGGGAAGACAGGCAAACTGATAAGCTAATAGCAGAGCTGTGAATTGGTTCAGCAATTCTGGAAAACAATTTAGAATTATGTTTAAAAAGTGACAAAAATGTCTATGCTCTCTGACCTGGAAATCCTACTACTGAACACATACACATCATATATATGCATGTATATGTGCATATATATGTATATACACATATACATACACACAGTTGTGCATATGTATATACACTTATACATCCACACAAATAGATATACATATGTGCATATACATATATACATATACAGATATAGTGGGGAAGAGGAGAGAGAGAGAGAGAGATCTACATCCATCTATGTACAAAATACATACACACAGGGTCAAAGTCAAGAAGGAAATATTGCACCACCTAGTGGCCACTTGTGGGAAAACACAATGCATTGATACTGGAGCTGCCTTAATCCTGCTATTCCCGAAAATCATTTGGAATTATGTTTTTAAAGAAAGCCACTAAATTACCTCTGACCCATATTTTACTAGACCAATTACCAAAATATATCAAAGAAAGGGGAAGAGGATGCATCTATGCAAAAATACTTATAGCAGCCTTTTTCATAGTAGCCCCAAACTGGAAACTAAGGAGGTATTTGTCTACTGGGGAATGGATGTAATGGAATATTATTGCACCATAAGAAATGATAAGGAAGAAAGGAACAAGCATTTATTAAGTGCCTGGCATTGTGCTAAGCCCTTAAGAAATATTATCTCATTTTATCCTCACAACTCTGAGAGGTAGGTATTGTTATTATAATCCCTATTTGATACGTGAGGAAACTGAAACAGACAGAGGTTAAGGGACTTGCCCAGGATCACACAGCTATTAAGTATCTGAGGCCAGAGTCTTCCTGACTCCAGGTCCAGTACCCTCTCCACTGTAACACTTAGCTGCTTTAAAAAAAAAAAAGTGGTCTCAGAGAAATTGGGAAAGAGTTGTATAAATTTATGCAAAGTGAAGTAAGTAGAACCAGGGGAACAATTTATACAATGACAACATTATAAAGGGGAAAAAAATTTTAAAAGACTTCAGAACTCTGATTAACACCATGGCTAACCATGATTCCAGAGTGATGAACATGAAGAACTCCACCCATCTCCTGTCAGAGAAGTGATAGACTCCAGAAGCAGAATGAGATGGGCATTTTTAGATGTGGCCAATGTGGGAATTTGTTAGGTTTGGCTAGTAGAGTTTTCATTTTCTTTTTATTGTTCGGTTGGAGAGGAGGGAAGAAGTGGGAAGGTGAGAAAATAAATGCTTGGTAATTGGAAAAATAATAGAATTTAAGTTTGGGGAATAAATATTTTCACACCCTCAAAAACAAACAAAAATTAGAATCTTAAATGTCATGGAATCTTATCATCTTTGAATCATAGCCTCTTTGAGCTACAGCAGACCTAAGAGTGTCAATTCCATGCAACAGCTTATTCAGTGGTGGCCATTGGCAGGGCTCTGGGCTCAGTACCAAGGAGGACAGAAAAATTAATAGACTTTAGCCCCTTCCTTCCCAGAGCTCAAAGTTCAATCAAGAGGAGGCTGACTTAAGACATGGAGGGAGAGAGAGTTCTAGCACAAGGCATGAGGTGACAAGAGCTTTCAGAGAAGTAGGATCACAAGGCTATGGGGACTGGCAGGGTGGAGGAGTCCCTTCTAACCAATGGGATTGGTGACTTCATGGAGGCTTCATGGAGACAGCATCTGAGCTGAGGGAAAGGCCAATGTGTTCTCCTTTCTTTCCAACCAGAGCAGCTGAGCACAAGGCTAGAAAATATTAAGCAAGAGGGAAGGATTTCTGGAGAAACTCACTTGGGCCCAGGCCAGGAGATACTAATTATTCTGTGGTCAAATCAAATACAATGTCAGGCAAGACAGGTGGTGACTCTGAGGACAGAGAAAGAGCAGAAAGAATGGACAAAGGAAGAAAGCGTCATTTAGAAAGGGCCATACCCCTTCTATTCAGCTCTGAGCTTGTCCCCAGCTGGAGAAATCCACTGTAGAGGGCCATTCACACTCTTTCACCCTGGCAGTTTATCATGGGATGTGAGATGTCTATTGGTATCAAGGCACAGCCTAAGCTAAGGTTAGAGCTCTACCTATGATCAAAGTGAGGCCTTTGTCTGGGATTGAAGTTCCCCACCTTGAACCTGGGGAACAGTTAGTTCTGTGGTCAGAGTTGGGGTTCAGCCTGGGGCCAGGTTTGAGGATTAGACCTGAAGGGAAGCAGGAGGAAGAAAATATCCTATGGTCTTTGCTCTCAGATCTTTCACACTAGAGGAATGTGGGAGGTAACATGTAATCCTATGACATGTTCACTAACCCAAAAACAGGAGAGGTCACAGGCCATTTACCATTAATAGTTCGGTGCCTGGGCCAGAAAGTGAGGCCTCTTGGCAATGGTGGGGAGCGCCTTGGCAAAGGGTAGGGATGGAGAGGGTTTGAGATAGAAATGAGCCTCAGTTTGGCATTCAGGGTCCTCCATAATGCTTACTCTCTTCCATGCAAGCTCCTTCTAATTTCTCTGCTCTCCCTACCTCCTCATCCAGACTATTCTTCAAGGCCTGTATCAGGTCTGGCTTCCTCCAGGAAGTCTTCCCTGAAGGCTAATTTCTCCTGATAACCCCCTTCTCTTTGATTTTCTATTTCGAGGCTGTATCATACCCACAGCATTTGACTCTCTTCTCTCCAATCTCCTCATTTTCTGGGAGTGAGCCCTGCCTTTCCACAAAGACCTTCACTCATCATTTAACTTTGGTGGAGCTCTGTGAGAGTAGAGACACTAGTGTCACCCCCTTCCGCTGTCTTCCACTGTGGAGCTAGAACACGGAGCTGGGCTCATAGGAGGGAGCTCAGGAAGGCAAAAGAGCCCAGGGCCAAAGTCACAGACTCTTAAAGTTGGCCATCTGGGCCAACCCATATATGAACAGGAATGCCCCACCCCCTACAATATTAGGGGGAGCCAGTGTTTAGAGTGTTGGGCTTGGAGTCAGAAAGATCTGAGTTCAAATCCAGCCTCAGATACTGAATAGCTGTGTGTCACCCTGGGAATGACACTTCATTTCTGTCTGTCTCGGTTTCTTCATCTGTGAAATGGGGATGATATAAATAAACACTACCTCCTAGGTTGGTGTGAGAATCAAACAAGAGTATAATCATAAACTGCTTAGCACAGGACCTGGCTCATAGTAGGAGCTATATCTCTGACTTGTGAACAACCAGTTTGAAGATTTCTGGTGAGAGGAATCCACCACCTTCTGGGCAGCTCTTTCCATTTCTGTACTACTCAGACTGGTAGGAGGCTTTTCCTTATAAAGGACTTAAAACTGCTGCCACACTCCCTTCTCTGCCCCACCATTTCCACCACCACCAGATTTCCACAATTGTCCACAGTCTAGGTGTGTGCTCTGGGGCCAGGCAGAACTAGTCTGAAGTCAGACGATGTCAGTTAAAGTTCTTTGTGACTTTGGAAAAGTGTCTTCCCCTCTCTGGACTTCAGTTTCTTCATTTCTATTTAGCTTTTTGATTTCTAAGAATCCTTATCCCAACTGCCCAAGTTTCACTGATCCCCATCAAGCCTATCTATCGCTCCTTCTCAGGGTCCTCTTGAAGGGTTAGGGATGTTTTCCTCCAAACTTACCCTCAATATCAATGGTCAATATCAATATCCCAGTAACATTTAACCAATTAACATGAATTAGTTTTTATGAAAGGCTATTTACTGACAGAAGTACAAAGCATTCCCCCCATCACCTGGGGGTACACTCTTCCTTATAAGATCTCAGTCCCTAGGGAAAGTGGACTGAAACTTAACGTAGTGGTCAAAAAGCATTCCTTTCTGTTCTCAAACCCCTTCCGCCTTATGAACCACCCAAGTTCACTTCCAATTGAGGTCTAACAGTGAATGAATTTGCTCCAGAAAATATTGTCTTGGGGATAGAGCAAAGATGGCAGAGTAAAAGCAGCGACTGGCTTGAGCTCTCCCCCAAACCCCTCCAAAAACCTATAAAAGTGGCTCTAAACAAATTCTAGAGCAGCAGATCCCACAAAAAGACAGAGTGAAGCAAATTTCCAGCCAAAGACAACCTGGATGGTTGATCAGAAAGGTCTGTCACACTGGGCTGGGAGAGAAACAGTTCAGCGTAAGTGTGCATACAGGCAAAGACCAGGACTCAGCAAACCTGGAGCAGGCCTCAGAGGACTGAATCATGGGCAGCTGTGGCAGTTTCCTGACTTCTCAACCTACAAATGCCAAAGACAACTTAAAAGGTCAGTAGGAGGGGCAGCTAGGTGGCATAGTGGGTAGAGTTCAAGCCTTATAGTCAGGAAGACCTGAGTTCAAATCTGACCTCAGACACTTGACACTTACTAGCTGTGTGACCCTGGGCTAGTCACTTAACTCCAATTGCCTCAGCCAAAAAAAAAAAAGGGGTCAGTAGGAAAAGTCTGTGACCACAGTGAGAAAGAAGCCCCAGTCCTGGCGCAGCCCTGGGATGGGCGGCTGCTTCCAGAGATCTTGGCCCACAGACTGAGGGAGAATCGAGTGGTTGATCAGGGGGGATTGCAGGGATCTCTCTGCTGGTGATGAGACAGGATTCTCTTGCTTTGCCTGTGCTTGGAACTGGGTCACAGTTCTGGGTGGTGATCCTGGGGTGAGGAGGAGCACTGGCATGATAGAGCTTGTAGCGGCAGTAGAGAGAGAACCCTCCTCACAGTTCCAGTGCAGAAAAGAGTGCTTGTGGTCACTCATAGACCAGAGCACAGGCCAGGAAAGGAGTAAACACCTTTCCCTTAATTGTACCACTTTGGAAGAACTGAAAACTTACAGGTCCCTAGAAGTATTTCTGAAAACAGCTGCACAAAACCCCCGAAGCTTGGGACAATACATTCTCCACGCTGGAGGCAGACCCCTGCCTTAACAAAGAGTTTAAAACTCAAGAAACTGACTGGGATCATGAGCAAACTGTGCAAAAAATGTCACACTGTAGAATCTTTCTTTGGTGATGAAGAAGATGAAAACATACAACCAGAAGAAGACAACAAAGTCAAAGCTCCTACATCCAAAGCCTCCGAGAAAAATATGAATTAGTCCCAGGCCATGGAAGAGATCAAAAAGGATTTTTGAGAAGTAAGAGAAGTAGAGGAAAAACTGGGAAGAGAAATAAGAGTGATGCAAGAAAATCATGAAAAACTAGTCAACGGCTTGCTAAAGGAGACCCCCCAAAAAATACTAAAGAAAATAACACCTCAAAAAATTGCCTAATCTAGGGCAGCTAGGTGGTGCAGTGGTTAGAGCACCGGCCCTGAAGTCAGGAGAACCTGAGTTCAAATCTGGTCTCAGACCAAACACTTGACAATTACTAGCTGTGTGACCCTGGGCAAGTCACTTAACCCCAACTGCCTAAAAAAAAAAAAATAGCCTAACCCAAATGGCAAAAGAGGTTCAAAAAGCCAATGAGGAGAAGAATGCCTTCAAAAGCTGAATTAGCCTAATAGAAAAGGAATCCAAAAACTTACTGCAGAAAATACTTCCTTAAAAATTAGAATGGAGCAATTGGAAGCTAATGACTTCCAATCAAGACATTGTAAAACAAAACCAAAAGAATGAAAAAATAGAAGACAATGTGAAATATCTCACTGGAAAAACAACTGACCTGGAAAGTAGATCCAGGAGAAATAATTTAAAAATTATTGGACTATATGAAATCCATGATAAAAAAAAGATAAAGATAAAAAAAATTTCTTTCAAGAAATTATTAAGGAACACTGCCCTGATGTTCTAGAACTATAGGGTGGAATAGAAATTAAAAGAATCCACCGATCACCTCCTAAAAGAGACCCCCAAAGGAATATTGTAGCCAAATTCCAGAGTTCCCAGGTCAAGGAGAAAATATTGCAAGCAGGCAGAAGGAAACAATTCAAGTACTGTGGAGACACAATCAGGATAACACAGGATTTACCAGCTTCTACATTAAGGGATTGGAGGGCTTGGAATATGATATTCTGGAGGGCAAAGGAGATAGGATTACAGCCAAGAATCACCTACCCAGCAAAACTGAGGATAATCTTCAGGGGAAAAAATGGAAATTCAGTGAAATAGAGAATTTTCAAGCATACTTGATGAAAAGACCAGAGCTGAATAGAAAATTCAACTTTCAAATACAGGACTGAAGAGAAGTATGAAGAGGTAAACAGGAAAGAGAAATCATAAGGGACATATTAAGGTTGAACTGTTTACATTCCTACATGGAAAGATGATATTTGTAACTCATGAGACCTTTGTCAGTATTAGGGTAATTGGAGGGGAAAAAATTATATGTATAGATAGATTGATAGATAGATGGCACAGGATGAGTTGAAGATGAATGGGTGATATCTGGAGAATAAAATTAAGGGAGGAGAGAGGATTATACTGGGAGAAGGAGAAAGGGAGAAGTAGAATGGGGTCAATTATCTCACATAAAACAGACAAGAAAGGCTTTTACAGTGGAGGGAAAGTGGGGGAAGGTGAGAGGGAATGAGTGAATCTTATTGTCATAGGATTTGGCTTAAGGAGGGAATAACATACACACTCAATTGAGTATGAAAAGCTATCTTACCCTACAGGAAAATAGAGGGGAAAGGGATAAGGGAGTGAGGGAATGATAGAAGGACGGGCAGATTGGGGGAGGGGGTAATCAGAAGCAAACACTTCTGAAGAGGGACAGGGTCAAAAGAGAAAATAGAATAAATGGGGGGTGAGATAGGATGGAGGGAAATATAGTTAGTTTTCCACAACATGACTATTATGGAAGTGTTTTGCATGACTTCACATCTATAACCTGTATCGAGTTGCTTGCCTTCTCAATGAGGGTGGGTAGAGAGGGAGGAAAGGAGAAAATTTGGAACCCAAAATTTTAAAAACAAATGTTAAAAAATTATTTTCACATGCAACTGGGAAATAAGATATACAGGCAATGGGGTATAGAAATCTATCCTGCCCTACAGGAAAATAGAAGGGGATAAGAGAAGTGGCGGGGGGAATATAAAGGAGGGCAGATTAGGGGAAAGGGTATTCAGAATGCATGCTGTCTTGGGGTTGGGGGAAGGACGAGATGGGGAGAAATTTTGGAACTCAAAATCTTGTGGAAGTGAAAATAAATAAATTAATGAATCTTTAAAAAAATCAAAAAAGAAAAGAAAATGTTGTCCCAGCAGCTAGGTCCGATTTACCTCTGGGCAGAATTCCACAGGTTACTCTTTGAGGCCTTGCTGAGAATTTACCAGGCTCAATCATGGACTCCTGACATTGGACCATGGGTCCTCTGACCTTTAGAATCTCATAAGGTCATCCCATTTCCAATATTCCTTCATCTAAGAACAAGAAAGAATAGCTATAACAGGGACAGAAGTAACATCAAGGTCATGTGCTTATGGATTCATGTGGACCTGAGGGTGGGGAGAAGGCCACCAGTACTCATAAAGACTAGCTTCTCATTGGCTAGTCTCTCCATACCTTACACCACCTCTTTTTGTATGGTTAGTAAGCAAAAAATAGCTCTTACATTTTTAAGTAAGGGGATTTTTATTTTAAAAATGTAAAAAAAAAAAAGCATTCTTAGCTCTACAAAAACTGGCAGGGGGCTGGATTTGGCCGTTAGGCCATACTTTGCCAACCCCTGCTCTAAATTGATGCTTTCCAATGGACCACAGAATGCCTCTAGGATGGTTATTGACCAGGGTGCGGGGTCTGAGAGTCTAGAATATCTCTGGAATTAAAGGGGTCTGAGAGATTCTGAAGCAAAATGGAGGAAATGAAGTTTATTTTCAAATTAAATTTTCACTGTAGGTAATCAGATTACTGATGCATACATAATTACATAAGTTTATATTTAATATCTTAGAGGGGAAGATACCACTGGTATCCACATTGTCTCATGGAAGCCCAATTTTGCCATTTGGAGCCTTGGAGTTCCTTGGGACTTGATCTGGGACTTGATGGTCATTCCAGATCTGATATTCTTTGTTCTAAGAACCTTTCATGCTCTGGTAGTCTAGGATTCTTTTCTACTCTAAAACTGGTTCTCCTTCTGGCCCCTCTCCAGGCTGATAAGTTATTGCAGAGCTGAAATAAAAGACTTCCTTTAGGCCAGTGAACAAGAGATACCTTTTCTTCACCCAGCTATTGCCTTTACCCACCTCTTTGTGCTCACTCACCTCACCAACCCCAAGGAAGCATCTATCTCAAGCCCCTTCCAATGTGACGGTCCCATGCCTATGCTAACTGGAAAGGACCCTAGAGATCATTTAGTACAATTCCCTTATTTCACAAAGGAAGAAACTAAATCCATAAGACATAAAGTTGTTTGCTCAGAAATAGGTAGTGGACTAGATTTGCCCCACAAGCTGTGGTTTGCTGACCCCTAAGAATGTTAGATTTGCATGGGACCTTATAGCCCCTCCAGTTCACCAGCCCTGCCCATTTTAGTGTACAGAGTAGGGTGTGGAGACCACTGGCCAATGAGAGGCTAGTAAGTGATTGTAAATAATAAAGCTGGGAATTGAACCCAGGTTCTCTGACTCCAAATTCCATGCCTTTTCCCCTACCTATTGCAATTGGTGGGGTAGAAAGGGCCTTGACACTAGAATTTTGGTCCTACTTCTAATACGCATTACCTCATGTGACTTTGGACAAATCGTTTCATCTCTCTAGGCCTCAGTTTGCTCACCTATAAAATAGGGAGACTGGAGTCTATGACCCCTTTGATTCCATTCTCTGTGCCGTCTGGGATCAGGGAGTATGTGAGGGCAGCACATGTGAAGGCTTCTGCGAAAACAAGGGCAGAGAAGCTGGGTGAGAGATCGGGGTCAGTCCCCCAGGACTGCTCTTATATAGTCTTTTGATCTGGAATTCAGAGATCAGAGCTGGCCCTGAGATTTCCTTGGCTGGCACTGAGCCTGAGGAGAAAAGGCTATATATAAAGGTCCCATCGCTGGAAGCTGCCCACCTGAAGCCATGACAGTTCATCTCCTCATCCTGCTGGTGGCTAGTCTGGTGAGGAGGGGAAATCCAACTGGAAAATAAATTGGAGAGAGTAGGGATAGGCATAGGGAGGAGGGAGCAGATTGGAGCATCGTGAGGAGGACCAGAATGAGAGCCAAGAGATCTGGGTCTGAGTTCTAGTTACAGCAGACCTGCTACGTAACCTGGGATAGGTCACTTCTCATCCATAGCCTTGTCTTCTTCCCCTGTTGGATGAAAGTATGGGGACACAACGTGGTCTTTACAGTCCCTCCCAATTCTGACTTTGTGTAAGTCCAGAAGAGAAACAGGAAGTCAGACAGAGAGTCAGCAAGGCGGCGAAAGTTGGAAGGAGGCAGAGATATAAACAGAGAGAGAGGGTAAATCTATACAAAGAGAAAGAAAGAGACAGATGGAGAGATAAGAGATAGAGAGGAAGGATGAGGGAAAGACAAAAAGACCAAGACAGACACTGAAAAAGATGAAAAGATGGGCACAGAGGGAAGGAGGAAAGAAGATTGGAAGAATCAGGGGAGGGGGTTTAATTCAGGTTTTAGGTGCCCTTTCCCTGACTCCCACCCCTATCTCCACCTAATTGTAGAACCTTTGATAACTTAGGATAAAGAACCTTAAAATTATAAAATGTCAGAGTTGGAAGGAACCTTAGAGAATAGCCAGTATAACATCATCTGACAGACAAAGAAACTGAGTCACAGAGAGAAGAAAGGTCTTTTCTGAGGAATAGCAGAGCCAGGAACTAGAACCTCGGTCTCCTGACTCCCTGTGGAGGCTACTTCTCCCTATGATAGGCAAAGGTTTGTGGTCCAGGGAATGGGAGTGATAAAGGAAGCTGCTTCTGAAGCCTGAGCCCTCTTTATCCCTTTTATCCCTCATCTATCAGGTGACACCCTACAATGTATAGATGTGATGTCTTCAGCAATGACAACCACCAATTTGTGTGGAACTACAACAGGGAAGAAGTTAGCTGTAAGACAGAGATGATCAGTGAGTGCTCAGACTCCTCCTAGGACAATATAGAGAGGCTGTGAAAAGGGTGCCATCACCCTTCTCCCCCTAGTCAATAAACTCTGGTAGCTCCTATGGCTTCCAAGATCAAATTTATCACCTGGCCAGCTCCTACCTTTCCAGTCTTCTAACACCTGACTCCTTTCCACGTACTTTGGAACCCAGGGACACAGACCTCCTTCTCACTAAATACTCCATCTCCAGAAATTGGGCATTTCCAGTGGCTGTCTACCATGCCTGGAATGCAGTCTTCCTCCTTATCTCTACCTCCTGGCTTCCTTGACTTCCTAATAAAATAAATAAAATAAAATCCCAATTTCTGTAAAAAGTCTTTCCTGGTTCCCCTTCATGCTAATACCATTCCTCTGAAATTTCCTCCAGCGTATCCTGTTTGAGTACAGTTCTTTTGCATGTCGTCTATCCCATTAAAATGTAAGCTCCCTGAGGACCGGGACTGTCTTTTGCTTTTCTTTGTGCCCCCAACCCTTAACACAGTGCCTGGCCCATAATAAGTGCTTAATAATGCAAGTCGCCTTACTGGAGAAGGCTGGTTTACTGTATGGGAGGGGGCTTCTGAATACAGAGTCAAATCTGTACCATAGAGCAAAAGATGCACAGAACCAACCACAGAGCCAAAGATGCACAGAACCAAACTTAGAACCATGGCACAATGGACGTAGTTCTAGAATCAACAGATGTAGGTTCAAATCCCACCTTTGATGCTTAGAACCTCTGTGAGTTTGATTCAATCAATAAACATCCTTAAGCCTCAGTTTCCTCAACTGTAAAATGACAGAATTGTACTAGATGGCCTCTGAACTCCCTTTCAGCTCTTGATCTATGATGCTATGTTACCTAGAACCTTGAAATCTTAGAACCAGAGAATCAAAGAATCAACCAACAAGCATTAATAAAACTTACTATATGCCAGACATTGTGCTAGATGCTGGAGATACAACAACAAAAAAAAAAGAAAAAATATGTAAAGCACTCACATTCCATCAGAAAGAGGGGAGGAAGGGTATGATGTGCACACAAATAAGTAATTACAAAATGGAGCCATGGAGAGAGCTCTGGATCTGGAGCTAGAGGACCCGGGTTCAAATTCTGGTTCTGTCATTTCCTGTCTGTGAGTATTTGGATAAGTCACAACATCTTTGGGCCTCAGTTTCCTAATCTTTAAAATGAAAAAGTTGGATTAGATAATCTCTAAGGTCTCTTTCTAGCTCTTAAATCAATGATCTATAAAGTAATTGGAAATGGGAGACCACCAGCAACTGAGATGACCGGGAAAGGCTTTGTGTAAGAGGAAGCCTGAATGAAGCTTGGGGTTCCAAAAGGCGGAGGTGATCAGGGATAATACTCCAGGTATGGGGCACAAGCTCAAAGGCACAGAAATGAATTGCAGGTGGGAAATGGATTGTTATGTATGAAGAACAGCAAGAAAGCCAGCTTTGCTAGAAGGTTCTGCATTTTAGGGCAAGTAAAGTGAAATCAGTCTGGAAAGACAGATTGGAGTCAAATTGTGAAGAGCTTCAAATGTCAAACAGATGAGTTTTGATTTTATCCTAGAGGAAATAGGGAGCTTCTTCAGCAGAGGAGTAACTTAGCCAAGCCTTAATATTTAGGAATGTCAATTTGGGAGCCATTTGATATATGGGGAGATGAAAAGTAGGGAGATCAATTAGGAGATTATGACAGTAATCCAGGTAGTAGATGAATACAGTCTGAATCAGCATAATGGGCTGATTGGAGAAAAAGTCCAAATGTAAGAGATGGTTCAAAGGTAGAATCTATAAATGATTGGCTACAGATCGATGGAGGGTGAGTGGTCAAGGATGACTCTGAGACGGTGAACCCAGGTGACCAGAAAGACAATGATGCTCTCAGCAGAAATAAGAAAGTTAGGAAGAGGGAAAGATAATGAGTTCTATTGTGGGTGTATTGACTTTTAGATGCTTATGGGACATTCAGATAAAGATGCCCAGCAAGGTGGCACAGTGGATAGAGCACCAGCCCTGGATTCAGGAGGACCTGAGTTCAAATCCAGCCTCAGACACATAACACTTACTAGCTGTGTGACCCTGGGTAAGTCACTTAACTCCATTGCCTAGCCCCCCAAAAAAAAGATGCCAGCAGGCAGCTGGTGATAGGAAACTAGAGCTTAGAAGAGAGACAAGAACAAGATAGAATTGGGTGTCATTTGAATCAAGGTAATAAGTGAATTCATTGAAGATGATTGGATCTCCAGGAGAGCTTAGCAAGAGGAGAGTCTTGGGGGATATCTACATGTAAGAGGTGGAGAAATGAATGATATCCAGCAACAAAGAGTGAGAAACAGTAGTCAGACCTGTAGGAAGACAACCAGGAGGAAGTAGTGTTCAGTAGCATTCAGGAGAAAAGCATCCTTAAACTGAGGGAAGTCAAGAACCATGAATTCTGAGAAAAGGTCATTGGAATTAGAAATAAAGAGATCCTTGGCAACCTTTTGAAGAGCAGTTTTATTGAAGGGGGTTAAAAGGTGAGTGGAAAATGAGCACATAGAATCAATTTTTTCTTCTAGGAGTTGGACTGTGTGAGACAGGACTATAGGACAATAATTTGAGGGGAGGGCTAAGTCAAGGGAGAGGGTTGTTTTGGTTTTCATTTTGTAGGATGGGTAACATATGAGTATTTTTTATAGGCAGCCGGGCAGGAGCCAGTAGATAAAGAGAGATTTGAAAGGGCAAGCTCCCAGACAGATAGAGCCACAGAACCATGGGAATTCAGACTCAGGGAGCCAAAGTATTATTGAAAATAAAATGCATAGAACCAAAGACAACGAGGACAAAGGGGAAAGGTGATGTAATAGTCTCCCAGTCTCAGTCAGGAAAGGGTTAAGAGCTCACTAACAGTCCCTCTGTGACCTGATAGCACCTGCTCTTCCTGCCCTCTGCCCCAGCTCTGGGAAACATCTTCCCTTGTTTACTGGCCTCTCTCACTCTTACTGCTACCAGCTGACATTCCCATCCTCATGAGCTCATTCTGCCCTTAGGAAGCCCTAGTTGGAAGCAGTTTCTTCGAGGTGTTTTACTATTTTTAAAGGAAAGTATAAACCCTTCCAATATTTTTTTAATACAAGATCTGGGGAACTTTTGCTAGTTGCAGAACCGATGAGGGATTGATCAGAGAATCTTAGCGGCTGCCAATCTATACCTGAGGAGTCATTCCCTCTGCAAGTATCCAACAAGTAGCATCCTGTCTCTGAATACCTGCAGCAATGGGAATCTACTACCTCCTGAAGTGACCCCTTCTGTAATGGGACAGCTCTAATTGTTATGAATCTACTCCTTATATAGAACAGGAAGGCAGTGGGAGAGGAGCCTGGCATTATGGGGTGTCAGGACATGGGTTCAGATCCCAGTCCTGCTATCATCTGCACACCTTGGACAAGTTACTTTGCCTCACTGGGCCTCAGTTTCCTCATTTTTAAAATTAGAGTGTTAGACTAGATGAGTTCTCAAGTCCACTCAAAGTTGACACTGTGATTCTTTAAGTAAAACTTTGCCCCCTTAGAAAACCCAGTCATCTGCGCTAGTTTTGCCCTGTGGGGTCATATGGGAAAGCTGCACAAGACGGCTAAACTTGTCTCTTCTCCATGGAAATTTGCCATGTGGGCTCTTGAAGTGGCTACTATCCCCAAACTCCCACCTCTGAAGATTCCCCTGAGGTGATAGTCCAGCTTGGTACACCTCTCCCATTAGAGGAATACAGCGCAGTATGCATATTGCACCGTATGAACTTTTAGACCAAACACGTTCCCTTCCCAAACTGAGTCTGACATAAGAGAAGAAGGACCCATTTCTTCCCGGCATCCTCAAAAGCAATCCGTGTGGATAGCCCCCATTCCACCTCCATCTAGGATCGGCCTACTTCCTAGCCTTAGTTCTGATGCTCGGTCCTGTTCTCCTCCCTGGTCCCCAGTTGTGCTATTTCCATGTGACCTTAGATATATCTCTGAGTTTCAGATTCAGCTAGATCATACGGAAGGCCCCCTTTGCCACTAAATCTTATGGTCCTATAGCTCCTGGTCTCACAGCTCAAGTTTCAGCAGTATTTCTTGGCCTGGTCCTTGCAGAGGTACATCAGGAATGGAGGCAGCTAGGTGGTCCACTGAAGTGAGTGCTGGACTTAGAGTCAGGAAGAACTAAGTTCAAATCCTGATACAGACTCTTACTAGTTATGTGATACCCTGGACACAGGGTATTCAAACCCCTCTTAGCCTATGTTTCCTCATCTGTGAAATGAAAAAGTTGGACCCAATGGCCTCTAAAGTTTCTTCTGGCTCTAAATCTATGATCTTATAAAAGTAAAGTTGGTGGCTTAGGAGGCAAGAAAACCTGGGCTCTACTCAGTGCAGCTACTTCCTCATAATGGTGAGCATGGGCAAGTCATTTCACAATCCTGGGCCTCAGTTTCCTTTTCTTTGTAAAATAAGGGAGTTGATCTCTAAAGTCACTGGTAACATTAAATTGAGGTTCTTCACCTTTTTTTGTCATGTACCCCTTTGGCAGTTGAATGACTGAACTATGAGCCAGCCTATGGACCCTTTCTTAGAATGCTTTTAAATACATAAAATAGGAGGATTACAAAGAAAACCAATGGTTAGTGAAAATAAAGATTCAATTTTTCCCCATCCATGTTCATGTAAACTGATGCCCACCCCAAAATCAAGGGATATATGGACTCCAAGTCAAGAAACCCTATTCTAAATATTATCATCTTATGAACTATTATCCTAAAACCAGATGATGTCTAAGTCCCTCTCAGCTCTTACAGTCTATATTTCAAGGTACCACCCAGTTCTGATATTTTATGATCAATGTTCCAAAGCTCCTACCAACTTACAGTCCATGTGCTATGCCCTAAGACCTGTTTCAGCTCTAACCTTCTATGTTCCATGTTCTAAGGCCCCTTCCAGTTCTGACATTCTATGTCGTATGTTCTAAGGCCCCTTCCAGCTCTAAACCTCTTATGTTCAATGATCTAAGGTCCCTTCCAGCTCTAATATCTATGACTCTAGAAGAGATCATAGCTGTCCTTGATGACTTTGTCATCCTAGGGTGAATGAATTGGCATCTGTGATTGCCAGTTATCTAGGAAAGATCATAAAGAAATGGAGAGGTCCTACAGGATAAGGGAAGGGCAAATAGTCATCTGATTTTTTTTAAAAGGAAGACAATAGAACCTATATACCATAGGCCAGCAAGCATGACTTTGATGCCACACAAAAATTTTAAAGCATATAATTAACATCTCAAAATGGAAGTGTAATCACCGACTTCCAGCATGATTCATCCAGAACAGGTCATGCCATACTAGCCTCATTTCCTTTTTTGACAGAGTTCCTAGATGGGTGGAGCAGAAGAATCCTGTTAGATACTGCTTCCCTACATTTTGGCGAAGTCATTAGTGAAGTCTTTCAGGGTATACTTATGAAAAAGGGGGAGAGGTGTGTGTTGGATGATAATCCAATTAGATGAATTCAGTACTAGATAGATGACCAGACCAGACTCTAATAATAATAATAGTTAACATTTATGTAGTGCTTACTATGTGCAAGTAAGAAATTTACAATTATTATCTCATTTGATCCTCACAACAACTCTAAAAGGAAGATGCTATTATTATCCCTATTTTACAGATGAGAAAACTGAGGCAAACAGAAGTTAAGTGACTTATCCAGGGTCACACAGCTAGGAAATATCTGAGGACAGATCTGAATTCAGGTCTTTCTGACTCCAAGTCCAACACTCTATCCATTGTGTTACCTATCTGCCCCAATAAAAGTTATTAATTGTTCAATGTCAGTTTGGAAGGGATGCCTCAGGGATTTGTGCTTGGCCCTGTGCTATTTAATATTTTAATCGATGACTTAGATAAAGGAATAGGAGACATGCTTACGAATCTATAGAAAATGCAGAACTGGGAAGAGTAGTTGACACACTGGTCCACAAAGCAAGAATTCCAAAAGTTCTCACTAGGTTAGAAAATAAGATAGGATTTGATAGGAATAAATGTAAAAGCTGCCATTTGGATTTTAAAAACAATCAACTTCATAAGGGACGGCACTCCAAAGTGACCTCTTCTCTTCTCTTCTCTCTCTATGCTTTCAACGTTGGTTGAACTCCTCAGCTTTCATGAAGAGCAGTCTTTCAGAAAAAAAAGATCCAGGGTTTTTAATGGACTGCAAAATCAGTGAGTCACATGTGTGCTCTGAGAGGCAGAGTATCCAGGACTTGGAAGGTGACGGTCCTGCTGTACTATGTCCTGGTCAGACCTCAAATGGAGCAAGGCAGGCAATTCTTGGAGCCACATTTGATGAACACATTGATACACTAGAAAGCATTAAAAGGAGCAGCAATGAGAATGGTGAAGAGCCTCAAGCTCATGAGAGAATGTTTAGCTTAGAGAAGAGAAACCCAGGGAAGGAAGGGTAATGGAACATCATCACGGAAGGTGGGAGTTTGGCTTTGCCATGGGGAGGGGAAGACTCACTGGCCCCAAACATGTCAAGGTTGGAAGGGCCCTTCACAGCTCATTGGATTTACAGGTCAAGGGAATGGAGAGCCAGAGAAAAGGAAGTGACTTTCTGGGGTTCTCATAAGTGGTAAGTTCAAAAGCCTACCCTTGAACCCAATTCTTCTAAACTCCCAGGCCTCTCTACACAAGGGAGGGGGACCAGGTTCAAATCAGGCCTTTGGGATATGCCTGGATTCAATAATCCAGCTGAAGTCACCGACCAGAGAACGTAGGTCGTCGGAGATGCGAGGGTCCTTAGAACACAGAATGTCCAAGCTGAACATGAAGCAGTGATATTCCATGTTCAGAGGGTAACCAGGGCTGAGGTGGAGGGGATGCACTGAAAACCTTTACAAACACTCTCAAAGGCTGAAGAATAGTTGAGTGGAAGGAAGTGAATAGTCCAATTGACCTGTTTGTCTTTCACAGGGCTGTTATATAGTAAGAGGGTTTAATGGTTCAAGACTAGTCAGCAAACATTTATGAATGAGGGCACAGTTTTCTCCTAGGCATAATATCAGGGAAAAAAAGAGAAATTAGAAGCATAACCCAGGATAAACGAATGTTTCCTTTTCCTCACATAGCTTGTGCCTTTGGGGAATACTTGGTCTCAAGTAAAAACATGAGTCAGACCTTTTAGGAGACCCCAGTATAAAAAGGAAACAACACGGGGAGAGAGAGAGAGAGACAGAGAGAGAGAGAGAGAGAGAGAGAGAGAGAGAGAGAGAGAGAGAGAAATATAAATAGATCCAGAACATGGGATATTTAAAAAAAAGACTTTAAAATACATTCCCAGATTTTTTTCATCATCCACTCTCCATCACGCAATTCTATGTTCCATCTAACTAGTTTGCAAATCTCTCTCTTTGAGAGAAATTTGTTCCTCTCCCTCATTATAGGTAAATATCTCCTTTTTTAGAGATCTTTTGAGAAGCAGTCCAAAGTAATTTGCATAAGCAGCCCAGTTTCCCAGGAAGAAGATAGAAGACAGAAAAAGTAATAGAGAGAATCAGGAATGTACCTCCAAACACCAAGGCTCATTGGGTAGTGCTATGATGTGTGAAAGGCATTCATAGTCCTGAAGGAACTGAAAGATTACCAATGGCCTGTTGGATGTGGCTTGGCTTGAGGGGATGGGGCCTGTGACTATAGATTCTGGCTACTGTAAGACTGTGTAGAGAAGAGGCATAGTAGGAGGTGAGGTGGATGAGGAAAAAGTGTGGTAATAATAAGAATAATAATAGCTAATATTAATAGAGCACTTGCTGTGTGACAAGCACTGTGCTAAGCACTTTACAATTATTATCTCATTTGGTACATGTGGTATTGGTGGTAGTAGAGAGAAATGTAAAGTCTTATACTTGGGATCAAAAAAATCAACTCCCCAAGGACAAGATCAGGATCCATATTTTATAACTTCTTCCCCTCCTCTTTCCCTACTTTCTACCTCTTACCCAGGAAACAATAAATAAATCAATATCACCATAGCTACTCGAAAAGACATGACAATTTACTATGCAATGGTTCCACTCAAAGACCCTGTGATCACTTAGAATAAATCTGGTCACCACTCTCTGATACTTGTTTTATTTATCTAGTAAAATATGCTGTCCTTGAGGTCACACCCTATCTCTCTTTTGCATCCCTCCACACAGTAACTAACACAATGACATAAGGCAGAAACTGGAACTAGAAATTCACCAGTATAGGGGGTTCTCCGGTGGGGCCACCTCCTTCTGTGTAATTTAGAATCTTAAGGAGTTACCAAGACCAAAGCAGTCAATCTCTAAAAGTGTAGCCCAAACCAGATTAAAATGTAATTGGAAAATGTCTAACAAAATAAAAATATAATACAACAGAAAGTCATGTGAATTCATGGTTTTCTAAGTCAATAGGCTGTAGAGAATCGTCTCTATCTGAGTCAAACACCACTGGCTTTGGGTACTTGCAAGTGCTTTACTCAGCACTGTAGCAGATGGAAGACTTAAACCCAGGTCTTCCTGATGGGGAGGAAGCCTGGCTACATCTCTCTACCTGATACACAGTAGATATTTAACAAAAGCTGACTGATTGATTGATTGACCGAAAAGGTAATAATCCCACTGTGTTTTGTTCTTGTCAGACCACATATGGAATAATGGGTTGAGTTCTAGGAGTCACATTTTAAGAATGATATTGACCCACTGGCCCTGAAGTCAGGAGGACCTGAGTTCAAATCTAGCCTCAGACAATTACTAACTGTGTGATGCTGGGCAAGTCACTTAACTCCGATTGCCTCCAAAAAATAAAAAATAAAAAGAATGATATTGACCAGCTGGAGTCTATGAAGGAGAGGGTAACCAGAATGGTAAAGGGCTTCAAGAAGTACCACGGGAACATCAGTGAAAGGAAATAGGGATGTTTAGACTGTAGAAGACTATGGGGTGATGGGGACACAACAGCTTCCCCCCACCCCAAATATGTTAAGGACTGCCATGTGAAAGAGAATTAGATTTGTTTTGCTTGGCCCTAGAGGGTAGAACTAAAATCAATTTGCAAAGAGGTAAATTTAGATTGGATGTAAGGAAAAACTTCCTAACATTAAAGCTGTCCCAAAGTGGAATGGATTGACTCGGTAGGTAGTAGGTTCCTCTTCAAAAAAAAGATTTCAAAAAGACATTGAAAGACCACTTGGTTCTTGTTCAAGTAATGTAAGTTGGACTAGAGGGTCTTTCAATTCTGAAATTCTATAATTTGTAGAATCTCAAAGATGGAAGGGCCACAAAAGTCACCTGGTCCAACCTCCACCCAATGCATAAAATTAACTGACAATGTCACTACTCTCCAAGGTGATATGTTCCATTTTCAGAAAGCTCTAATCATTATAGAGGCAGCATGACAGTAAATGGAAAGCTGGCCTTGGATCCAAGTCAACATGTGTTCAAATCCTGCCTCTGACATATACTGGTGGTGTGACCTTGGGCAAAATTAAGCCTGGAGTCTGAGGCTATAAATTGTAAATAGTATGCTGATCTACACTGACAGAGGAATTTCTTTAATGGACCTTCTCTATATCAATGAAATCAAATGTTCGGTTCCTAATTATTAAGATTTTCCTTATATTGAATGGCATTTTGCAAGACTTTGTTATTTTTATTGGTAAAATTACAAATTAGCCAAGATTCTATATGTTGTTTCTAACTTTAATTTATTCATAACTTTAATTATAATTAATATAATGATTAATTATTAATATAATAACCAGTACTTCTAATTTAAACAAGTTTAATTGAAATTATAATAAATCCATAATGTATTGGTTAATATATAATTTCTCACCAGAGAATTTCCCATATCAGTGACATTATAGGTCCAGTCCCTCTTCTACAAAAGTGGAAAATAACAAATATTGGAGGGGCTATGGGAAAACAGGCACATTAATACAGTGTTGGAATACCTATGACTTGGTCTTGCCATTCTGGAAATCAATTTGGTACTATGCCTAAAAAGTCACTAAATTGTAAATTTCTTTGACCCAAATATTATAATTGGGCTAAAGGTGCAAAGAGATCAAAAAAAGAAAAAAGGACCCATATTAAAAAAAAAAAAATTATAGTAGCTCTTTTTGTGTTGGTAGCTAGGTGGCGTAGTGTAGACAGTTTGGCCATAGAGGCAGGAAGACCCAAGTTCAAATCCAGCTTCATACACTTATTGGCTGTGTAAACTTGGGCAAGTCACTTTGCCGTTGTTTGCTTCAATTCCTTCAACAGTAGGATGGGGATAAAATAGCACCTACCTCCTAGGGTTGTTGTGAGGATCAAATGACATAATACTTATGATGTCCTTAGTGTAGTCTCTGGCACATAGTAGGGCCCATATAAATGTTAGCCATTATTATTAACTAAGGTAGTGCTCACCTATTGGGGAATAGCTGAAGAAAGTATTATATATAAAATATAAAAGAATACTATTGTGCTATAAGAAATAAAGAGGTGGTTTTAGAGGAAATTAAGAACACTTATTTGAATTGATGCAGAATAAAATGAACAAAACTAGGAGGTCAATTTATGCAATGCCAACAACATTATACAGAAAAATAGCTTTAAAAGACTTTAGAACACCAGTCCATGAAATAACCAATCATGACTCCACAGCACTGATAGGAAGCATGCTACCACCTCCTGAGAAAGAGAGAGATGATGGACTCAAGGTGGAGAATGAGTCATACATTTTTCTACACTTGGCTATCATGGGAATTTGTTTTGCTTGACTATGCATATTTGTTACAAGGGTTTTCTTTTTCTTCTTTCTCATTGGGGTGATGGGGCAGGGAGGAGGAAAGAGTATGGGAAAAAATACTTTTAAAATTGAAAAAAAAAATGAAGAAAGTAAACTATAAAGTGGGCAGCTAGGTGGCACAGCGGACAGAGCACTGGGCTTGGAATTAGCAAACATAATCAATCTGTTAGGTAGTCTAGCAGTAACCAAGAGGTAGCTAGGTGGCACAGATAGGTAGAATGCTGGGCCCTGAGTCAAGAAGACTCACCTTCCTGAGTTCAAAACCAGCCTCTGACACTTATTAGCTGTGTAACCCTGTCACTTAACCCAGTTTGCCTCAGTTTCCTCATCTGTAAAATGAGCTGGAGAAGGAAATGGCAAACCACTTCAGTATGCTTGCCAAGAAAACTCCAAAGGGGGTCATGAAAAGTAGGGCACGACTGAGCAACAATGAACTCTAAAGCACTTTAGAAATGAGAGCCAGAGAAGAAAAAAACAGTCCCTCCTACACTAAAATATTTATGGCAGCATATTTTAAAGTACAAAGACCCGGATATAAGGTAGCTTTCCATCAACCAAGGAATGGCTGAACAAATTGTGGTACATGAGTGTAATGGAATGTTACTGCACCCTAGAATTCAGAGCAACTTGCAAAGACTTCAGTCATCATGTGCCAGGCAGGTGCTGTGCTAAGCCTTAGGAACAGAAACCTCTCAGGGAGCCGACAATCCATAGGGAGAAAGGGAGACAAGTACACATACAGAGTGTCCCAAAAGTCTTGGTGCAGTTTTCATCTCAGTGCCATCATCAATCCCCATTCCACTTACCCCCATCCCTCGCCTTCAGCTTTTCAGCTCCCTTTTGCGTGTTATTTTCCTCCATTAAAATGTAAGCTCCTTCAGGGCAGGAATTTTCTTTGTGTGCCCAAGCACATAGTACAGTGCCTAGCATACAGTAAGAGCTTAATAAATGCTTGTTACCTATCTACCTCCTTACCTAAACTATTTTTCTCCCTTTGCTTTCTTTTTTGTTCTCTGCTACAAGGGATGATTCTCTGAGTAGGGGAAAGAGGAGAGATATATTTTGAAATGAAGGTGATGTAAACACAAAAGGCGTCAATAAAATGTCTAAAAAGAAATTAGGGCCAGTCATGCTTTTTACTAAGAGGCAGCAGGTTAGAATGGATAGAGAACCACCTTAAGCCAAGATATGACCTGGGTTCAAGTCCTGCCTCTGATCCATCCTCGCTGTGTGACCTTGGCCAAGCCATTTAACTTGCTCTCAATACTCTAGTAACCTCCCTAAGACTCTAAGTCACAAAGAAGGAGCCAGCCTACGTTGGTAGAAAGAGTTTCCTCATGGATGACTTCCCTGTATTAATGAAAGCTCAAAGAAAGGTCCAGTATTACTCACAGGACTGTTCTCAAAGATGCACCATGTAACCTTCAACTGCCCCAGCAGGGGGAGCTGTGGTGATCCTGTGTAGAGAGCACTGGGCCTGGAATCAGGAATGGGAACAGGCATTTATTAAGTGCTTACTATGTTTCAGGCACTGTGCTAAGCACTTATTAGACATTTACTGTGTGACCCTAGACAAGTTCCTTAACGTCTCTCACTCTCAGTTTCCTCATCTGTAGGATGGAAATAATAATAATAGCACCTACTTCCCAGGGTTATTGTAAGGATCAAATAAGATATATAAAAAGTGTCTAGTTATTCTGTATATAGTTTGCTTTGTACATGCTGGTATGTGTGTTGTCTCCCCCATTATATTGTAAACTCCTTATGTGTCTTTTTTTGCATCTTTTTGCATCCTCAGAATTTACTTAGCACAGTGTCTGGTATCCAGTAGGTGTTTAATAAATGTTTATTGATTGGTTCTTTGTGAATAAGGGAGACAGAGGGGGAAATAGCCACCACAATAGTCATTAACCCCTATCTTACAGCTCACCAGGAAGCTTCCCTCATCCTATAGGACCTGTCTTGTGTCCAGGCTCCCAGGAACCCTCAGGAAGGAGGGTCAAGCATCTAGGTACACTCAGATCATCATCCCTGGGGCCACAATTAGATAAGCTAGTTGAGCCAGTACAGTTTCATTCCGGGGCCCTTCTCCTAAAAGATCAGCTATAAAGATGGTCACTAGAACTAAAAAACAGAAATAATTCACCATGCAGCCCTTCCTTGTTCTTCTGCTGGCTGCCAGCCTAGGGTCTCAGTAGAGTAAGTCCTAACCCAGTGTGGTCTCTCCAGACCCTGGGAACCTCCTCTTCTCTGTCTCTAAAATTAACAACAACAGTTCTGTGATAATGATGATTCTAGGATTGTTAGACAATAAGCTATCATTAGATCTATTCAAGCAAATGCTAGGTGGTCAACGGTAAGGGATTCTGGAAAAGGGGCTCCAACATTGGGTAAGGCTGTGACCAGATGTTTCTGGCCCAAAGATGCCATGGGATGGAAGGAAGGAAGGAAGGAAAGAAGGAATAAAGGAAGGAAGGAAAGAAAGAAGGAATAAAGGAAGGAAGGAGGAAAGGAAGAAAGGAAGGAAAGAAAGAAGGAAGGAGGGAGGGAAGGAAGGAGTGAGGGAGGGAAGGAAGGAAAGAAAGAAGGAAGGGGGAAAGAAGGAAAGAAGGGAAACTGTACTAAGAATCTATTATGTCCCAGATGCTTTCAAAATATTATTTCATTTGATCTTCACAAAAAACCCTGTGAGGTTGGTGTTATTATTCCCATTTTATAGTGGATGAAATTGAGGCAGACAGAGGTTAACTGACTTGCCAGTAAATGTCTGGGGCAGGATTTGAATTCAGGTCTTCCTGACTCTATCCTCAGCACTTAATCTAGGCAACCTAGATGCCTCCTCCAAATGCCTCCTTCAAGATCTCTGTGATGTTTCCCTATCTCCTTCCCCTCCTTTCTTGCACATAAGGAAACCCTGGGAGGCAGTAGGTCAGGGATTGTTGTACCCATTCAACAGAAGAGGAAACTGAGACAGAGAAGTGGGCATTAATTTGCCCATGATCACACAGCAAGGAAGCAGTAGACCCAAGACTAGAACCCAGGTTACAAAAAAAATCTATGATTCAGTGCAAAGGACCCTGGGCCTGAGAGGGAAGGGACTTATGTTTTCTCCCTTGCTCTATCACTGAGTCCTAGAGGCAAGCTGAGGATGCAGTGGGTAGAACACTGGGCCTGGAGTCAGGAGGATCTGAGTTCAAATCCAGCCTCAGACACTTAATAGCTATCTGATCCTGGGCAAGTCACCTAACCTTTGTTTGCCTCAGTTTCCTCCTCTGTCAAATGAGGTTAATAACAGCTCCTATCCCCTAGGGTGTTGTGAAGATCTAAGTGAGATAATACTGCTAAAACACTTAGCATAGTGCCTGGCACATAGTAGGTGCCATATAAATGCAAGCTATGACAATGATGATGATGATGATGATGATGATGATGATGATGATGATGATGATGATGATGTGAGCTGGAACGAGTCTCAGAGAATCTCAGATTTGGAAGGGATGGGTTTTTGTTTTGTTTTACTCTTATCTTTGCATCCCAGTAGATACTTAATAAATGCACAGTATTTGTAAAAAAAAAAAACGAAACAAAACATAGTAGGTGCTCAATAAATGCTCATTTATTGATTGACCTCAGAGGCCATCTAGCTTGACCCTTTCTTAAACAAAGGACTTTGAATTTCATCTATAATATATTTGAAAATGATCCTTCCTCCCCGCCTTCAAGTTTTACTGTTCCTATCTTCAAAGGGGAGACCCTGGGACATAGCAGATAGTGTTCTGAATGTTAAATCAGAAAGATCTGGATTTGAAACCTCTCTCAGATACTTGCTAGCTATATGAACCTAGGGAAATTACTTGACCATTCTGAGCTCTTAATTTCCTCACCTAAGTATAATAAATAATACCTACCTCACAGGGTTATTGTGAAGATCAATATCTACTGAGATTCTGCATATACATAGATACACATAGATACATTTGTATCTATGTGTGTCTATGTATATGTGTGTGTCTATCTTTGCAAACTTGACAATACAACATAAGTGTCAGCTATCTTTATCACCTCATTCACATGAGAGAGTGGATGGGAATACATTTTGTAACATATTAAAGGACTAAACCCATGTGAGATCAGTTGTTATTATTAGTACAGTACAATGTTTTTCTAAATGCATTTCACTGTGGGTGTTGAAATCAATGGATTTTCCTTCCCTTCAAGTCCAGCTTGGGGGGAGGGGATCAACTCCTTCAGGAAGCTTTCCTTATCGCCCACCACTCCCTCCAGCTGCCTTACACCCTGAAAATGACTCCCATCTCCAGGAGACTTGCAGGTCTTTGCCTGGACCTCTCCTTTGCAATCATGGGACTTTAATGCATGCTACAATTTTTTGGAGGTAAATGGCTTATCTTCCCTACTAGACTGTTCCTTGAACACAAATGCTATGGCATTTTGCATCTTTCTGTCCCCAGTCCTAAAAACAGGGTCCTGTATACAGTAAGTGTTTCAATCAATCAACATGGTTTTATTATGTGTTCCCTGGGTGCTGGGCACTTAGGCTGGGCACTCATAGCACATAGTAAGCGCTTAATAAATGCTTACTGACTTGTCCCCCATCTCTACTTCTCATTTCTCTGATCCTTTCTCTTTCTCTGTCTGCCTCTCCCCTTCTCTGTCTCTGCTTTTGTCTTTCTCTGCCTATGTCTCTTTCTCCTTCTATATGCCTTTTCATCCTCTCACCCCCCCATCTTTCTCTCTCATCTTTTCCATCCTTGTATCTTCTCTCTCCTCCTTTTTCTCTCTCCCATCCCCCCACTCTCTCTCTCCCCTTGCCCCTATCTAATTCTAGCCCTTTCTCATTTTCCCTCTGGGTGGTCCTACCTTTTGCCCCCTACCAGGTTGGCATGTAGATAATCTTTTGCAGAAACTTACCTGAGAAGACTTATCTCTCTTTGCAGATTGAAGGTTTCATGAAGGAGAAGATTACATATCCCTCAGAGGTGGGGGAAAGGAGCCCCCATCTGAAGGACGACACACAATAGATTCTAAATATGCCCAAACACACCCACACACAATACAGTGAGAGGGCACCCAGAACAGATGGTAGGATGTGCTGGGTCTATCCAGGAAGCTTCCTAAGGAAGAGGCTGAAAGTGAGGGAATTCCATATGATAACAGCTGTGAGAAGGCTATAGAACACGATTAAAGGCTGCTCAGATGTAAAGACCGGCTGAGGTAAGGACAGACCCAAGCCATCTCTCAGCTGATCCTTCACTTTTCCCTCCTCTCATGCCAGGTCAGGTTCTGAGATGCTACACTTGCCAGCAACCCACGGACACTGCCACATGCAAGAACATCAGCACGTGCCCTCCTTTTCACATGACCTGTCTCACCAGAGAACACTCTGTAGATTCAGGTAAGAATTTGCTCCCTGGTAACAAGGCAGGAGGAGTGCACGGTCAGAGTCAGGAAGACTCCGAAACCATAGAACATGTGGTCTATGAAGGAGGTAGGGAGGAGCATGGCTGAAGAGAGAAATGGACTTAAAAGTCACAATACCTTAGTTCTAATTTCAGCCTCATCACTTTCTAGTTGTGTGACATCTGACCCTCTCTGGGCTTCAGTGTCCTCATCTGTAAAATGATGAGGTTGGCTAAGATGGATAAGATGAACGTTTGTTAAGCATTTACTATGTGTCCTGTGCCAAGAAGCATTAGTAATACAAAAAAGGGCAAAAACATGGTCCCTGCCTTCAAGAAACTTCTGTTTTAATGTAAATAAATAGAGTATAGAGTAGATTGGAGGAAGGTAACCTATAGCAGCTGGAGGGGATGGGGGAAGGACCTTCTGTAAAAGGTGACCAACTGAATTGAGTCCTGAAGGAAGTCAGAGATTCTCCGAGGCAGAGGAAGGGAAGGAGGGAAGGAGGGAAGGAGGGAAGGAGGGAAGGAGGGAAGGAGGGAAGGAGCACACTCCCGGCATGGGGGATAGCCAGGACAAAGGTATGGAGACAGGACACAGAGAGTTATATGTGAAGAACAGTGAACAAGCCAATATGACTGGATCATAGAGTATGTACATGGGGTAATATATAAGACTGGAAAGGTAGGAAGGGGCCAGGTTAGGAAGAGCTTTAAATGCCAAACAAAAGATGTCACATTTGATCTTGGAGATAATAGGGCTGGTAAAGTTTATTGAGTAAGGAGAGGGTAGTGACATAGAACCATGCTGTAGGAAGATCTGAGTGTGGGATGAATTGGAGTAGGGAGAGATTGGAGGCAAGGAGGTCGACCAGAAGGCTACTGGAATAGTCCAGGCAAGAGGTGGTCAGGGCTTGTACCAGGGTGGTAGTTGTGTACATGGACAGAAGAGAACATAAACATAAGATGTTTTGAAGGTAAAATGGACAAGATTTGGCAATGGATTGGATATGTGGGATGAGGGAGAGTGAGCAGATACTGAGGTTTTGAGTTTGGGTCACTGGGAGGGTACCTGCTACCATCAACAGTAAAATGGAGCTGGAGAAAGAGGGCCAAAATTGGGAAAATCTTCTTACTCAACCCTGACTTTCCATCACTCTCCTTTCTCCCCCATCTTCCCCACAGGCTACCCTTTCACAGGTAACATCAGCTTTACCAAGTCCAGTGAGGCCAATTGTCAAGCTTCAAACCCTGATAGCATTGGCCAAAAGCACCCATAGACCTGCTGCTACCTAGACTTGTGCAACTCAGTGGGTACCCAGCTGGGTGGTACGCACCCTATTTGTACCCAATAGGTACCTACCTTACTTGTCTGTCCCAAGGACTCTGGGTAGTAGGCATTGTTTTATAACTATTTCACATATAAGGCAACTGAGACTTTGAGCAGTTGGCTAAGTGATTTGCTCAAGGTCACAGGGTCAGAAAGTGTTTGTCGCCATATCTAAACCTAGGTCTTTCTGACTCCAAGTCCCCTTTCTTGCCATGGAGAAAAAGGAGGGTTATAGGATTTAGAGCTGCATTGTGGGACTTTAAAGATTCTCCAGCCCAGGAGTTCTTAACCCTTTTTTGTGCCATGGACCCCTCTGGCAGTCTGGTGCGGACTACTATGGGTTTCTGCTTACATTCATATTTGAAGGAAATGATAAATTTCAAGTAAAAGATAATTAAAAATAAAGACGTCACTTTTCCCCATTCTAGTTGACAGACAACTTGAAATCTACCATTATTATTATTATTATTATTATTATTATTATTAATTATTAGAGTATCTACTATTACTATTAATTATTAGAGAGTGTCTATGAACCCCAGGTTAAGGACCTCTGCTCTAGCCCATCATTTTACAGAGAAGAAAAAGTGAGGCCCAGGAAAGGGAAATGAGTTGCCAGAAGTCAAGGAGTTTATTAGGAGACTAATTAGATAATCATTGTACTAGGAGCCCTAGCTTCAGCATTAACTAGCAAAAGCAAATTAGAGGAGCTCCAAATCTCCTTTTGGTAATGATGATGATGATAACTAGTTAGAATTTATATAGTCATCCTTACAACAATCCCATGAGGTGCTGTTGTTGTATTCCTTCACTCCTATTTATCCCTTTTGTGTAGAAAATAACTGAGATTGAGATTGGCCCAGGGTCACACAGCTAGTAGGCATCTGGGGCAGGTTCAAATTCAGATCTTCCTCACTCCAAGCTCTGCGTTCTATCCACTGCATCACCTAACTGCCTATGAAATCTACGAGTTTTCTGACACTGAATCTAACGCATGTAGCACATCACCGTGTTACCCTCCTTAGGGCAAAGCCAACATTCCCCCCAACCCCCACTCCGGGAGTGGTGTGCCTCTGCCCTGAAACGTATTATGAATTCTGGGGAGGAGCCTGGCTTCTGGACTGCTGCATTCTCCTGAGGGGGGCGGGGGGTGGAGAGCTGCGCGCTGGGCACGCTGGACCAGCTGGCCAGGACCTCAGCCTGCAGCAGCAGCTGCCGACTTGCACATCCCAGAGAGCCTTGGAATATCCCCGAGAATCATCGGCCTGTGGGGGACTGAAGTTCCGGGACTCGGCCGGTAGGTGGCGCCGTAGCTCTCACAGCATTGAGTGGGAATCTGGAGGGGATGACACTCGGGGCTAGTGACCCCAGAGCTCCGGGTGGGAAAAGAGAAAGCCGGCGCAGCTGGACCCGGCGGCGGAACGAACCAAGACTGGGAGGGGCGGGGGGGAGAGCGTGCGGAAGGGCGGAGCCACGTTGCGGGGGCCGCCCAGCCTCGCACTTTCCCCCCTCGCCCGGCTTCTGCGGGTGGTTTCTCCCATGCGCCGCATTCGCTCAGTGCGTCTCTCTCTCCTGGTCTCTCTCCCCGTCCCCAGGCCGCGGGGGGGCCCTCGCATCCGGCGTGCGCTCGCTCCCTCGCTGCCCGCCAGCCTTCCGATCCGTCCCCGCCTGCTGCCGCCGCCGGGATGCTGTGGCTGCTGGTGGCGCTGGGGCTGGCGGCCGCCTACTTCTCCCTGCTGGACGGTTGGTACCTGGTGCGCGTACCGCTGGCTGTGCTACGCGCCCGCCTGCTGCAGCCGCCCGTGCGCGACCTGCTGGCTGAGCAGACCTACGCGGGCCGCGTGCTGCCCTCTGACCTGGACCTGCTGCGGCACATGAATAACGCGCGCTACCTGCGCGAGGCGGACGTGGCGCGCGCCGCGCACCTGGCGCGCTGCGGGGTGCTCGGGGCCCTGCGCGCGCTCGGGGCGCACGCGGTGCTGGCCGCTTCCTGCGCGCGCTACCGCCGCTCGCTGCGCCTGCTGGAGCCCTTCGAGGTGCGCACCCGCCTGCTCGGCTGGGACGGCCGCGCCTTCTACCTGGAGTCCCGCTTCATCAGTGGCCGCGACGGCTTCGTGTGCGCGCTGCTTCTCTTCCGCCAGCACGTGCTGGGCACCACGCCCGACCAGGTGGTGCAGTACCTGTGCAAGAGGCGGGTGAGCGAGCCCCTACTCCCCGCTGGTCAGGACCCGCAGCCGAATACCCTCCCTGGCCCTCCTTAATGTGCAACGCCCCCCTCCCCAAGAGAGCTCCTCTTGGATGGCCTGCCCCGAGCAGACATAACCTTCCCCCACCCTCAAGAGCTCCCCCCGATGACATCTCTACATGCACCAACTTCCTCCTTCTAATCACCCCCGAAGTCCCCCATGGCATCCCCCAAGCAGATATCCCTGCATGCAGCACCTTCCCCCTAGAACTCCCTCCGAATGACATCCCCGAATGTGCCAACACCTCCTTTTAAATGACCCTTCCCAGTGCCCCCTGAATGGCATCCCCAAAGCAGACATCCCTGTGTGCACCAATCATTCCCCACCCCTAGCTCCCCATGCATTACCTGCATTGTACCCCCAGCAACCTCGACCCTATAAACAGTAAGGCATCCTGCCTCGATTGCCTCCTGCATCCCTCTGCCTCCAATCTCTTAATTCACATTCCCTCCAGTGCCCCCTGCCATCTCCTAATAGTTCAGGGCAAACCCTCTAGCAAATGTCTTTTGGGCCCTCTGGCTCTATTGTACCACAACTGATGTCCTTTCTCTTCTCCCTTCTCACCTGCTAACTCAGTGTCTGTTCCCTTTGCTCAATCCCCTGCCTCCCCTACTCTCTGTCCCTACCATTTCTCCCCATCACCACCATCTAATTTTCATCTTAATTTACATGGCCTGTGATCCTAAAATGTTAGGACTGGGAGCTCCTCTGGAATATAAAACAGGATGTCAGAGCTGGAGAATGTCAGAGCTGGGAGGGACCTTAGAACAACTCAGTGTCAGAGCTGGGAGGGCCATACAATACAATATCAGAGCTAGGTAGAAACTTAGAATATAGAAAGTCAGAACTGGGGAGTAGGGGTGGGTGGGGAAACCATAGAATACAGAATATCAGAGTTGGGTAGGAACTCAGAATATGGAAAGTCAGAGCTAGGAGGGACCTTAGTTGTTTTGTTGTTGTTGTTGGTTGTTTTGTTTTGGGCAATTGGGGTTAAGTGACTTGCCAAGGGTCACACAGCTAGTAAGTGTCAAGTGTTTGGTCTGAGGCCGCATTTGAACTCGGGTCCTCCTGACTTCAGGGTTCCTGACTTCAGGGCTAGTGCTCTATCCACTGCGCCACCTAGCTACCCTAGGAGGGACCTTAGAACACAGAATGTCAGAGCTGGGAGGGAACTTAGAACACAGAATGTCAGAGCTGGGAGGGACCTAAGAACACAGTATCAGAACTGGGTAGGAACTTAGAGTATGGAAAGTCAGAGCTGGGAGGGACTTTAGAACACAGAGTGGCAGAACATAGAACTTGACATTCTGGGAGCTGAGAGGGCTTTTGGAGTGTAGAATGTCAAATCAGGAAAGGCCCCTGCATTGCAGAATGTCAGAGCAGGGAAGGCCATTTGGCTGTAGAGTTTTCTATTAATTCTAGCATCTTCTTGACTTGTCCTGCATAATCTTCCTGGACTACAGCCACACCCATGTCAGTTAAGTGTAATGCAATAAAGTCTAGACTTTGGAACATAGAATTCCAGCATAGCTTTAGAATATGGAATGCTTGTAACTAATTACCTGCTATATTTAAGGCCTTGTGCAAGTCAGTGCACAAGGAAATAAAAAGTGCAAAGTATTCAGCCCTCAAAGAACTTATATTCAGTGGGGGGGGGGGATGATTACAGAATATGCTCAGATAAGAGACTAGAAGTTAATTTGAGGAGGGATGGAGCCCTAACTACGGAAGGAATTGGGGAAAGCTTTATGGTAGGATGTTATGGTGGTAAATGCCGTAGACTTGGTGTCAAAGGAGACTTGGATTCAAATGTTAGTTACTATTATTAATTATATCTCACTTCTGACATTTGCTGTCTTCTGTGACAATTGTCAGGCTACCAAACCTCTCTATGCCCCATCTCTATACTGAATTACATTTAATTATAATATACAACATATATATAATTCTTTACATATATTTACATTATATATTTTACATATATATTTACATTTATGTAATTCTTTACTTGGTTGTTAGGATGACATGAGATGACATATGTAACGTGTTTCTCAAACCTTAAAGGGTCATGTAATTATGAACTATTATTATAGAGTATAGAAAGTCAAAGGAACCTTCGAACATGGAATGTGAGGCCTGGGAGTTACTTTAGAAGATAAAACCAGGGGCTCCCAGGGAGACTTGACCAAAGTCACAGAGCAGCACTGGAAGCCAGGGGTCCTGACTCTCCTAGGGTTCAGTGCTCTTGCCACTAATGCTGGCCCTGCCAAGGACTCACTCACCGTGTGACCTAGGGCAGAGACACTGCAGGGGCAGACCGTCAAGGGAGGGGGTTGGATTATGTAATCGCAGAATGTGAGAGCTGGAAGAAACCCTAGGGAGTCTTTCACATCATCTCCTCATTATCATTCGTCAGGAAAGCTCATGTTGCTCCGTATTACTTCAGTTGCTTCTCCTGTGAGGTAGATGTCTTAGTGATTGGGGCCAATTTACGGATGAGAAAACTGAGCCCTCCAGAAGGGAAGGAGATGGTTTGACGAGATCCAGATAACAAGTGGTAGATCACAGGTCTCCTGAATCTTCCTTGGTGTTTAAGCAATAACAGCATCTCAGGACATTTGAGCCAGATAGGTAATTCTGAGCAGTTCTGAGCTTAACCTGCAGGGTCTGAGAGTGGGGAGGAGGACCGAACCCAAAGTCAGGGAGTTTCCAGAATCCCAGAATTAGGAAGGACCTTGGAAGTTATCTAGTCCAACCCAAAACTGAGCATAAAGTCCCTCTATAATGTCCCAAGTCAAACAAGGTAATCATAATAGCACTCTATTATCTCATGCTTTAAGATTTGCAAAACATTTAACAAATATTATCTCATTTGATTCTCACAGCCACCTTGGGTGGTATGTGTTATTTCTATCCCCATTTTACAGATGAGGAAACTGAGGCAGGCAGCAATGAAGTAAGTTGCCCAGAATCACATAGCTAGTGAGTTTCTGCAGCTGGATTTGAACTCAGATCTTCCTGATTCCTTTCCCACTGTTCCTCCTAGCTCCCTACCATCAGAGTTGGCTCTTTGCTCTTTCAGACCATTCTCACGTTAGGAAGTGTTTCCTTATGTTGAAATCTGTCTCTCCCACTTAACGACATCCAACCTAGTTCCCTCTGTGGTCAGGCAAACCATGTCTTACTCCTCTTCTAAGGATACTTGTTCAGCCACTTGAAGATAGCTGTCATATTCCCCCTAAATCATCTCCTTCCCAGGCTAAACATCCTCAGATCAACTGCTCGTCCTGTGACACTCTCTCTAGTTATCTCAACCTTCTGGTTACCTCCTGGATATCTCAAAGGAGCCTTCATCTGAAAAAGAGGCATCCAGGATTGAACTCAGTATTCCTCTTGTGGTCTGACCTGGGCCAAAGACAGTGGGACTATGGCCTCTCTTCTTGTGGCTTCTCTGCATCTCTCAGTGCAGCCAGAGAGAGAGCCCAATTAACCTTCTTTACTCCCATGTCATGCTTCTGATTCATATTAACCTTGCAGGCATCAAGCCCCATTTCTTTTTCATGTAAATGTGACTGCCTCACCCATTCTGTTGTCCAGTTGATTTTTTGGGCCTGAGTGTGTCCCTGTTCAGTCTCATCCTAATTGAAGGAATCCTAGCTTATCAGGATCTTTTCAGACCTTGGCTGAGTTATCCAACCCGTGAGCTGTCGTACCTCCTAGACTTTGTGTCATCTTCACTGTTGACCATGCCATCCGTCAGTGCCTTCATTGAAGACAAGAGGTCTTAGACCCGTTGGGAAGTCTGGTGAAACCTACGGATCCCATCTCAGAGTAATGTTTTCTAAATAATTTAAGGAAATGCTAAGTTTCAGTTAGATGTTAATGAAAAGAAAAGTGCTTTTATTTTTCCTTTCAAGTTCGTGGACCTCCAGTGCAAGCCATCTTCATCTGGAAACCTCATTTTCTTCATCTGTAAAATGGGGGATGGTAATGCTTGAATGATCTGTCTTGGGCAGTTATGAAGAGGAAACTGCTTTGTAAACTTTAAAATACCATAGGCTATGAATTGTGTTTGATCATTATTTCTTCATCTACTCTAGCACCTAAATGAGGCTCCTTAGTGACCTTAGAAAAGGGTGGGAGTGGGGAGAATTCTAATAGGAGACACAGGGAGAGCTGAGTTCAGATCCAGCCTCCAGACAGAGGAGAAGAACCCCCCTGGACACTTGATCTGGTCCTGGAAGGGGGAGCAGGAAAGCCTTCAGGTTTGGAGGAAAAGGAAGCCTTGGGTGTGTGTAGGCAAGTTTGGCTGGGATCAAGAGGGAACTTCCACAAACGTGAGTTTGGGGCCTTTCAGCCACGTGTTGTGGGGTGCTGGGAGCAGTATCTATAGGAGTCTCAAGGTTTTGGAGTGGGGAAGGGGCTCACCAAGAGCAGTTTCAGGCGGCGGAGGCTGGCATTTTGTGCAGTGTACAGAGTGAGACTGGTGGTAGACGTCTGTCATGTGTCCTGAGCAGAGTATGGGAGTGCTGTGACCCAGGCTCCTCAGGGGTGAGGTGAGGCTTGTCCAGCAGCCAGATGGAGGTCATGGAGTCTGGTGCTTGGCATAGCAGGGCTTTTTAACCTGGGGCTTATGAACCTGGATTTGAGGAGGTGTTTTAATAACAGTATTTCAATATAATTAGATTCCTTTGTGCCTGGCACCTAGTAGGTACTTGATAAATGTGTATTGATTGATTATAATCCTTTGTATTTTATTTTATCCATTTAAAAACATTCTTCTGAGAAGGGGACCGTAGGTTTCACCAGGTGGCCAAAGGTCCGTGTCACAAAAAAGGTTAAGAATCCCTCACATAGTCACAGAGTTCATCTAATCTAACTCCCTCATTTTATAGCCAGGTAAACTGAGTGGAGTTCACAGCAGCTAGGTGTCTTGCCCAAGGTCACAGATGGGATTTGAACCCAAGTCTGATTCAGAATGCAGTGTGCTTCTCATTATGTTCACCCCGTCTGATCCAAGCTCCATCTGGACCCCTGCGAGCTCTGGTGCAATGAGTAGAGCCCTGGGTCTGGAATCAGGAAGGATCTGGCCTCAGACACTAGCTGTGTGACCCCTGGGTGAGGCTTTTAACCTCTGCCTGCCTCAGTTTCCTCAGCGGTAAAATTGGTATAAACATTTATGGAAGGAAGGAGTTCAGTGAGCTGACCTCTAGGGTCTGATAGCCTCAGCTGGACTGGGCCGGGTTGTCTACCCGTAGTGTGCTAACTGCTGTACACTTTGATCAGATGAATGCATCTAAATGTTTTTTTGATCTGGCACAGAGGGAAGGCCAAGGACAGGGGTGACCAGGGAATAGTTCCCTGAAGACGTGGGACTGGAAGAGAATAGGTGGGATTTGGGGAGCTCCTTCCAGGTCAAGGCAGAAAATAGTCCTAACCGTGTGGAGGCAGGAATGAGCTTCGTGTGTATCGGAGACAGGGAGGTGCTCTGATCTGCATTGGCTCATTGGTTCTAGAACTGGAAGGAACTTTTTAAAGATTATCTAGACAAGGGGTGGGGAACCTGCAGCCTCGAGGCCACGTGTGGCTCTCTAAGTCCTCAAGTGCAGCCCTTTGACTGAATCCAAATCAGAAGTTCTGTGAAGTTTGGATTCAGTCAAAGGGCCTCACTTGAACACCGAGAGGGCCACATGTGGCCTCAAGGCCGCAGGTTCCTCAGCCCTGATCTAGACCCAGGGTTTTTTAACCTTTTTTTATTGTCCTGGATCCCTTTGGCAATCTGGTGAAGCCTATAGACATCTCAGATTAATGCTTTAAATGCATAAAATAAATTACGTAAGATTATAAAGGAGACCATTTATATTGAAATAGTTATTGATTTTTTTCTGAAGTTCACGGACCCCCTGAAATCTTTCCATTAACCCCTAGTTTAGGCTCATCCCCAACCTTCATTTTACAGAGGAGGCCCCAAAAGAAGTCATTTGCCCAATGTTAGGATAATAAAGATCTTATGTACCCAGTGATAGGTGGTAAGTAGTAATTCTGGGATCCTGAAGGAGGTTCCCTGTGTCAGATTCAGTTCTGTTGGGCCTGGGCGGTCATTGGCACTCACAAGTCAGGGACAGAACCCAGACCCCACCCTGAGATGGACCATAGGCCAAGGCAGGCAGCAGGAGCTTCCTAGAGGCAGAGCTAGAAGCCGAGGGGCCCTCGTGGATCGGAAGCCAGGACTGGGGGGCCACTGCCAGGACCCATTTTGGCCCTCACCTGTCTGCTTCTCCCCCACAGGTGGAGTCCCCTGAGCTCCCTGAGGATCTGCAGCACTGGATTAGCTACAACGAAGCCAGCAGCCAGAAACTCCGGGCGGAATCTGGGCTCAGCAGCACCAAGGATCAGTAACAGGCTGGCCCCTGCCCTTCCCCCGTCCCTCTTCCTGAGGAAGGAACGCCAGGGTCCCTGTCACTTATTAATTTATTTTCTACACGTTTGCACTTGTCCACTGGGGCTGGGGATTCTCAGGGAAGGGGTGGGGGGAGGGCAGGGAGGCTTCTGTCTGACCCCCTACCTGGGCAGGGCCGGATTGGGTGAACTAAGGGGAAAGGAAAGGTCAGGCTGGGGCCATCACTTCTATTTTACAGAAATGGAAACTGAGGCCACCTTGGCCAGTTTGACAGCAAGTTGCTAGCAGAGCCTGTGGTCCCTGTACCTCACAATTCCCAGTCCTGGGCTCTTTCTGTTACTCTACCTATGCCTTCTTTCCTTGATTTTACTATTTATGCCTCCCGTGGGGCTTTATTCTTGAAGTGAATAACCTGCCTGGAAAGCCCACTTACTGACCAACTTGGGGTGGTGGAAAGAGCCTTGGATTCGAATCTCAGCTCTTTCATGATCTCGCTATATGACCTAGGAAAGTCCTTTCCTCTCTCTGGGCTTCTGTCTCCTTCTTTTTCATAGGATTTAGAGGATTTGGGGCTGGAACAGACCTTAGAGGTAGTCTGATCCAACCAGCCTTACAGAGGGGGAAACTGAAGCCCAGAGAAGGGAAATGACTCCTATAAAGGTTATGCAGGGAGTGAGTAGTAGAGCGAGCAGTTAGTGCCCCTTTGTCCTACACTGTGCTGAGAGGGGCAAGCTAGAATGCCCCTAAGGCCCGTTCCCACCCCAGACCCCACCAAGTTGACTTTTCCAACAAGTCAAGAGTCTTTTTGCTCTCTCTACCCTGAGTGGGGGTCCAGAACTGCTGTGTGGGCCTCTTTGCAAGGAGCAGGGGAAGAAGAGAGATTGGTGGCCAGCCATATCACCCTGTCCGTCCCTCAGACACCTGAATGTAGTGACCAGGTCTCTCTCCTACACCAGTTCCCCTCCAATAAGCACTTTATGGATGAGACTGTATTTAATCCACCATACTAGATCTGTGTCAAGGCCTGTACATTTCTGTCCATGTATATCCCCTCTTCCTCCCAAGGAGCTGATGCTGGCATGTGGTCAGCCAAAACTGGGAGAGGGCAGGCCCAGCCACGCAGGGGACGCCCCGTCTCTTGCTTTTCTAACAAGAAGTGGGGACTTGAGGGCCCAAGCAGAGCTATCCTGTCCTCTGTTGTCCAGGCCTACCCTCCACCACTGCAACCTCTGCTTGCCTTGTGGCTACCCCGACAGGTTCCCCGGGGACCACAGGTGCCAAGGTCTCTCCTGTGGCTGCCCGGACAGGTGCCCCAGAGACTATAAGTCCCAAACTCTTTTTCCTGTGGCTGCCCCCACAGATGCCCCAGGGACCACGCATCCCAAGCTCTCTTTCTCCTCGGTTACCCCAGCCATTCTCATCCCCTATCTCAGAAAAACTGCAATCTTTTTGTTTTACTTAAGAGAGAGATATTAAAAGATTTTAAAACAAAATATCCTTAGGAGCTTATGGTTTCTTCATTCTTGGAGTCTCCTTGTTTCTGGTCCTTAAAAACACATTCAAGCAGTTAAAGTCCTGGCCGCCCCAAAGAGAGGGAGACATTTTCGTCTACTGTTCTCACATTTCAATAATTCTTGAAGGTTTGCAAAACTCTTTGCTCAAAATCCTTTCTATGATAAAGGTAATATAAATGTTTGTACTTTACTGATGAAAGAACAGCTTCAGAGCCATGAAGTGACTTCTGAGGGTCACATGGGGGTGGGACATTCAGAGAATATTCAGCACCTAATTGCAGGTGTGTGCGCAGGGGTTGAGTGGCTTAGTGATCAATGCAGAAAGGCTGTTACCTTAAGGAAGCAAAAATGTTTCCCAGGGGCTGACACCTTCCTGCTCCACAGGAAATGCTGGGAGTCTGGCAAATCCTTATTAGAAATTACCTTGAGGCAAATGCATCACCTGGGAATCCATCCTTAGGCACATTGGCTTTGAATCAGGTAGTTGAACTCATGGCAGATTGGGGCAGATTTTTTTCAGTTCAGTTGAACTGTCTGCTAGGAGCCACACTACCCTGTGCTGTGCTTAGGTCTGGGAGAGATCACTAAGGTTGTTCTTGGCCTCTTGGGGACCCCAGTGTGGGAAGATGATACCCACATAGGTAATTTTGATTCATCATATTACATAAATTCATCAGAGGGACAAAGTGTTGTGTGAGATCTGAGAGGGAAAGGCATTAATGATAGAGATATCAGAGAAGGTTCCCCAGAGGAGGTGCCACTTGAGGAAATCTTTGGAATGCAGTGAGAAGCAGTGTGGTAGAGTGGACAGAGAGCTAGCCTTGGAGCCTGTAAGAGCAGGGTTCAAATTCTGCCTCTGATGGGCACGACCTGAATGACCAGGGCCAAGCCACATTCCCAGGTTACTCCATAAGGCTACAGATGAGTTGCCAGTATGTATCATGGAGGAAGTTTCCCATGGGAGTTCCCAAACATGAAATCACAGATCTAGATCAAAATCAAGGAATGTCAGTACAAAGGAGGTAAGACAAGGAGGTCATTCTAGGCCTGGCCTGACAAAAAGTATGGAGGCGTGAGAGGACAGTGAGGAGTATGTGAGACTGGAATGGGTAACTGCCATACTCCAGGATTATTTCCTGCACCCCATATGAAACATACATTACACTGTTTGAGGCACATTACTTCTGAATCCTGGGTACTGTGGCTAGTCTTTCTGCCTGTGCGCATATGAAGTAGGTGTCAGATAATATCTGAGTTGTTCTACCCCCTGACATACACCCCCTGGCTTCCCAAGCCCCTTATAAAACCTTTATAAGTGAATTCAGCTGAATTCAAGTCCCAGCTTTGAAACTGACCAGCAGCATGACCCTAGGAAGTCACTGTTCCTTTATCCGTAAAATGGGAACACTTACATTACCTCTGTCCTACCAGGGGTTTGTGAGGGAAAGGCTTTGTAGACCCATAACATCACATGGTTCAGTATATTGTGAAATTTGGAAAGCAGATCCCTTACCATGCTGTGTGCTGATGGCTTTGGGACCAGGGGAGGGATTGGTTTCCTTCCTTTGGTCCTCAGTTATCTCATCTGTCAAATGGGAATCATAGTTTCATATATTTAGATCTGGAAGGGATTGTCAGGTCCACCCCCACACTGTAAACCTTAAAATGTAATTGAAATGAGAGTAAGGAGAGTAAGACATGTTTGTTGGTTTTGAAAACAAAAACAACACCCTTCTTTTGAGCTCTTTGTGGCTTTTAAAGCAAGTTCTTAAGATGTTATTGATCTGGTGCTCTGGCAGAAGTTTTGCTTGGACCTCCCCACCCCCACCCCCATGATTCCTAGCTGGGATTGGCTATCCTGGCCCCTGTGCCCAGCACTCCTGGCTTCTGACAGTGCTCAAAAGCCTTGGCAGCCCACCTTGGCACACACCTGCTCATCTTCATTGTGGCATAGGTCTGTCTGTGAATCTGACGAAGCTACATGCCATAGGCATGTTTTGAGATTAGGATTTTCGTGTAGGGAACTCCAACCCCTTCATGAGGCAGAAGTGGGACGCAGTCAGGCAACTTTAGGTGCCAGCAAAGGGACTCAGTGAGTCTAGGATGAATAGAAATGGTGGCCAGGGAGTTGTCTTGTAAGCACAGTGGGCCAGAAGACCTTCAGGGTGAATGTGGCCCCCTACGTGTCATTTACCCATCAGCTGTTTCTACCCACTGAAGGAGTACACGAGCTGTCATCACCCTCTAAAGCTCAGTTACTGTTGTTTAGTCATGTCTGACTCTTCGTGACCCCATTTGGGGTTTTCTTGGCAAAGATATTGGAGTGGTTTACCATTTCCTTCTCCAGCTCATTTTACAGATGAGGAAACTGAGGCAAAGAGGGTTAAGTAACTTGCCCAGGATGATACAGCTAATAAGTGTCTGAGGCCAGATTTAAACTCAGGGAGATTAGTCTTCCTGACCCCAGGCCTGGCACTCTATTCACTGCACCACCTGGCTGCCCAGAAAGCTCAGTGCCCCAGCCCAAAACGTCATGCATCCCACCCAGGTTATGGTTTTGTTGCAGCACTAGCTCAATTTTTCACAACTCCTTATGAGGAAAGAACCCTCGATTGGGAGGCATTCGAGTATAGCTGTCACTAACTAGCCAAATGATCTGGAGCAAGGGTTCAATGAGATGAGCTCCCTTCCAAATCTGCTTTTCTTGAGTTTCCCCCCCAGACTTTTGTGTGCTGATTGACTAGCTTAAGGCTGAGCTGAAGGAATACACATTGAAGGAATTTCGCCTGGAGGAGAGAAGGCTGGAGCACTTGATTGTAACTTTCAAATATTTAAAAAAGGGTATCTGGGAACAAGGGATTAAAGTGTTCTGCTTCATCCCAGAGGGCAGATCCCGTAAAGGAAAGCTGGGACACAAGTGGAAGCAGATGCAGGAAGCCAAGTTTACTAATTGCATAATTGTTCAGGTGAGCCCTGGGCTGCCTCAGGATGTGGCAAGGTGCTTTAGCTTAGGCTGGATGACCACCTGTGGGTATTTCCAAGAGAAATTCTGTCCTCCAAGCAAAGTTGGATCAGGCACCTTTAGAACCCCTTTCCAATTTGGAAATTCTAATTTCATTTATTCTCTGGGGAATGTTTGCCTTTGATGTCCAGGAGCATAGAGCCTTAAGGGTAGAAGATGACTTTTTCCCTGGGGCTCTGGGTGTGACTTCAGTGCAAGATGAGTCAGCCAGTAGTTAATATTTTGAGAACTTATTGTTTAAAAAAAAAATCCTGGAAAGGCTCAACAGTTGTGAAGGGTCCTCCTACCTTAGTGATCTGCAACCTGCCTGCCAGCCTCTTCTCAGAGCAAATTCAGGGGACCTTTTGCTCCTTCCCCCCTAGAGCCTTCATCTTTCACCAGTGTCTGAGATTTCCAAGATTCCTGAAGCCCAAGACTTCTGGGCTTGCTAGGATTCCTTGAGCCTGCATGACTCACCTCTCCAATCCCTGCCCTTTCTGAGCCGCCATTCATAACTGGATGCCCCAATCTAGAAAGCTGCTCTTTCATCTCCCTTTTCCCTTGTTTCTATGAGCTCCAGACCTCAAGAATGTTTCTCTCCAGGTAGTCACAAGAGGAAAGTCAACTTACAAATTCCCGGGGTCCCTTAAACTTTCCAGGAGAATTCTGCTTCCTAAGCTCTCCTCTCTAAAATTTCCCAGGCCTTACCCTTATTGTTGTTGTTGTCGTTATTAGAGTGTAGAAGGGACCTTAGCAATCATTTATTGCAACCTACTTACTATTTTTCTTTTTTAAATTATGAATTCAAGCATCAACAAACATTTTGATAGTCCAAGAACAAAGAAACAACATTGTATATGGAACATATTTTTTTTAATAAGTGTATATTAAATTTAACAGGATAACAACAAAAACGCCCTCTTTGTCCCCTTCTAAACATTTTGGTTTTCTCCTGTGTTTTAAATGTTTTATTGATGCTTTTTAAAAAATTTTACTTTTTTCTGAATTTAGTGAACCCTCAAAAGGGTATTTCCATATACAAAGCAGAATAGAAAAAGAGTATTCTAAGTGAAACTGTGTATGTCCACTGTGTATAGCTTGCTTTTTTTAAAGTGTATAACAGATCCATTATGTCATTTTCAAAGCTGTCGTGCCTCTCTGTCTTCCTTTGAACCTTCTGCTCTCTTTTATGTTTAAAAAAATGCTGCAATGACCTTTTCTTTCCTTTCATCCTTTTTTTTTTTTTTTGGAGGGGAGCAATATAACTGCTAGTTCCTCTCTTCTCTCCTTTCAAATAAAGAAGAAGAAGAAGAAATTCTTGCAGAAAATAAGCAAAACAAACAGACAGATCTGCCATGTCCAAAAACATATGCTTCATTCTGCACCAAGTCTTTTACCTCTGCTAGGAGATGGGCCGGCAGCATACTTGCTTTGTCATTGGTCCTGTGGTATCAAGGTTGATCATTGTGTTGATCAGAGCTCTTAAATCTTTCAAAATTGTTTGTTTGTCTTTATAATGTTATTGTAAAAATTGTTCTGATCCTGCTCACATCACTCTGCGTAGCAATTTATACAAGTCTTCCCAAGTTTCTCTCAAGCCATCCCTTCTGTCATTTCTTATGATGAAATAATATTCCATTACATTCATATACCATGATTTGTTCAGCCATTCCCAAATAGATAGGTACCCCCTTTGTTTCCAACTTTTTGCTAAAAGAAAAAAAAAGAGCTTCTTAATTTGTACACATCTTTCCCCTCCTTCTTTGATCTTTTTGGGGTACTGGGTTTGTAGTGGCATCACTGAGTCAAAGAGAGTGTCCAGTTTAGTGACTTTTGAGGGCATTGTTCCATTGATTTCTTTCCCCATCTCTATCACTACTAAGTAATTCACCTGTTACCCCTAAATAGAAGTTCTCTCTGGTAACAAATAAGTCTAATCAAACAAAACTCACCAACACATGGACCATGTCTGAAAATATGTATTTTTTTTCATTCTGTACCTCTTCCACTTACTACCTTTGACCTTTGTCAAATCACTTAACCATTTTGGACACAGGTTTCCTTATCTGTAATATGACCACATAACTTATAAAACTCACCTGGCTTTAAATCTGTGATCCTAGGACCTCTCTACCCAGAGGCAGGAAGCGTGCTTCATGCATTTTTCTGAAGCCATGATCACTTGCCGCCTTTATCAATGATCTAAAGTTTTGAAAGTTGTTTTTGTTTTCATCATTATGGTCATCTTGTAAAATGTTCCCCTGGTTCTGTCAGTTTCCTTCTGCATCAGTTCATATAAAACTTGTCCGATTTCTCTGAATCCTTATTTGTCATTTCTTACACCACAATAATATTCCATTGCATTAGTATATCATAATTTATTCAACCTTCCCGCACCTCCTTTGCTTCCAGTGCTTTGCTTGCAACAAAGAATGCCACCATAATTGTTTTGTGTATATCAGTCTTTTGCCTTTGTATTCTTTGGAATATATTTCTAGTGGGGTATCAGGTCCAAAGCAACCCCCTTACTGTTAAAGAAGGAAATTGAGGCTATGGGTAACACTGCTGCTTTGTTGTAGAGCTAGGATTTTAACTCAGGTCCTTTGAATCTTACATCAGATGTTCTTTCCACTAAACCCACAGACTACAATTGATGCCTTTCCCCCACACCACGGGATACAGTGACCTGAGTCTTTGTAACAAGATACCTCACTCTTGGCCTTCACATATTCCTCTTCCATCCCAACGCTTGGGGCTTTCTGTCCTGGACATTCTGTTTTGGTCTAATCTTTGTCATCCCTCTCCACCCTTACCTACTTACCACTTACTCTCTGGATAGAGAGACTTTTCCATAAACTGAGGTTCAGAAAGAAGAAGGGATCTTTTATCATCAACTTCTCAGGTTACCACTATGTAACTTATCTTTTCTGGACAATTTTGCAGGTAAGAGTTTGGAAGGATAGAGAGAATAGATTTAGGCTGAATTAATAAGTTTTCTGGGTAACAAGAAGACTGGGAAAAAATTTTTAATATGGGCAGTGTGGTGTAATGGTAAGATCAGATTTGCAATCAGAGGAACTAGATTCAAATCTCTGCTCCTGTGTGACATCAGGCAAGTCACTCTCCCTTTCTATGTCTTAGTTTCCTCAGCTGTAAAATACGGGCATTGTATTGGGTCTTCAAATTTCCCTGTATTTCTTGCTGGCTTTTTTCCTTCTTCCTGTTCCCTCTCCACTTTGGGTAGAGAAAAGGGAGATGCCTAGTTAGATGGCAAATCACATATATAGAAATGTAGGCAGGATGCCAAGAATCTGATATCAACCAGAACTGACTTGCTAATGATTGAGGAATTGAAGATTATAATCTAATGAAAAAACTTCTTCCAAAGTAACAGGTTGTGGGAATCCCAATCCAACACAACAAGCTTCTGTTAAGAGTCTACTCTAGGCAAGGCACCTTGCTAGACATGGGGGATAGAAGGCTTCAGAAGCCTTCAAAGAGCTTACATTCTTCTGGAAGGATACATCTTGTTAACATATATATTCGAGAATTTGAGGAGGGAAGAGAACACTATCAGGGAAATGGGGAAGGATTTGGAGATGGTGCTTGAGCTTAGCGCTGAAGGAAGCCGGGGATTCTGAGACACAAAGAAAGGAGGGAGTGAGGGAAGGCGTGTGATGGAGGAGGGGAGATGGAGTGATGAATTCATGGAACAGCCCACAGGAAAGCTTGGCTTCACTGTGGAGTGCCTGAAGGGAAATAATACGTAATAAGCTTGGGGAGGTAGGCTGGAGCCATGACTCTTCATTTTATCCTAAAGGCAATAGGACTGAAGGGTCTTGAACAGGAGATAGACAAGTCAGATTTGTTTCCAAGTTGGAATTGGAGGTGGAAAGGGCAAGGACATTATGAGGCAAATGACACCACTCTGGCGGGGGCCGTAAGACAGTAGCTGTGGTGTCAAAGCAATATATTGACTTGGGGGAAGTATAGGGACAATGTAGGCTGGGAAAAGTTGATCTCATAAAACAGGTTAGATGTTCCAGACCCACCCAGTCTGCACTGGATAGATTATTTTGTATAGTTCTAATAACGTTCCCCTGGTGTCTTATATCAGAATTTACATATCCTCTTTTCCTCTGTAGGCACAGTAAATACCCTGGCTTAGATCCAAGACGTCTACGATGTGATAAGAGAAAGAGCGAGGGGATCCTGGGAGTGCTCATCTGGACACGGTGGCAGATAGGAGAAAGGGGAAAGTAATTAGGGAATGGGGACAGTAGGTCTCCAAGCCCGAGGAAAGAGGAAGGTCAACAGGCTCAGTGCCTCAGATGGGTATTGGAGAATCAGGGAGATTTGGGAAATAGTGGGGGATAAAAAAGTCTTGGGCTCTGGCTCTTTGCATATTCTCATCAACAGAGTACTAAAAGCTAGGAGCCAGGAAGGGTGTTAATGATCTGCCTTGAATTATGAATGCCTGGCATGGCCATGACTCTCAGCATGGCTACTCCCTATCGGGGAAGAGGAGAAACCACTGGCATTCTTTTTTGGCCAAGACATAGGGTCCTGGACGTGCAGCTTCCTCCATGGAAGGGGTGAAACTTCCACAACCAACAAATTCCACTGTTTTAAAATCTAAAAGAGCTTGCACCACGTGATTGAGGGGCAGCCAAGGGCTGGAGAAGAGAGGCAGACACAGCCAAAGGAATGAGTCCCCAAGCAAGTTCCACTCAAGGACCAATTTTCTCCTCCTTCTCTGTCTCTCTCTGTCTTCTCTTCTGGCTCTAGGTCTGATACTCCAAACCTTTCCAAGTCTTTTCTCTTTCCCCAAAACTCCATCCAGCTTCTCTCACTGGGAACACCATAAAGGCCCCCATCTAACCAGAGTCTGTGCTGCCCAGTGGACACAATGCCCCATGCCCGGCATCCCAGAACAAGAGGCAATTGCTGTGAGGCCCTATAACACTGCAATGGTTTAATGAAGAAAGAAACCAAAGATCAGATGATTCGTGACAGGCCTAGCAGCAACTGGTACCATGGTACCATGGACAGAGCTGTGGGCCTGGAGCCAAGAAGACCTGAGTTAAAATCCAGCCTCAGATACTTTACTTGCTGTGTGATCCTAGGCAAGTCACTTAATCTGTTTGCCTCAGTTTCTCCATCTGTCAGATGGGGTTAATAATAACATTTACCTCCGAGGATTGCTATGAGGGTAAAAAGAGATAATAATTTCAAAGTGCGTAGGACTTTGCACTACCTGGCAAAGAGTAAGTACTATATAAATGTTAGACATCATTATTATCATTATAGTCAGTGCTATATAAATATTAGATATTATCATTGTAAGTGCTATGTAAATGTTAGCTATTATTATCATAAATGCTCTATAAGTATTATTATTATTATTATTATTATTATTAGGAGTCTGTTTCAGAGCTGTAATTCAAACTCAGGTTTCCTGATTCCAAGTCTCGAAGGTTTTTTTCCTCAAGAATTATTGATGACCTTTGTTTTCCAATAGTAGTAGTAATAATAATAATTAGTATTTATATGTCACTTTAAAGCTTGCAAAGTAGTTTACAAATAGTATCTCATTTTATCCTCACAACAATCCTGGAAAGTGGGTGCTATCTTTATCTCCATTTTACAAATGAGTAAACTGAGGCAGACAGAGGTTTTTGTTTTGTTTGTGACTTACCAAGTGTCACACAGTTAGTAAGTGTCTGAGGACAAATTTGATCCCAGGGCCTCCTGACTCCAGGTCTGGTGCTCTATCCACTGTCGCCATTCAGCTGCCTCATTTCTGGAAATATCTCCCTTGCCCCCTTTTCTACATTGAACCCTCCCTGTAACAAAGGAAAATTTGCCCAAGACATTAGTCAAATCCAAAAACACATTCACCATTCTGCCCTAGTAATCTCTCACCTCTCAGCCCAAAGGAAGCATATTTAATTCCTTCTTCCGCAGCATATGTATTGGTTTTCCCAGAGCTTAGAATTACAATCTTTTCATTTGCATTGCTTTGGTTCTTGTGCATATATATATATATATAGTTTTTTGTCTTTGATTTTATACATATACATTATATATATAATAATTATGATAAATATAATATGTAAGTATATATCTATGTATATGATTATATATCCTTTTTTTGTTTTTTGTCTTTTATTTTTGTTTCTGTCTTTGTCTTTATTGGAGTTTATTTGCAATGGTAGGATTTCAGGGTAGGAATGAACAGTTTTCCAGTCTCTTTTCTTGCATCATTCTAAATTGATACCTAGAATTGTTGGCCCAATTCACAGCTCCACCAGCAAATTATTAGTCAGTGTGTCTTCCGACAGCCCCTCTAACCTGACTTCCTGCTTTTGTTATTTTTTGCAGACATACAGGGCATGAAGGGAAATGCTAATGCTGCTGTAAAATACTCGTTTCTCTTATTGATTTGGAGCATGATTTCAAATACTTGTCTGTAGCTTACAGTTGTTTTGATAACCATTCATATCCTTTGACTGCTTATCTATTGGGTACCTCCTCCTCATGTCTCCCCTTCACTTTAGTTTGAGGAATTATGGGATCCTGAGATTTAAAGCTAGAAGTCAAGTCAACAAGCATTTATTAAGTGCTTACTGTGTGCCAGATGCTATGCTAAGTGCTGGGGATGTGAGGAAAGGCAAAAATAGTCCCTGCCCTCAAGGAGCTTACAATCTAATGAGGAAGCCAGCATGCAGACAACTGTACAAACAAGAGTTACACAGGATAAAATGGCGGTAATCCCAGAGAGAAGGCAGTAGCATTGAGATTGGGAGGGGAGGTTGGGTGTGGAAAGGCTTTTTATAGAAGGTTGGATTTGAGCTGAGACCAAGGCAGCCAAGAGGTAGAGATGAGGGACAGCATTCCAGGCATGGGGGTCAGCCAGCAAATGTGCACAGAAGGGAGCTCGGAGATCCAACCCCCTCATCTTACAAATGTGCATGAGGTCCACAGAGGGGAGAAATAATTGCTCAAGATCATATGGTCAGTATGTCAATATAGTCAGTATTGGTCAGTAGTAAATAGTGGAACCCTTGAGGGGCTGGAGGGAATCCGGGTAATAATCCAGGCCTCCTGGCTCTCTGTCTAATGTTTTCTCCTTCCCCAGGGGTCCCCTGAGATGTTTCCGTGATCTTTAATTGACAAAATGTCAAAATTGAGGGTTTTTGAAAGATCATCTAGTCCAATGCCCTTGTTTTACGGGAGAGGAAACTGAGATACATACAGTGGCTGAAAGGGGGTTGTGTGAGGTGAGTTAGAAAGGGCCTTAAATGCTGCTGCGGCAGCAAGGAGAGGCTAGCCACCCAGGAGACGGCCAAGTTCTTCTCAGACAGAAAGGGTTGCTTTAGGGACCTAATCAGTTCTCTAGCAACAGCCAGCTGGCAAACACTTACTGAGGGCTTGGCCTTGGGGAGAGGGAGAGAAACATTTTAGGCCTAGGTAGAGAGGAACTGGAGCTCAGCGATGATGTCCCCTCCCTCCCCCCCCTGCCCAACACCTGGATGCCTCTCCAGAGAGCCTGGGGGAGGCAGGTCACCAGGCACTAGTCTCCAGGCTCAGAATGGAATAGAATTCTTTGCTGGACACAGCTAAAAGGAGCAGGGTATAGAGTGCTGGGGCTGGGGTCAGGAAGAACCAAGAGTTCAAAGTTTGCCTCAGATGCTTACTAGCTGCGTGACCCTGGGCAAATCATTTAACTTTTGCCTGTCTCAGCTTCCTTAACTGTAAAATGGGGGTAATAATAGCAATTTCCTCTCAGAATTGTTAGGAGGGTCAAATGAGAAAATATTTGTAAGCACTTGGCACATAATACATACTATATAAAAGCTTATTCTCTCCCTCCTTCCCTGGAAAATAAAAAGCCCATTATTTTTTTTTCCATGTAGAACATGCAGCTTTTGTCCTCAAGGAGCCCTTGGTTTGAGGGAGGAGACACGCTTTACCCTCAGATAAATCTAGTCCCAATCCAAGGTCTTGTTCAATTTCATCGATGCCTTTCTTTATTGGAAGCTGTGAGGCAGGTGGTCTGCATAATGTTGTCCCCACTTTGTAGAAGAGGAAACAGAAGCTTAGAATTCTGTCCCTCCTGCGCCCCCTACCCCGTCCCTGAGACAGTAAGCAATTTGATATAGGCTATACACATGCAGTCATGCAAAACATATTTCCATATTAGTCATGTTGTGAAAGAAAGCACAGACCCTCCCCAACAAAAACACCAAGAAAAATGAAATTTTAAAAAGTATGCTTCAATCTGCAGACAGACTCCATCAGTTCTTTCTCTGGAGATAGATGGCATTTTTCATCATGAGTCCTTCAGAATTGTCTTGAATCTTTGTATTGCTGAGAATAGCTAAGTCATCCACAGTTGATCATAACACAATATTGTTACTACTGTGTACAGTGTTCTAGTTCTACTCACTTCACTTTGCATCAGCTTATATCAGTCTTCCCAGATTTTTCTGAAAGCATCCTGCTTATGATTTCTTATAGCACAATCTTATATAATATTCCATCACAATCATATACCACAACCTGTTCAGCCATTCCCTCAATTTCCAATTCTTTGCCACCACAAAAAGAGCTGCTATAAATATTTCACTACATAAAGGTCCTTTTCCTTTTTTAAAATCTCTTTGCGTTACAGAATACCTCTACTAAGAGGTATTGCTGGGCCAAAGGGTATGCATGGTTTTATAGTCTTATGGGCATAGTTCCAAACTGCTCTCCAGAATGGTCGGTCAGTTCACACCTCCATCAACAGTGCATTAGCATGGGACACACTTTTAAGTTTAATCTGCATTATTAAATCCATCAGCTTAATAAATCATGCCCTGATATGTAGTCAAAGTTAATTAAGCAGAACCAGGAAAACATTATACTCGGTGATCACAACAATATATTATTTTTGTGAAAAAGGAGAGGAAGAAAAAGAGGCATTTGCTGATTTCTGAATGGGAAATGTTCCACTGAAAATTTAATAGTCAATTCTCATGTGCCTGTTAGAACTAGATGCAGCAAACCCCTGTTCCCATCCCTCAGTTCTATGAGATGGGCTCTAACATAACCTTCTTGACAACTACCCCATCAATGAGTGACCTTACAGTGAAAGTTGGTCCAGGATGGAAAGGGGAGCAGATTCTATCCATGACTTGCCCAACAGCAGCAGTGGTTGTTTGGTCAGAAGATCATAGGTTTTAGAATGGAAAGGGACTTTAGAGAGTAATTGGTATGATCCCCTCATTTAAAAAAATATTGATATCTTTTTGTTTGGAATTACTTTAATTTCTGAAAATACCCTTCCCCTTCCCTTACCCAAAGAGCCATTCCCTAAAACAAGAATAACATGTTTTTAAAAATCATTTCAACAAAAGTAGCCACTTGCAAATCAAAACAACTCTGAGGTACCACATCCCACCTGTCAGACTGGCTAACATGACAAAACAGGAAAATGATAAATGTTAGAGAAGACGTGGGAAAATGGGAACACTAATGCATTGTTGGTGGAGTTGTGAACTGCCAACCATTCTGAAGAGTCATGTGGAACCATGCCCAAAGGGCTATAAAATTGTTCATACCCTTTGACCTAGCAATAGCACTTCTAGGTCTGTATCCCAAAGAGATCATAAAAAATGGGAAAAGGACCCACATGTACAAAAATATTTATAACAGCTCTTTTTGTGGTGGCAAAGAATTGGAAATTGAGGGAATGCCCATCAATTGGGGAATGGCTGAACAAGTTGTGGTATATGAATGTAATGGAATACTATTGTGCTGTAAGAAATGATGAGCAGGCAGACTTCAGAAAAACCTGAAAAGACTTGTATGAACTGATGCTGAGTGAAATGAGCAGAGCCAGGAGAACATTATACACAGTAACAGCCACATTGTGCTATGACTGACTTTGATAGACTTAGCTCTTTTCAGCAATGCAAAGATCTAAGACAACTCCAAAAGACTCACGATGGAAAATGACCCACATCCAGAGAAAGAGTGGTGAAGTCTGGGACAGCTAGGTGGCGCAGTGGATAGATCACTGGCCCTGAAGTCAGGGGGACCTGAGTTCAAATCGGCCCTCAGACACATAACACTCACTAGTGGGCAAGTCACTTAACCCCAACTGCCTCATAAAAAACAAACAAACAAAAACTATGGAGTCTGAATGCAGATGGAAGCATACTATTTGCTCTCCTTTTGTTGTTTTCTTTTATTGCTTCATTCTTGTGGTTCTTCCCATCGGTTCTAATTCTTTACATCATGACTAATGGGAAAATAATGCTTAGTATGAATGTGTAAGTACAGCCTATATCAGATTGCATGCTGTCTTGGGGAGGGGAAAGGAGAAGGAGGGGGAGAAAATTTGAAACTCGAAATCTTATGGAAGTGAATGTTGAAAACTAAAAATAAATAAATTATTTTTTAAAAAAATTAAAAAGTAGCCACCACATCAACAGAGTCTGACAACATATGCAATATTTCCCATCCACAGTCCCCCGCCTCTGCAAAGAAGGGAGGGAGGTACATTTTTCCATCTCTACTCCCAGGTCAAGTTTGGCCATTATAATGATAGAGTTTTCAGTTTTCTCTTTCCTCTCCACCTCTTCCTTCTTCTCTTTCTCGTCCTCCTCTTTTACATTTCTGTTGTTGTAGTCTGTGTGTTCAATGTCTTCCTGCTGCTGCTTATTTCACTGTATCATTTCATATAAGTCTGTGTTTTCCTGAATTCTTCATAGTCATTGGTTCTTACTGTGAAGCAAGATTCCATGATTACGTTTGTAACATTATTTTTTTAACTATTTTTTTTCTTTTCTATGATTTTTTTGTGGGGGGGGATTGAACTTAAACACCAAATAAAACAAACATTCCATATACCCAGTAAAACAGAAAAACAAGGCACATGACATTTCTTTTTTTCTTTTTCACATGACATTTCTAAACACTGGAAATTCGCTTTTCTTTGAAATGCATGGTATATTCAATACTTCATTTTCAAAGCTGTCCTGCTTGTCTGTGATTTTTTCTGGTCTTTCCTTTTGTTCTCTCCTGTGCATTTTGAAGAATGTTTCTGTGACTTTTCTTCCTCCCTTATCCCTCCTTCCCCCTCTTCCTTCCTTTCTTCTTTCCTTTCTTTTTTTCCTTTCTTTCCTTTCTTTCTTTCTCTTTCATTCCTTCTCTTTCCTTTTTTCTTTATTTTCCTTTTACAACCCTATCACTACCTTACTACCTTGCTACCTTCCTTCCAAAGCCCCCAATCCAGAAAAAAAGACAAAGAAAACATGGTAAATATGTATAATCAAACAAAAAAAATTCCCACTTGGCTGTGACCTAAAATTATGTCTTATTCTGCAACTTAAGTTTGCAGAACGTGGGTAGTATGCTTTAGCATCAGTCCTCTGGAATCATGAGTTCTTAAGTCTTTGAAAGTTATTTTTCTTTACAGTGTTTTTATTATATGAGTTGTTCTCCTGGTTCTGCTTTCTTCATTCTGCATCAGTTCATAAGGCTACCCAGGTTTCTCTGAAACCATCCTTTTTGTCATTTCTTACAGTGTGCTAATATTCCATTATATTCATATGCCATAGTTTGTTCACCAAATCCCTAATATGTGTGCATCTCCCCCCCCATATTCCAGTTCTTTGCTATAACAAGAGTGGCTATAAATATTTTTATATTGCACTGTAAAAAATGACATTTCTGTATATTCTTTCTTTGATCTTTTTGGGGTATGGACTTACTGATATGGTATTATTAGGTTAAAGGGTATGTATAGTTTAATGACTTTTTGGTCATAATTCCAAATTGCTTTCCAGAATAGATGGAATAATTCACAGCTCCACCAATAATGTATTAGTGTGCCTATTTTCCTGTAGTGTCTCCAACAATTTTCATTTTCCTTTTTTGTCATCTTTGCCAATCTGATGGGTATGAGGTGGAACCTCTGAGTTGTTTTAATTTTCATTTCTCTAAATATTAGTGATTTTGAGCATTTTTTCATATGCTTGTTGAGAGTTTGTATTTCTTCCTATGGAAATTGTGTATTTCTATCCTTTGACCACTTATTTATTGAGGAATGGCTCTTGCTCTTATGAAATCCAGTTTGTATGTAATAGATATGAGACCTTTATTAGACAAATTTGTTATAAAGATTTTTTTCTTTTAAGTACTTCCCTTCTAATTTTGACTGCATAGATTTTGTTTGTATAAAACCTTTTTTCATTTTATATATTCAAAATTGTCCATTCTTGTCATCTCTATCCCTTGTTTAGTCCTTCCCCTATTCATAGATCTAAAAGTTATTTTCTCCCATGTTCTGCTTGTTCATTTTGTGTCCTTTTTAAGCTAAGTCTCATATGCCCACTTGGAGCTTATCTCAATATATGGTGTGAATATTGGTCTATACCTAATTTCTGCCAGACTGCTTTCTGGTTTTCCCAGTAGTTTTTGTTGACTAGTGAGTTCTTGCCCCAGTACATGGGGTCATTGGGTTTATTAGAGACTATGCTGCTATATTTGGATCTGTATGTTGTGTCTGCTCATGGATAGACCCCTCTGTTTTTAAAACTAGTACCAGAGAATTTTGCCTGTTGCTGCTTTGTGCTATGGTTTTAAATATGGTATTACTAAGATGGCATGGGGGGAGCAGCTAAATGGCTCAGGGGATAGAGCATTTGGCCAGGAGTCAGGAGGACCTGAGTACAAATCCTGCCTCAGATTCTGGGCAAGTCACTTAACCCTGTTTACCTCAGTTTCCTCATCTGTAAAATGATCTGGAGAAAGAAATAGTAAACCACTCCAGTATCTCTGCCAAGAAAACCCCAAATGGGGTCACTGAGAGTTGGACCCAACTGACTTGAATCAACAAAACAAAACTACTAGGGCCATTTTCTTCTTACTTTTTTCCCTTATTTATCTTGAGATAAATTCAAGTTTATAGCTATTCATCAGAAAAGAGGAAGAAAAGAATTCCAGCTTAGTGCCAGAGCATATGCCTCAGAGAACTGTGATTAACAGCAGTCACCATAAAGTGTATGAACCACTGTCAGGCTGGCATGGATTGTAGATGAGGAGTGGGTCTCATAGCAGTTACGGCTGTCTGGATGGCAGAAGCAGGCCCCCACTCACAACAGGTGAGCCTGACTGGGGTGGAAGAGCCGATATGTATGCACAAAGAGAGGAGTCGGGCTAGAGAAATCACTCATGTGTGGGGAGCTGAGACTCATGCTGAGGGGACCAGACTTTGATAGACGCATTTGGATTGCAGTTGCTTCCTTTTGGACTTCTACTCTGTCTTCTCTTTACCCCGGGACTAAGCAAACGCAAACAAAGGGAACAAGGAAGTCAGTTCTAGGAATCCTGAGTAGGCTTTTGCCCTAATGGCCTTGAGGTTCATCTGAAGGGAGAGCATACGGTATATTCAGGCATGCCCCAGGAGGAATCAGATAATCCTCTGCTTTCTCTTCTGTTTCCTTGACAAGAGGAGAATTATCCTTGTTCTGTGTCTTTAGTGCTTCACTGAGGAAGCCTTTGCTTTGTCAAGTTCCTGGCTTCCTTCTCTTACCTGAGCTATACCTTTCTGCTTATTAGCTCCAAGACTAGATTCAAACAGAGAGATTATAAAAAGGCAGAAGGAAATCGGGGGATGGACAATGGAAGGATTGATTCTCTAGGGAAAGATTTGTGCATCATTTGGTTCTCTCCAGGGAACCACATATATTGAAAAAATGGCACCAGGAAGAGACACTGACCATTGGGGAGATACACATGGAAGGACCTGGAAGGAGGTATGCTCTTCTCTGAGACGCTTTGTTCTCCACAAGGACCAATGACATCACCCTAGTGGTGTCGCACCTTTTCCCTAATGCCCCTTCAGATAAAAGGAATTAACACCAGATAGACAGAGTAAGAAAGAGGAGCCTCAGCAAAAGGTGACAGAGGAGGATGAAGCAGACACTTAACCTCTCAGGGACACAGAGAGAGGCCCATGGTCCACACCATCTACCCAGGCGCAAAGAGAGAGAAAGATTGAAAGAGCAGGGAACCCTAGGTAGAGGAAGAACCCAGACCTATCCTTCCAATAGTATTGTGACTCATGTGGACTGTGTAGATCCTGAGAGAAGGCAAGGTTAAAGGAAGGGTTGCTACCCCCATGGGTTACCTCAACCCCAAAGAGGCACTGGAAACGCTATATTTCCCCAAGGGTGATGGGATTTACCAGAAAGGAGAGTTGTCTTAGGTATTTATTGACTCAGGTGCAGGTTCTTTGTATTACCTGTTGGGTAATGTTGAGTGGAACATCCTTTTTTAGATGTTTTGTTACCCTGAAGCCTTGCATGGGAATGAAAGGCCAGTCAGTCGATAAACATTTATTAAGCACCTACTATGTACCAGGCACTATTGCTAAGCTTTGGGGCACTGTGCTAAGTGCTAGATCCTTCTTAGGCAATGACAAATTATGATGTTCCCTGAAGAAAATTTGCATGGAGGCTTGAACTAGTCATTGTTTTTTTAATCTTATTTTAATCAATATCTTCATTTCAAATATAACCTTCCATCCCTCCCCAACCAATGAGTAGCAGGGATTTTTTTAAGATAGGAAAAAACCCCACACACTTCAACAAAATCAACTTATATATCAACCCAGGCTGACAGTGTATACACTATCCCATACCCCAGACTCCCAACTTTGCAAAGAAGGGAGAGGAATGTATTTTCTTAACTCTTCTGTGGGGCCACATTTCTTGGTCATTACAATTACATACCACTTTCAGTTTTCCTTGTTGTTGTTACCACTCACAACAAATCAGTGTAGGTTTTTAGAGAGGTTGTTAAATATTGTTAAACTTTTACTGACCTGCCAAAATACAAGATCATACAATTTTAACAAAAAAAGACATCATTTTATAAAATTTTCACAGGATACTAGTATCTTGGTGTTTACAAAGGCCTGCTTCAACCCAAACATAATAAAGAAAATAAAAAGTAAAAAAGGAAATAAAACTTTCCCCTCCCCTCTCAGAGGAAAAATCTGGTCCAATCAGAACTCCCAACATAGATAGGGGCTGTGGAGTTGATTGGAAATTATTCCCTAACTTCAAGTGAGGATCTAAACTTTCCTGAGTGAAAATTCTTCTGGGCCCCTCTAACAATGTCACTCGAAATTTCTTTTTTTTCTTTTTTCTTTTCTTTTCAGTGAGGCAATTGGGGTTAAGTGACTTGCCCAGGGTCACACAGCTAGTGTCAAGTGTCTGATGCTGGATTTGAACTCAGATCCTCCTGAGATTCCAGGGCTGGTGCTCTATCCACTGCACTACCTAGCTGTCCCTTGAAATCCAATTGGAGATCTGGGTGAAATATTTTCAATGGGTTCTTGAAGCACATTTGGCACCTAAAATTTCCGCAGTAGGCCCCAGGAACTCATTGCAAATGGAGATCTAAACTCACCTTTTGGATTTACTTAAGGGCTCCCCAAAAGATGTTAAGCAGATGGGGTTGATTACTCCTGGCTTCTAGGCCAATGGGCAAACCTCATCCTATGAATCTGGAATCTATATGGATCTCAGGCAAACTGTCCATAGTCATCACACAGTAAGGCAAGCAGTCTAGGTTGGATCAAGAGTAAAGGAAAAGAAATGATCGTGGATGAGTTTCCAAAGTATACTGTAGGAGAATTGCCAGGTACCCACTTTCTAAAGATACAACATCCATATTGCTCACATCAGTTTCCATAGGCATAGTGGCCACAGTAATACAGTAGACATCAGTACATAAGCTCTCATGCAAAAATTATCTCAAAGAAGCTGGCCCAACTTTTAATAGCAATGGAGCAAGTAATTATATTAGTTCCCTCTATCTCTTCGATATCACATCTTGTTAGAGATATTTGATGCAATTTTCCCCTAGACAATGGCTTTCATTCTTATGATAGCTACATTGATTTTGTTGATGCAAAAGTTTTTTTAATTTAATTTAATTTAAAGTAGTTAAAACTACTTAATCTTTTGTAATCATTTCTATCCTTTGGTTAAGAATTCTCCTCCTACCTATAGCTGGGGCCAATGTATAATAAAGTTCTCCACTTTTCCCCATGGTATGCACCCACAATTTTTCAGTGGTTTGTGGGAAAAGTGGCAAGAGTTGCCAAGTACTTAGGGATCTTGGGCAATCTGAAATATCTCACTGTATTTCAGAAGGCATTGGATGAACATGAGAAATACCCAAGAGCTTTTTATTGGCTTGATACCATGGGCCTGAAGCTGTGGCTTAACAAGCGTTAAGTTTTTTTTAATCATCTATGGGTCATGTATATGGGTCACCTCAGCAGGGAGAGAGTGGTGACCCTGAGAAGACAGAAGCATTTGTTACCTGGACAAGTTTAAAGAATTGTTGTGAGTGAGTGATATTTCTGGGGATTTGTGATTATTGTTAGAGATTTATGAAAAAAACTGTGTCCTCATTGTAAAACCTTTCAGTGAGTCTCACCCATGTTGTTGTATCAGGCTAAAAAGCATTTATTAAGCACCTACTGTGTGCCAGGTACTGGGCTACATGCATGTGTATATAATAGGGGGAACAGCCATAAGCAGGACATAAAGGAAATTCAGAAACTGTGTCTTAGATGAAAGGCATACCCTAGACTTGATCCCTTGGTACCCTTTAGAGACTGCTGGGATGGGAAACTTGACCAAGCCTTCAAGTATCTAACTAATTGCCTCACACATGCAAGGGATTGGCCTTCACCCATTTAAGTAAGCCTTTTGTGTTACACAGTGATGCCAAGCTTGATGTCTTGGGAATAGCCTTGTACCAGGAGAGCTCTAGCTACTCAAAGACACTTACATTCACCTGCCAGGAACTCTCTGATAGTGAGACTGATCAACTCTTAGCTTTGGAGTGGGCCTCACTAAGAAGTTCTAAGACCATGTGTCTGGAACTCCTTTTATTTATTTTACTTTATTTTTTATTTAATAGTATTTTTTTCCAATTGCATATAAAGATAGTTTTAAACATTCATTATTGTAAGATTTTCAATTCCAAATTTTTCTCCCTCCCTCTCTTCCTTCCTACCTCCTCAAGACAGCAAGCAATCTGATATAGGTTATACATGTACAATCATGTTAAACATATCTCCACATTAGTCATGTTGTGAAAGAACAATCAGAACAAAAAGGAAAAAACCGAAGTGAAAATAGAATGCTTCGACCTGTATTCAGACTCCATAGTTCTTTCTCTGGATGTGGTTAGCATTTTCTGTCATGAGTCTTTTGTAATTGTCTTGGATCATTGTATTACTGAGAATAGTTAAGTCTATCAGAGTAATCATTGCACAATGTTGCTCTTACTGTGTACAATGTTCCCTAGTTCTGCTCACTTCATTCAGCATCAGCTCGTAAGCCTTTCCAGGTTTTTCTGAAATTTGCCTGCTCATCATTTCTTATAGAACAATATTGTGGAACTGTTTTTAGATATGGATGGATACCAGCCCATTGATCTCACCAGTGTCGAGTTGAACAATGACAATCTTACCAAGCCAATTAAGTGTAAATTATGTCAGTCATGCCAGCCCTATAGGATTTTGACTTCACGTTCAAGTTTGAGCCAAGGCAGGAGTTGGCAATCACCACTGGGTTGATTGAGCTTATTTATTAGCAAGAGTACTCACTAGGAATATGTGCCTTTTGGCCTGAAGTTACTTCCATCCCTGAGAATTCCCAAACCCATTAGGAAATATCATGGCTCAGTGTTTGCTAGTGGGCATTTCACAAAATGGTGTAACACTTAGTTGAGTGTTTGGCTCTCAGTGATGCTACAGCTCAGTCTGGAGTCAGCTGATTTTAAGGATTCTTATCAAGCCTTGATCCAGTTCTGGAGCTTATTGGCATCCCCAGGGCAAGATGGTACAGTGGAGTGGTTGAATAGGTAAATTTTTGTACAGTTTCTAGGACTATGGATCAGCAAAAGTCACAATCCCTGAACCAATCAGCTCTTAATATTACAAAAATAATACTGAATACTCCTTTTACTTGAGAGAGTAGAACATATACCAGAAGTAATGACTTTCCAATTCTATAATCAATTTTTGTTGATTGACAGTCCTGATCAGGGGAATATATTAATTACTTCTGTTCCTTTGGCATCTGTTTGTTGTTGTTGAAGGAGGGTCCTGTTATTCTTTTTGCTGCCTTCTGCACCAAGCCAGATTAAATAGGGTTTAATAAGGCATTTTGGCCAGATATAGTTATTTTAGATCATCAGAATATGACAGTCATTATCACATATATGATGGTACCCTTTGAAAATGGACAATTCTAGATTGCCAGAGCTAGGGGAAAAAAAGCTACGTATCAACTAGTCATTTAGTATATGGTCCAAGAAGGTTTAAAATTCTGCTATGATGCTTTGTTTGTGGTGGGGTTCTTGGAAGGGTAGGACACTGGTAACAAGCCCATGCTATAAATACTGAAATTAGGGTGAAGGCACTGTACACTAAGGAGGAAATTGATAATACATGATGTCATTAAGTGGAATAGAGATAATTAGATGGAGCACTTATCACCAAGGTGAGGCAGTGTGACAACCAGTTGCTTTATGGAAGCAGGACAAATGCATTTGTCCTTTTTACCAAACAATTTTCTCTTAATTGCCAGATTTTAATGTGCTTTTCTTAATCCTCATCTTTCTTGATGTCTCTGTAGCACCTGCCACTGTTGACTACATTCTCCTGGATGCTCTGTCCTTTCTGGGTAGATAATGGTATGTAATACATATAAACACATACAAACACAGACATACATATGTGTAGACATACATATACATTTACATACATGTGATGGGAAGCAGAAATTGGCACCATCTGTTAGTGAAAGCTTTGAGAAATGCTTGAGAGAAGACTAGCCCTCATCCACGCACACACACACACACACACACACACACACACACACCCTTCTGCAGGAGCCCTGGCCAGGGCAATACTCTGTGTAACTGAGACTGTCCAAGAATGTTTTCTTGCCTCTGGCAGATGAGTCCTGTTTGTTTTCTTTATTCTCTAAATAAACATGTTCATGTTTTAGGTCTTGTAAACCTGTGTGCTTGAGGGGAATCTAATTACTGTTCCACTGAGAAGTGGGTGGCATCAGACTAAATTAGAGTTCCTAGATTATTTAGGTGAATGTAAGTAAGAGAAATGAGCAGTCCCCTGATATGTACTTGGACCCTTCATGGCAGGAGGGAGCCCTGGATTTAAAGTCTGAGGCCCTGACTTTATTGACCTGCATGACCCCTTTGGTCTGAGGGTCCTCACCTGTAAAACATAGTGATAGGACAGGATGACCCTGAAGGTCCCTTTCAACTCCAAATCCAGGAGCCTGTCATACAAGAGTCCCATATTCTTTGTCTTTCCTTTGGCCAGAGTTTTGTAGCCATTGATTGGTAGGCATGTGGGCAGAGCGCACACACCAAGCTGCCATGGAATTAGAAGTCTCCTCACTTGAGGAGTCTGAGCCCAAGATTGTAGAATGAGTCCCCTTGAGCTCCTTTCCCTACACTGGTCTGGCTCCCTGGAGGAAGTAAAGATTAAACAGGTTTTTGTTTCGTGGCCTAGGATCTGGCACAGAAAACCACTTATATGGCACCAGACTTGGCAAAACCAAAGGCCCCTTGGCTCATGGAAGGGCCACGGACCCCAGAGTCAGTGCTGGGGCTGTGGGCTGGGGGGAGGGAAAGAGCCCTGACCCCAGGGGCCCCATTGAGACAGGGCAGAGAAGGTGGGGATCTCAGCCAGGCAGGAGATGCCAGAGAAGAGCCAGAAATCATAATTTTAAAATCAATCCTATTTCTATAGTGCTTCCAGATTTATATAGCACTTACTTTATAACAGCATATAATGTAGGTAGTATTATTATCTCCATTTTACAGATGAAGAAACTGAAAAATAGAGAGGAAGCTGCTTGTTGGTGTCAGAACCTGAACTCAGACCCATATCTTCTGGCTCGAAGCTCAGTGCTCTTGCCGCTACACCAGCAGTCTCCCCCGAATAAAGCTTCCTTCCTTCCCTCCACATCTGATTGGAGGTGGCATAGATTGAACCAGACAATATCTGGGGTTCCATGATTCTGTGACTCATTGAGGCTCTGGGTCTGGGTTGAAGATATGGGGTGATAATGAGTAGGGGAGCTGGCAGTACAATAGCTCAAATGTAAATAGTGCTCCCAGGTTAACATAGGTCTCCCAACTTCCAGGCCAGGGAGAGACGGGGTAGTGGTTAAACCAGTATTAGTGCCCGGGCCTCACAATCATGGGCCAGATCTGTCCTGGGGAATTGGATACAAACTAACTAGGCCTCTAGGATCAGAAAAGGTAAGTAAGCAAATAAACAAACGAATGAATGAATAAATTAATAAGCAAATACAAATACATATAGACACATTTGTATATGTATAGACACGTATACACATGCATGTATATATGCCTGTCGGCTGTAGGTGGCGCTGTGGATAGGAGTCAGGAAGACTCCTCTTTCCCAGTTCAAATCCAGCTTTAGACATTTAGTAGCTGTGTGACCTGGGGCAAGTCATGTAACCTTGTTTGCCTCAGTTTCCTTATCTGTAAAATGAGCTAGAGAAGGAGATGGCAAACCACTCCAGTGTCTTTGCCAAGAAAACCTTAAATGGGCTCACAAAGAGTCGTGCATGACTGAAATGACTGAACAACGTACATATATGTGTTGAATAAATGAACTAAACATCTGACTTTTGTTCATGTCTTTCAATGTCTTTATTTCTCTCCATGTTGCTCTTTCTGCTATCTCTGTTTCTGTTTCTTTTGCTTTCTCTCACTGTTACAAGTGGGTATCTCCGGGTGTGTCTACCTCTGACTTTTTATCCTTCTTCCCTCTTTTCTTCTCCTGGCTCTGCCTTACCCCAAATGGGGCCCCTGGGGTCAGGGCTCTTTCCCTCCCCCTCAGACTAAAAGTTCCCTAAGGGGAAAAGATGTGTCTCCTCATCTTGAAGATCAATGCCTTCCCTTCAGACCAGGTGTACTCTGTAGGCCAGGGTTGGGACCCTTTCTCAGATCAGGGCTCTCTGAGGAAATCCGATGTCTTCCCCTCACTTCAGGATTTTCCTGAGGCCAAGGGTTGGGTCTCCTTCTCTGGCCAGGGCTCCCTGAAGGTTCCATGTCTCCTCCACAGACTGAGAAAGGGATCACATTTCTTCCCTCAGACCCAGGAAAGAGCTTTAACATCCTATTTCCTGGAGAAGCCTCCAGGCTTCCTGGGTAAGATGTGGTTTCCACAGAAACTGGCAGTCATATGTTTATTCAAAGGCCGTTCCATTCCCTTTGCCAAATTCCCAACATGCTCTCTCCCTCCAGAGGAGGGCATCGCTGGGTAGGTCATAGAAGGATGGAAGATCGTTCTCCAGAACCTGAGCCCCAGGCAGGAGATGTGTCTCACCACAGTTGCAATAAAAAGATTAGTCTGCATCTAGTGATGTTTCCGGGTTGGGGGGGGTGGAGTGAGGAGTGGAGAATATACAATGAGAATTATGACGGATCCTGAATATACAACCCAGATACCTACGGGACCATCTGGACTAGAATAAGGATATCAGGTAGAGGAAACTGGTAAGAACTGTAAGTCCTAGTAGGGACCTGGCCCCATCTCCCAAGGTACTATCTGTGTTGTAGAGGTCTTTGTAGCAGCAGGAAACAGGTGGGCAAGACCGATGGTATCAGGGTCCATGCCAGGCAGTTGTGAGAGCAGAAGCAGATTACTGTGGCATTGTTAAAAATGGATATTCTGGAGATGGATGGAATGGGGATAGGGTGGAGAAGGGAAAGCTCCCTGGGCAGCCTCTCAGCTTTTATACTCTTCCCTCTCAATTCAGTTCAATTCAATTCAAAACACTAAGTTTCTGCTGTGCAGGGAATCTTGTGCTTGAGGCTAAAGAAACAAAAGTGAAAAAAAAATGACAATCCCTGACCTCAGTGTGCTTACAATCTAATTGGGAAGACATAGCACATACATCTGGAGTGTGATGGAAGCCAAGGCAAAGTAAATTCTGATACTGATGAGCTGTATGTCCTTGGGCAATTCATATGTCCTATCTGGGTCTGTTTCTTTTTTCTGTAAAATGAGGGATTTGGCTTAGATAATTTCTAAGGTATTTTTCAACTCTAGATGCTATGAAAATACTATGCAAAATTTGAGTAGGGAGAGATCACTTTTAGCTGGGAAGGTCAAGGGATTGAGGAATAGAGAAGACCAAGATTTGCATATATCTGATAAAGGCAAAGCACTGTACTTACAGTAGTGATGTGTGAATTACTTGGGAGAAACAATGGTTTTAATATGGTTTCATTTTGTGACAGCAACAGTACATCTATAGACACTAAGTTGACTCAGAACATCTGACTTTGACCAGATAAAACTGGATATAAAGTTGACTTTCCCACCTTTAGCTAGTTATGTGTCATCTGAGTGCTGGATTTTATGCCAGACACACCTTTCATTGTTCTCTTTTGTTGCATTTTTAATTGTCTGGTTTTCTTTTTTTTTTTTTTAAGAAATTACTCCCAGAAAATATGTAAAATTTGTACTTCTTAAAGAGCACACTTCAGTGACTGTTAAAGATACTGTAGTGGGTCATGGTGCAGGCAAATAAATCAGTTCAAGGAGCATCCAAGTCCATAGAGAAACAGAATCTGTCATCAGAGTGTGGCCAAAAATAGGAAACAATACCAATAACTGGCAAACTGTTTTTGTGCAACAGTCTAATCAATACTCAGAAAATAAGCAAAGACCTTTACAGGGACCAGCAGCCAGAAGGATTGTTATTGATTCTTAAAAATTTCAGGCTTCTTCAAGTTGGAAGAACATTGGAAAAACAGGAAAAAAAAAACCCAGCCATAAAGAAAAATGTTTGGGGCAGCTAGGTGGCACAGTGGATAGAGCACCAGCCCTGGAGTCAGGAGGACCCGAGTGCAAATCCAGCCTCAGACACTTGACACTTACTAGCTGTATGACCCTGGGCAAGTCACTTAACCCCATTGCCTAGCAAAAAACAAACAAACAAAAACAGAGCAAAGAAAAAATGTTACAATGAAGAAAAGAATGCTTGTTTTGAGCAAGACAATATAAAGGTTGTAATACTAAAGATGGGAAAAAGGCAACTCTTACCAATGAAACTTACTTTTTCATTCAAGACTATACCAGTCATTGTCAGAAGAACTTCAGATGAGTCTGTAAGATCTAGACATCTTCATCAGACTGTAAAATTTTGAGCCCCCCCCACAACACAGACACATAACATAGTAGAAAGTCCTAGAGGTCGGGAGCTAGGAATTAGAGTCAGAAGCTCTATAAGATGGAGATAGTAATCCTTGCACTACCTACCTCATAAAATTGTTATGAGTAAAGTTGTTGTTGTTTAACAAAACATAAGGTGATATGTAAACATGAGTTGTCATTTATAAACTGAGTCCTAACCTTAGGTATTGATTGATCCCTGACCCTCACCCCCGACCGTGGTCCTACTCTGAGCACCAGCCTAGATCCACATTGAGTCCCAGCCCTGGTCCTATTCTGAGCCTGATTCTGTTAACTGACTGAAGCCTTCCACTGGTCCCGTGTTGAACCCTGGACCCTATTCACAGACAGAGCCCTGCTTCTGAACCCTCGCCCTCTCCACAGAGGACAAGCCAGGGCAGAGGGAAAAGTTCCCTCCATGTCTTTCCTTTCTTTACCTTATATTTTGCCCCCTCTTAGTCCTTTCCTTCATACCATCCCTCTCTTCCTGAAGTCATTTGCTCCCAGGAAGTGTCTAATAAATTGCTTCTTACCCACCCATTGAAGCCTGCTTGTTTCTCCCTCTTAGGATATTGGTATTTTAACAAAAAGGCTGGGGAGGGCAATGCCAAACCCTAAGGGTTGACAAGTTAATGGTGGAATTTTAAGCACAGGGGCAAGCTAGCTCGATAGAATTTTGGGTGCCCTGAGAGATTTCCTTGTGTCTCTTCCATTGTAGGACCCAGAGGGAGACCAACCCAGCCAACTGTCAGCCTTTCCCCAACTCCACACTCTCCAGCTTGGTCTTGCAGGAAGTCTCCCAGTGGTTACAGATACTGATGTTTCTGCATTTACAGATATCGGCTCTTTGCAGATATAGCATTTCAGGGTGTTGCCTGGGTAGGTGGGAAGGAAAAGAAATTGCATTTATCATCATAGGGTATCACATCTAGAAGGGATGTCAAAACAAAGAGCAAAGAATGTCATGGAAAAGAGGATTAACCATTCCATCTAAGGTAAGGAGCCTAGACATGGGACAACAGGAACCACATTCTGAATGCTCAAAGTTTCTTCCTGGGGCCAACACCTCAGGAACCTACCCATCACCACCAAAGCTTTATCCCGCACAGACCTGCTGGTGTTAAGAGCCGAATGCCAGGTGAAAGGGAAAGGATCCTGGGACAAGGAGACAGGAGACATGAAATCTAATTCTGGTAATGCTATATACTGGTAGTGTGGCCCTGGGCAAGCTGCTACAGCATCCTGAGCTTCCTCTGTCAAACAGGTATCACAGAGTTACTAATTCCAAGTTAGAAGGAACCTCAGAGCTCATCCACTTCAAGTATTCTCATCATACAGAGAAGGGAATGGGAGCCCAAAGAGATAAAGTGATTCGCCCACCCAGGTTGTTGTTTTGTCTTTCAACCTCAAAGAGGACCATGACATCAGGAAGGAAATGTCATGGCTTGCAAATGAATTGGATTTGCCCGAAGGTCTCATGGAAATGAGGAACAAGGTCACTCAATCAACAAATTAAGGAGCATTGATTAAGTACTTAGTATATGCTGGAGATAAAAGATAAAAATGAAACATTCCCTGCCATAAAGGAGTTCATATTCTATCAGTGGAAATAATGTTCACACACCTGCGTAGTACACAGCAAGGAGGATTTGGAGTCAGAAGACCTGGGTTTGAATTCTGATTCAGTCACTACCTGTGTGAGCTTTGGCAAGCTGCTTAACCATTCTGGGACTCGATTTCCTCATCTGTAAAATGATCCCAAAGGTTGCTCCTAGATCTAAAGATATGATTCTTTGATCTTCAGTAAATACAAAAATATGAATGAGGTAAACAAAAACCATTCCAGGATCTGTGGGCACTTACAACAGGGAGGTTTAGGGAAAGGCCTCGTGTAGCATAGCTGAACTCTGAAGGAAGCTGGGATTCCAAGAGGCAGGGGGGAGGAGGGAGTGCATTCCAGGCATGGGGCATAAGCTACACACAGTACAAAGAAAGGAGCTGGAACATTGTACATGAGAAGCAGCAGGTAGGTCAATTTGGCAGGATGAATTTGGCTAAATACAGAGTATACAAAGGGGAGGAATGTATAATAAGACTAGAAAGGTAGTCTGATGCCAGATTTGTGTTTTATTTTAAAGGCGATAGGGAGCCACTCAGGCATTTTGAGCAGGGGAGTAACGTGTTTAAAGGTATGCTTTAGGAATATCAAATTGGCAGCTGTGTAGAGAATGAATGGGAGACAGGAAAGAATGTCTTCAGGGAAGCCAATTAGGAGGCTATCGCAATAGTCCAAAGGAGAAGTGAGGAGGACCTGGGCAAGTGGAGAGAAGGGGATGGATGGGAGAGATGTTGGGGAGCAAGCATCAACACACCTTGGCTAGGGAGAGCAAAGAGTTGAGGATGACTCCAAGGTTGTGAGCCGGGTAAATGGCAGGGTGATGGCACCCTTACCAGACAAAGAGATGTTTGGAAGACAGGTAGATAGAGAAAGAGAAGAAGATTGGGAGTTCGGTTTTGGCCATATTGAGTTTGTTGCTAGTTTTTTGGTATTACAGGAAATTCTGCTATAAACATGTTGACGTAGATGAGACTGTTCTTCCTGTGTTTAATATGTTTGGTTATAAGCCAACTAGTGGAATCTCTGAGTCAGAGAATGAATCTTTTAGTCACCCATGGAACATCTGTTTGGAAAAGTCCAAAAAGTAGCTGGTTGTGTGTGACTAGGGCTCAGGAGAGAAACTAAGGCAAGATGTCTAGATCTGGGAATTGTCTGGACGGAGATGGTAATTGAATGTATGGGAGTTGGTGGTATCACTGAGCAAGGGAATGTATAAAGAGAAGAGAAGATGGCCAAGGAAAAGGCTTCAGGAGTACATTCATAATCAGGTGGATGCAGAGTTAGGTCACGGATGATGATTCAGCAAAAGAGATTGAGAAAATGCTTCCTCTAGGAAGAGAACCAAGGGAGAGCAGTGTCATGAATATTCAAAGAGGCAAATTACACCCTAAAACAATAATTACCAGAACGGTTTTGTATAATGCCAGCTACAAAATAGAAGAGTTGGCCAATTGAGCAGATTAGATTGTTGTTGTTGTTTATCCTTCGTTCCTGAAAAGGACCATGACATCAGGGAGGCGATGCCATGACTTGCAAGTGAATTGGATTTAAGTGAGGGAGGACTGTGCAAAGTCGCCAGCCTCATTTTCTCATCCGGAGCCATCTGGGTGTCACGGGAAGACATAGATCAGGATGACTGGTGATGGCCCAGGATGCAGTGGCTGTAAAGATTCATGATTACTAACAGATTCCACTGGTTGGGTCCAGGATTGGACTGTACAGGCTCAGGAAGAGGTTAAAGAAGGGAAAACTTTGGGCCTCGGGGCTTCCCTGGGAGCTAGAAGGAATGCCCCAAACTTCCTAACCATCAGAATTACCCTAAAGTGAAATGAAACAGGGCTTGCAGACAAAGGGTGAAACAGCATAGGATTTAGAGCAAGCAAAGACGTTGGGTGTTACCTGCCCGTGGGTTGGGGAGCGTTTGCCTTGCCATTACTCCCCAGGCACACTGGGAATCACCATCTTCCCTACCAGACCCCAACTACCAGCTTGTCTTTCCATTTGCCATGAAGTTAAGCTTTGCTCTATTGTTTCCTTTCATTCAAATGTGAGTTCGTTGATAGCAGGGACTGTCTTGCTTTTCTGTTTTAATCCTCGCACTTAGCGCAGCCCTCCATCCCATTTGTTAGAACCCTTCATTTGATATGTAAGGATCCTGAGCTCAGTTTCACCCAGTTAGCAAGCCACAGAGCTGGAGCTGAAACCTGAATACCCGGACTTCACATCATTGCTCGTTTCATTCTGTCAGGTTGACAGATACGTGCGTGGTCCTAACACTGAATTTTAGCATGTGGGCATACTGTGTATGCCCAGTTAGGGTCAGTTCTTCCCACTCCCTCCTGACACCCCCCCGACCCCTAACTTACTCTGTGCCACACTCGTGGCAATCACCAGCATCACAACCCAGAGGAAAACCGTCTTCAGGACATAAACCCAGGAGCTCAGCAACTGAGGACCCAAGGTCAACACCAGAGCGGTTATCCATTCCCTTTCTCTCAGATGGGTGGGATAAAATCAGTTCTGAGTCATGACAGCTGTGATAATCCCTCTACTAATTCACAGGCACATTGGATAAGGCTGGTAGCCAGTCTGGGCTTGCTTACTCGATGTCACCCAACGGACGATAATTGACTGCCCTCCTAGCTAAGTCTAAAAGTAAGACTTGTCCCTGGACTTAGGAAGAAATCAGACCCTGTCCTCAGAGAGACTCTGTTCTGACCTTGTTTTTTGTTTGTTTGTCTTTTTGGCAAGGCAATGGGGTTAAATGACTTTCCCAGGGTCATACAACTAGTAAGTGTTAAGTGTCTGGTCTGAGACAGGGTTTGAACTCATATCCTCCTGACTCCAGGGCCAGCGCTCTATCCACTGTGCCACTTAGCGGCCCCTGAGAAACCCTGTTCTGACAGGGAAAAAATGGCCTCTGCTTTCAGGGAACCCCAAGACGGGACTTCAGGAAGCCTCTGGTCTGAAAGGGGAGATTGGTCTCCATACCCAGAAAATAAATGTGAAATTACCAAGTTCAGCACCTCAGTGTTATTCACAACTCCTTACTCTTCTCACTCCATAGATTCAGTGTTACTAAATATTGTCATTTCTGCCTCCACGTCCCTCATCTCCAACCCCTTCTCCCCATTCATAGAACTACCTCCTTGTTCATGTCCTCATTTTTTCTTGCCTAGACTATAGCTAATTGGTTGTCCTGCCATAAGTCTCTCCCAGTTCCAATCCACCACACACACAGAGCTACTAAAATGATTTTTTTAAGTGCAAATCTGATTATGTCACTCCCCAACTCTATAAATTCCAATGGCTCTCTACCACTCAAAGAATAAAACATAAACTCCTCTGTTTAGCTTTTATAGCTCTTCACAACCTGGCCCCATCATACCTTTCCAATCTCGTTGTACATTCTATATGCTTCGTATTCCATCCATTCTGGCCTACTGGCTGTTCAGTGCTTCATCTCCCATTTCTAGGCCTTTTCACTGGCTGCCCCCTGGGGCCTGGAATACACTCCAACCTCACCTCTGCCTCTGTTTCTTCAGATCTACCCTCTACATACAACCCTTCCTGATCCCAATTGTTAGTGCCCTCCCTCACTTATACCACATATTTATTTTGTGTTTGTTCTGTATATATTTATCCTAAGAGGCAATATGACAGCGGATAGACAACTGGCATTGAAATGAGGAAGATATGGGTTCAAGTCCTGCCTCTGACACATTCATAGAAGTGTGACTCTAGTCAAGTCACTTAATCTCAGTACTCTAGGTAATGTTCTAAGACTATGAATTGCAGAGAAGGTGCCAACCTAAATTAGTAGAGGGAGTTTCCTCATTCAGGAATTTCCTAAACTGTAAGTCCATTTCTTATCTTTTGTATTTATTCTATATATACTATCAATAGCATTTGAAAGATCACTGAAAATGGAAGATGAGAGAAGAGGAAATGTCCCAATTAAAAAAAAAGAATAGAATAGAATCTGCCAACCATAGGTCAGTATGCTTTGCTTGGATTCCTGGGAAAGTTCTAGAATGGATCATTAAAGAGATGGTTGGTGGACGTCTAGAAAGGGATTGTTGTTGTTCACCCTTCGTTCTTTTTTTTTCTTGCTTTTTGGTGAGATAATCGAGGTTAAGTGACTTGCCCAGAGTCACACAGCTAGTAAGTGTCAAGTATCTGAGGCTGGACTTGAAGTCTGGTCCTCCTGACTCCAAGGCCGGAGCACTATCCACTGCGCCACTTAGCTGCCCCTCACCCTTCTTTCTTGAAGAGGACCAATGACATCAGGAAGGTGATATCTTGACTTGCAAACAATGATTAGAAAGGGCTATCTTGACCTCACTAAGAACAGGTCATGCCAGATAAACTTCATCCCCTTTGTGGAAATGATCAGTGAACAATTGGATAAATGGTGGCTATAATTCATATGGATTTTAGCAAACCTTTTGACGAAGTATCTCACACTATTCTTGTGGAGAAGATGGAGAGATATGGATTGGACAATAATACAATCAGATGGATTTGGAACTGGCTGAATGGCTCTAAAAAGTAGATTTTATTAGTTCAATGTCATGGCAGGAGGTCTGTAGTAGAGTATGCCAGGGATCAGTATTATTGACATTTTTTATCAGTGACTCAGATGAAGGCATGGATGGCATACTCATCAAATCTGCAGATGATGCAAAACTGAGAGGAGCACCTAATACAGGGGATGATAGATTCAGGATTCAAAATGATCTCTATAGGCTAGAGCACTGAGCTGAATCTAATACAATTAAATTCAATAGGGATAAATGGAAAGTCTTACATTTGGGTACAAAAATCAGCTTCACAAGTACAAGATGGAAGAGGTGTGGTAGGACAGTAATTGTTCTAAAAAGATGTGGGGATTTCAATGGATGGAAAATTCAATATGGAACAGCAGTATGCTATGGCAGCCCAAAGCTACTATGAACTTGAGCCGCATTAACAAGGGCATAACATAATAGGAATAATAAGGTGGTAGTACTGTTGTACACTGCTCTCCCCAGGCCCTAACTGGAGTACTGGGTTCAGTTGTAGGTGTCACAATATAAAAAGAATATTGATAAACTAGAGGGTGTCCAGAGGAAAGAAAGCAGGATGGTGAAGGACCTTGTGTCCATTTCATATGACAATCAGGGAACGAACTAGGAATATTTAGCCTGGAGAAGAGAAGACTGGTGGGGGCAGGGGAAGAGGGACATGAAAGCTTTCTTCAAGTATTTGAAGGTCTCTCATATGGAGGGGGGATAGATTTGTTCTGCTTGGCCCCCAGAGGGCAAATCCAGGAATGATGGGTAGATATTGCAAAGAGGTAAATCAAGGCTTGATGTTAGGAAAACCTTCATAGCAGAGTTATCCCAAAGTGGAATGGACTGCCTCGAGAAATGGTGAGTTCCCCTTCCTTGGAGGTCTTCAAGTAGAGGTTGGATGATGCTAGATTCTATGATTATGTCCTTCTGAGCCAAATTCTGCCTCCCTACAATTTGCTCTTATTTTTATTTCCTAAGCCTGAGCAGAGCAAATCTAATCTCTTTTCCCTGTGACAAACTTCAAATATTTGAAGACAGCTATCATATTCCCCCAAAGCCTAGGCTAAACATATCTAGTTCCTGTAACTGATATGCATATGGCATGGTCTCCATATGCATCACTATCTGGTCCTCCCACCTCTGGATTCTCTCTAGCTCTCCAATGTCCCCCCTAAAATGTGGCTCACATCACTAAGCACAGTGCTGTGGATGTGTCTGACTGGGGCAGAGCGTAGGAGGCCTATGACTGCCCTAACCTGAACATTAAACATCTAGTCTGACTGAATGCCACTGGGACAAGGACAGATGCCTGGGGTGCTTGGTCTCTTCCGGAAGACATGACTCTATTATTCCTTATATTTTGAGTCTGTTCAGCAAGAGGAGACACCTAATACTTGAAACTCTCATCCCAAATATTGGTAAATGGAGGCCACTGGAATATAGTGAAAAGAATGTTAGGTTTAGCATCAATGAAATCCAAGTTTGAGACTGCCATTTATAAACTGTGTGATCTGAGGTCACTCTCTCTACCTCTCTGGGTCTATTTCCTCATCAATTAGATGAGAGGTTGGGCTAGGTCTGTTCTAAGGTCTCTGTCATTCTGAGGTCCTATAAAGGCTTTGGAAATGTCCGCTCTCCATCTCTGGCTTCTGCATTCATCTTTCTCCTGTTAGGTTTCCCAGTAGGAATGTGAGAAGGATCCCTTACGAGAGAGACTTAGGAAATGTGCATGGCCCTCCTCACTTCCCCAGACCTTGGTTTTTTGTGTTTTGTTTTGTTTTTCATTTTGTTTCATTTTGTACTTTAAAATAAAGGCTCCTTATCCAACCCTTTCCCTGGGGCATCTGAGAGTATCTTTCCCAGCCCATTTCCCACTTTCCCAAACTTCAGAAGCCATAGACTTAGTCTAGAGGGAGAATTCCTGTGTCTTCTCTCCCATCCTCCCTTCTTCTCTTCCTTTCCTCCTTCCCTCCCTCCTTCTCTCTATTCTTTCCTTCTACTCCTTCATTGCCCCCTTTCTCCTCCTTCCCTTTCTTCATTTCTCTCTTCCGTCTTTCTCTTTCTATATAAAGGAATTGATCCAGAAAGCCCAGGATTTAATTACAGAAAAGTAGCTGATTATAAGGTGTGAAACTAACTGTAAAATTATAGTCACCTAGATGATCCCTTTATGAGTTAATCCTTTAAATTTTTTTAAATAGATTTTTTTATATCTTTTGTTTTGATATCACCTAGATTTCCTCCCTTCCCCTTCCAGAGAGCCATCCCTTATAACAAATAATTTAAAAGAGAAAAAAGAAAAGGAAACAAAAATTCAACAAAATGAATCAATATGCTGAAAACATTGGACATTCTATGCAGTTATACACTTGTGGAGCCCCCAACTCTGCAGAGGAGTGGGAGGAGGTATCTTTGTCTAGCTTTTCTTTGGGGCTAAGCTTCCTCTTCTTAATTTTGCAACATTCATTTTTGATCGTCTGGTGGTGATTCTCTCCATTTCCATAATGCATTATATACATTGTTTTCTTGGCTTTTCCTTACATCACTTTGCATTGGCTCATATAAGTCATGAGGGCTTCTCTGTCTTTTGTCATGCAAAATGTCATACTTCATTACATTTATCACAATTTGTTCAGCCATTTCCTGTGACTAAATCCTTTGATTGAATTGCTAAGGAAGAAATGCCATTGGATGAAAAATGATTGGCCATGCTTTCTGCTTGACCTTTCACAGCCACTTCAGGGTGTCTAGGAAGTTGGAGCAAATCCAGCTCCTGGAGGGATGAAGAGGACCCCTGCAGAGATAGAAAAGCATAAAGGCACGGGGAAGACACCACTGCAAGGAAGGGGATTGGGGCAGGAGGAGGATGAGGACAGATGCTAGGTTGGCTGGACCCTTCCCCCGCCCATTCCACTACAGGCAATGATCCTGTATCCCTCTTCTCCCCTTGGATTCCTTGTGGAAGTCTGAACCCTTTCTTGGGGGGATGGGAGCGGGGTGGGAAGAGGGTTTGCTTTTCTTTGTTTAAACATTTATATTGTCTTTATAACAGGGCTAACCACAAGCCTTTGCTCGTCTGGGTGATGGTGGTATTATTCAGTGATTTTCAGTTTGTGTCTGACTCTTCAGAACCCCCTTTTGGGGGGAGGGGTTCTTGGCAAATATACTGAAGTGATTTGCCATTTCTTTCTCCAACTCATTTTACAGACGAGGAAACTGAGGCAAACAGGATTAAATGACTTGCCCAGGGTCACACAGCTAATGAGTGTCTGGAGTCACATTTGAACTCAGGTCTTCCTGACTCCAGGGTCTGTGCTTTATCCACTGAGACACCTAGCTGCTCAATCTGGGTGTAGTTATCAGAAATATGTTGAGGAAGGGATCCTCCCCAGAGACGAGTGGAAAATATATTTAACACTAAACTGTTTTTTTCTTTTTATTTTTTTGCTGGAGCACTGTTTTTGGCTGAAGGCTTGGAATTAGAGAACCTTTGATATAAATTTCCAGAGCATAGAAGGGAACATTGGTACTGGAAATGGGTCAGTCATAGGATGAGAGGAGTAAATAAATGGGAGTGGATGAACAAGCATGCTCCCCATCTCTCCGCATTACTGCCATAGCTCCTTCTCTCCTTTTTATTCCTCTTCCATTCTTCTTTTCCCTTTCTACCACTTTATCTCACCTTCCTTTGCACTCTCTCCATTCCCTCTTTCCTCCTTTTTCCCCAATTCCTTCCCTTTTCCCCTCCTTCCTTCTCTCTTTCCTCAATCCCTTTTCTTCTCCCCTCTCCCATTGCCTCTGTCCTCTTCATTTTCTCCTTCCATTTTCTCTTTTCCCTCCTCCCAATAGAGATAGTTGGGGATAAAATTGAGAGTGGGTGGTTCACTGGGTGGTGGAATTAGGAGGTCCAGGAGATCCTTGGTTGGAGAAGCTGAGAGTGTGACCATTGATCCAATAGACTCTTCAATCTCTAGCCTTTGTCTGGATTGTAAATCTTTCACAGCACAAGTCCCATCTCTCAGGGGGGGTGAGCAAGGAGGAAGGAAAAGATAGGATGAAGAGGGTGTCCCTGCAGAAGATTCCTTTTTCCAGCACCACTGAAACATTCAGAGGAGGGGAAGGGTGAGAGGGGAGAAACAAAGGTGAGTTTAGGCAAGGAGACCACAGTTGAGGGGCTCTTCCCTAAGACAAGGCAGAGATAGGGCCCAGTCTGGGCACTGGATTGGGGCTCAGTTGCTGTAGCAGCCTTCTGATTGGCGTTCTATTCCAGTCCATTCTACACCCAGCTGCCAAAGTAATTTTCCTGAAGCATAGACCTGACCTTATGACTCTCCTACTCAATTAAACCCAGTAGCTTCCTATTGCCTCTAAGATAAAATATTAACTCCTCTACTTATCTTTCAAGGGGCAGCTAGGTGGTGCAGTGATAGAGCACTGGACTTGGAATCAGGAATATCTGAGTTTAAGTCTGGCCTCAGACATTACTAGCTGTGTGACTCTGGGCATGTCACTTAACCCCTACTTGCTTCAATTCCTCATCTGTAAAATGGGGACACACTGGAGAAGGAAATGGCAAACCACTCTAGTATCTTGCCAAGTCCATAGGGTTGTGTAGAATTGAATGAGACTGAACCCATGACCTTATTGGCGTGAGGGCCTGACCACTGAGCCAATTAATACGAAGAGTTCACTGAACATAGAACGTCGGGGTTGGCAGGAACCTTAGAAAATAAAATGTCAGAGCTGGAAGAGATTTTACAGTGGTAGACTGTCAGCATGCTAATAGTTCAGCTTTTCCCAATGAGTTCTCAATCCTCTCCGTTTGTCAGCCCATTCCCCATAGTCATCCTTCTTCCTCCTAAGACTTCTTGCCCAATGAAGATTGATTCAGTAATTGAGGCAAGCCCACCCATTTCATTTCTGACAGGTTGTACATTCTGATCTTGGTGGCAAAATCCAGATGAAGGGAGGGAAGAAAGGAACTAAGGCCTAATTAAGGCTTTTATAGTCACTCCCAACAATTTTTTTTCCCCAAAGGGGCAGGTAGAGGTCACCTGAGAAAGAGTTTCTGTATTGTGTTCCTCATCTTGACAACTCCACTCTATCTCACTTCCTCAGGTAAAGCCTGGTATGAATGAGAGACTCAGGTTTGCCCTCCATGTAGACGAGGCTGAGAAGACCCTTTGAGAACGAGGCCCAATTCTCCTTCTCATTCCTCTCCCTATATTATCTGCCCTGAGCTGGGAGTGGAAAAGGCCCCAAAAGCGGACCCTCCCTACTAATTCTACTCCCTATTGAGTCAAGCATAATAAGTATGTCTTGGGGTCTTGGGGATGACAGTCTTTTTAGGGCTACCTTTCTGTTACTCCTCTCTCCCCAAATTTACCTTGGGGTTCTAGATTCAAGTTACTCTGTGTTGGCTCATTCCTTTTGCAACTCTTTTCTCTTAGATCTAGCTGTCACTATTGACAAATAATTAAGACTTTAAGTTTAGTAGAGCAAAATAGCTTAATTGGATTAAGATGAGAATGTTTATATCAAGCTTCAAACACAAGGAACCCTACATTGCATCATTGCATCAAACCCAGAAACCTGACTGTGGGTGCCAGGCAGCTGACAGAAAAAGGATAGGAAATTTTATACAAATAACCATGCAAGAAAGAATTTCTTCCTTTGTTTTTTATTTTAGGCAATTGGGGTTAAGTGACTTGCCCAGGGTCACACAGCTAGTAAGTGTCAAGAGTTTCGTCTGAGGCCGGATTTGAACTCAGGTACTCCTGACTTCAGGGCTGGTGCTCTATCCACTGCGCCACCTAGCTTCCCCAAGAAAGAATTTCTTCACTGGGATGTTCCATTTAGGGATTCCTGTGAGAGGTCAAGATTCATGCCAGGACACTTTAGCAGACTGATGAGAGATCAGGAATCACCACAGTTTCTCTCATTGGAATTGAATGAGGCATCATGTTAAGACTCCCTTTGAGGTCTAAAAGCTGCAAGGGAATGGACCAGCCAAGGTGACTCTCAGGCATCTGCTTCACTTGCAGAGGAGAACAAAACTCTTCCGGATATTGTCAAACCATGGTGGGAAGGGGGAGGTCATCTGGGGAGCTTCCTTCCACGTCTACTACTCACCCCCTTTCTCTCTTGTCTTTTTCCCCTGACTCCATTCGAAAGCCTCAATGGCATGTGCTTGTCCTTCTGGTGCTAAGCATTTCTTGGAGGGAAGGACAAAGCCATATGCAAGCATCAAAGTATTGACAAGATACAAAAGTCCAGAGGCAGAGAGGAGTTGAACCTTTGTACTCTACCCAGGGCAACCCATGTCTGTACTACTGTGCTAATCAGTCAAAAAGCATTTATTAATAAGCACGCCTTCCTCTACTCCAACTATCAACCTCCCTAGCATTCTTAAAGTCTCAACTAAAATCCTACCTTCTACAAGACACAGCAGTAAATTACTATAATACTCTAGCGTTTGATAAAACCAGAGACCCCAGTTTTCAGGACAAGAATTCACTATTTAGGGGCAGCTAGGTGGTGCAGTGGATAGAGCACCGGCCCTGAAGTCAGGAGTACCTGAGTTCAAATTTGGCCTCAGACCAAACACTTGATACTTACTAGCTGTGTGACCTTGGGCAAGTCACTTAATCACGATTGCCTTAAAAAAAAAAATTCATTATTTGACAAAAACTGCTGGGAAAACTGGAAAACAGTATGACAGAAACTAGGTATAGGCCAACATCTCACACCATATACCAAGATAAAGTCAAAATGGGTGCATGATTTAAACATAAAGCGTGATACCATAAGTAAATTAGGACAGCAAGGAATAGTTTACCTGTCAGATCTATGGAAAAGTGTAAAATTTATGACCAAATAAGAGATAGGGAACATTACTAGATGTAAAATGGATAATTTTGACTATATTAAATTAAAAAGGTTTTGCACAAACAAAACCAGTGTAACCAAGATTAAAAGGAAAGCCAGAAAGCTGGGAAACAATCTTTAGAGCAAGTGTCTATGATAAAGGCCTCATTTGTCAGATATATAGAGAATTGAGTCAAATTTATAAGAATTCAAGTCATTTCCCAGGTGATAAATGGTCAAAGGATATGAACAGGCAGTTTTCAGAGGAAGATATTAAAGCTATCTAAAATCATATGACAAAATGCTCTAAATTATTATTGATTAGAGAAATGCAAATTAAAACAATTCTGAAGTACCACCTCACACCTATCAGATTGACTATATAACAGCAAAGGAAAATGATAAATGTTGGAAGTGATGTGGGAAAACTGGAACACTAATAAATACACTGTTGGTGGTATGTGAACTGATCCAACCATTTTCAAGAGTAATTTGGAATTATGCCCAAAGGGCTATAAAACTGTGCATACCCTTTGATTCAGCAATACCACTACTAGGTCTGTAATCCAAAGAGATTTTTAAAGAAAGGGAAAAGGACCTATTTGCACAAAAATATTTATAACAGCTCTTTTTGGTAGTGGCAAAGAATTGGATGAGGAATGGCTGAACATGTTGGGGTATATGATTGTAATAGAATAATATTGTGCTATAAGAAATGATGAACAGATGAATTTCAGAAAAACCTGGAAAGACTTACATGAACTGATGAAAAGTGAAGTGAACAAAACCAGGAAAACATTCTACACAGTGACATCAATATTGTGTGATAATCTACTGTGAATGACTTAGCTATTCTCAGCAATACAATGATCCAACACAATTCCAAAGGACTCATAATGAAAAATGCTATTCATCTCTAGAGAAAGAATTGATGGAGTCTGAATGAAAGTTGAAGCATACTATTTTTTAAACTTTTTTTGTGTTTTTTTTTCCTTTGGTGTGTCTTCTTTCACAAGATGATAATATGAAAATATGATTTGTATGATTGATCAGCCACAGTCAGACACACTGTACCTTGACTTCTAACATAGTGATGTCATTTTGGTCCTCTTGGAGAGCAAAGGACAACAACCAAACAGATCATTTCCGATTTATCCTGTATGGAGTTTGCTTTGTATGTATTTGTTTGCATGTTGTCTCCCACATTAAGCTGTGAACTCCTTGAAGGCAAGGACTGTTTTTTTGCCTCTTTTTATATCCTCAGGGCTTGGCACATGGTAGGTGCTTAATTAATGTGTATTAACTTGAATTGAACTTACTATGTTGGTCTCTACCCTCCAGAAGTGCACATTCTAATGGGAGAGACAACATGAAACACCTATTCTTATACAAGATATATACAGAGTAGATAGAAGGTAATCTCAAAGTAAAGGCACTAGAAAGTGGGGAGGCTAAGGCGGGGGGACATACTAGGAAGGGCCTCAAGAGCAGAAAGTGGGATTTGAGCTGAATCTTAAAGGAAGTCAAGGAAGACAGGAGGAAAAGGTGAGGAGAGAAAGCATTCCAGGTGAGAGAAATGATTACTTTTTTCTTAAATTAATAACCAATTATCAAATTAGGATTAAGGTTTTTCCTTTCTATTTCCTCATTCAGGGACCAGCCCCTATGGGCCTTCAGCCATTCTCTGAAGGACGTTGCTGATAGATGAGATGGCCTAAATCTTCTGGCTACATGTTTCTAGATCTTGAGCGGGACCCCACCTAACTTGAAGACCTTACAAACAGAATTCAGGCTAGGTAAGTTCTTGCCCTTAGGAAATAAGCTCCTGTCCTTGGAACCTTCTATTAGAAGTTAGGGTGACCCAGCTTATGAAGGAGAAAATAAACCAGAGTGGTCTGAGTAGAGATGGATTCTTAAGTCCAGATTGCTGGAGGTGGGAGGACCATGATCAAGTCAGGTTCTCAGCTGGAGGAGTTGAAGACTTTTAGCCCACCTCCTCATTAATATGTCCACCCACTTAAGGGTAGGTAGAAATTCAAGGATAAGTAGATGAAGAGGGGGTGGGGAGGATATTCCCGGAATAGGCAACAGTGTGAGTTGGTAGAAATGAACCATGTGTGGGCCATTGACCTGGTCAACATATGATGTTTTAACTGTGGGTGTCCCTTCGAAACACTGTCCTGTGTCCTCTTTCTCCCTCTCTACTCTTTTACTTGGTGATCTCCATAGGCCCATGGACTCAATTAACACCTCTATGCAGATATTTCTCACTTAACTAACTTCCGTTTGTTTCCAATTGCCTATTGGCCATCTCAAACGGGATGACCATAGACATTTTAAATTCAACATTTCCAAAACATAACTAATTATCTTTCCACCAAACCACTCCCATTTCTCCAAACTTCCCTATTACTTTGGGGAACACCAGCATCCTTCCAGTTACCCAGGCTTACTAACTAGGTGTCATGAAGGACTCCTCAATCTCTCTAATTCCTCATGTCCAAGTCTTTGTCATTTGTTACTGTCAAGTCTTGTCAATTCTACCTCTGCAATATATCTCACATGGTCTCCCTCTTTCCCTTGACATTGCCACCCCCTTGGTGCAGGTCCTTACACACCCTTAAATGTGGACAATTGCAAAAGATTCTGGTTGGCTCCCCTGCCTCAAGTTTCTCCCCATTCCAGTTCATTTTCCACTTAGCTACCAAAGTGATCTTCTTACATTACCCCCACCCCCAAATTCAATAAACTCCAGGCTTCCTATTATCTCCAGGATCAAATATAAAATCCTGTTTGCCTTTCAAAGCCCTCCATAACCTGTTCCCTTTCTACCTTTCTACTCTTCTTACACTTTACTCCCTCTCTCCAAACCAATGACACAGACCTCTTTGCTGTTCTTCAAAAGAAACATTCTATCCTTGGACCCCATGCATTTTTACTGGCTGTCTCTCATGGTCAGATTTTTCTCCCTCCTCATCTATCCCTGGTTTCCTTGGCTTCCTTTAATTTGAAATTTGAAAAATTTGCATTTGAATGTTTGAAAAATTCTACATTCTGCAAGTAGCCTTTCCTCCCCTGCCCCAATGCCTTCCCTCTGAGATTACTCTATTTTCCTTGTTTCTATCTTTTTTGCACATAGCTGTTTGCAGGTTGTCTCCTCCATTAGATTGTAAGCTCCCCGACAGGAGGTAATGTTTTTGCTTTTATTTGTATCCCCAGCACTTAGCTCAGTTTCTGAGACATCCGAGGCACTTAACAAATGCTTGTTGACTGAGTAACTGAGGTGTTATGCATATCACTATAAAGTATGTTTTGTGTATATAAGGTATACTTTGTATGAAATCTCAATGTGTGATGTACTCTGTATTTCTGTGTAACCTTCATAGTATATATCCTCTGTAAGTGATGCTGTTATATGATGTTATATGTAGTATATTTCTGCCTGTGACTCCTGTGTTTGGCCTACTGTATACAAGAGTAATTTAACATACATACTGTATATCTACATGTGACTTATGAATCTGGAGTAATTGCCTTTGATTGTGGCATAAGCAGATTAATCATTGTTGCCTTGGACCTTCTTCTCAGTCTTTCTCTTTATGCTTTTTTGTCTTATTAACTCCCATGAATTCAATTATCATTTTAAAGCTGATGACTCCTAGATCTTTATAGCCAGCCCTTTTTTTCTCTCCCGATCTCCAATTGTGCATGACCTGTTAAAAATATCTGATAGACATTTCTAACCTGATGTCCCATGGACATCTCAAACTTAACATGTCCAAAGCAGAACTTATTTTCCACTTACTTTCGTGTTAACAAGAAACTGGAAACAAAGTAAATTTCCTTCAACTGGGGAGTGGCTAAACAACTTGTGGCACGTGAACACAAGGGACTATTATTGTGATGTTAAGAAAAGATGAATAGGAAGAGTACAAGGAAGCATTAGAAGACTTATATGAACTGATGTAGAGTGAAGTCAGCAGAACCAGGAAAACAATATACGCAATGATTATAAGAATGTAAATGGAAAGAGAAACAAAAAAAGATACTGGGTCTTCTTGACACTACCCTGCACTACTTCTGTAATGGAGAGTCTTTCTTATATACCTTGGGAGCAGTTGTGGTACAGTGGTAAGAATGCCTTTTGAGCCTGAGGACCTGGATTCGAATTCAGTTCAATTCAATTTGTATTTATTAATTGCCTACTATTTTTCAGATGCTGGGGAAAAAAAGACAAAAGCAAGAGTGTGCCTGCAAGAGCTTGTGTTCCTATGTTCTGAGTCTTGGTTCTGTCAGTTATCAGTACTGTGAGCTTGGTTATTCCATTTCCCATCTAAGTGCTCTTTCTAACAGATCATGAGTTCAAAGTAAAAATGCTCTGATGGTGGATCTCAGGCACTGTGACAGTGGGGCAGAGGCTTTAGGGTGGGAATGGGGGCAGGCAGGCTTCTCTATCTGGGCCACTCAAATCACTAAGTCTGAGTTCAAAGAGGGCATTATGTTTTGACTAATCCTAAAAGAAACCCTAACACACAAGAGAGGATTGTGTGTGAAAAGAGCTTTAATACTTTTCCTAGGCTCCTATATTCAGATTTCTGTGCAAGCCCCTGATTAATTAATCTTCAGTTCCCACTTGATTAATTTTTCAGCTCTTGGGATCCTCTGTTGGGTGTTGAGCAGAAAAGAAAAGCATTTTCCCTGTCCTGGAGATGCTTGCAATCCCTAGCCACGGCCAATGTCATGAACCAGAAAGAATAATTAGCAAGCTCATTGAACTGGGCTTCTGTTTGCTCTCAGATTTCAAAGGCTGACTAGGATTATTGTAAGCCGTGTTGGTTTCAGAATCTCAAACATTTCTATATGATAGGGCTGGCCTTGTTTTTCTCCCTGGTGACAAACGTAAAAGGTATGAAATTCAAATATATTTGTGACTATTCGGTAGTTTTGCTGTCAGGTTTGTCATTGATTTCCTTTCTCTCTAGCATTCTTTCCTGACAACACAAACATTGTTTCTCCCTCAAACCAGAGGCTCCCCCAGGGCAAAAAACTAGTCTTCCCCTCAGATTGGCTGCTTCTTGACTAGGCTTCCTCTGAGGAAACGGGCCATGTCTTTCTGGCAGAGCAATCCGGAGCATCCAGGAAATGGCCAAATCTCCTTTTTCTTCCATTCCTCTCTTCCCTCCCCCCACCATGATCTAGTGGCTTCATCTTAGGCAGCTGGTATAAATCCCTAGGTTCAGGCTTTCAGGGATGGACAGGGATTATTTAAAGTGGGTAGCAGTCTGACCCTGACCTCCCCTACCCTCATCAGCCAGCACTGAGCAGGATAGACAGGAATCCAGTCAGGATAAGACCAGATCCTTGGGGCACCGGGGCACCATTGCCAACACAGCGGTCAGTGTTGCAACAGAGTATGGGCTGAAATTCTACAATGGCATCAGGATCTGTGGGGATACAGGAGGTCGCACACCCTCGCTGAACTGTCTTCTCCTCCATGAAGGGATAACCTGAAAAATCCCACAGGGGAGAAGAGTGAGATAAAGTCCATCGTTTGCTGCTTTCGGCTAGACTTTCATATTCCTATCTTCTGTGACATGAATAACACCAGAGATATTCAGAGCCATAATAACCAAAAAATCCTAGATTCACACACACACACACACACACACACACACACACAGAGGAAGGGACCTTAGAGGTCATCTAGTCCAACTTCCTCGTTTTACAGATAAGAAAACTGAGACGCAGAGAGAGGAGGTGATTTGTCCATGGTCACACACAGAGCTGGGATTCAAAGCACAGTCCTCCAACTCCAGATCTAGTTCTCCCTCTATTCCTTCTTTCAGCTCTCTTTCTTTCTTTCTTTCTTTCTTTCTTTCTTTCTTTCTTTCTTTCTTTCTTTCTTTCTTTTTCTTTCTTTCTTTCTCTTTCTTTCTTTCTTTCTTTCTTTCTTTCTTTCTTTCTTTCTTTCTTTCTTTCTTTCTGTCCTTCTTCCTTTCTCATAGCCATTCATGCTAACACCGAGAATTCTGGATCCCAGTTTTAGAATGGACTTCAGAAATCAAATTTTGTCCTCCTTAGCAGAGCATATATACTTGGGGAGGAGGCGGCCAGCTTCTGCCAGAATACCTATAGTGATGGGGAGCTTACTACTTTCTGAGATAGTCTATCCCATGGTGGAACAGCTCTCATTGTTGAAAAGTTCTTTCTTATATTGAAGTGGGGGTGGGGAGAAAATAGAAAAAGGATAGGAATTAGGACTAGGAATTAGGAGATCTGGGGTTCTATTCTTGATGAAATCCCCGTCTTGCTGTGTGACCTTGTTCAGGTCATGGCCCCTCTCTAGGTCTCAGGCCCCTCCATCAATAAAATAAGTCATTGAATGACTACCATTCTGTGAACATATGAGCTGAAATTTGGCCCCATTTGTCTTCACTCCCTCTCCTGAGGTCCACTACAGGTTTAAATCTGTGACCTAACACAGCTTGGAGTCACAGATTTAGATCTGGAAATCTCCTTAGAGATCAATCAATCAGTTAAGTATTTATTAAGCAATTACTATGTGCTAGGCACTACACCAGGTACCAGGCACACAAATATAATGAAACAGTCCTTACTCACAAACACTCAGAGATTTGGTTAGTGAATTTGCAAACAGATAACTGGGAGCTGGCTGTTTACAAGGTAACCAGGGGGCCCCATCACTGGCTGCTCTGTCCCCCAGAATAAGGTCCCTCTGACTCAGTGCTTTAATTTTCCCTTGCCTTCAGAGGCCTTGGAATCTTCCCAGCTATGTCCTGGCCTTACCTGTTTGCAGAGACAGCAGTGTGGTTTTGCACCATCCCTCTGCAGCTGAACAGTTGGCTACGTTAGTACAGAGAGACAAGGCTGTGGGTTTGGAGCAGGAGAAGCAGCTCAGGAAACTGCCTGCAATGCAGAGGCATTCTCAGTACATACACACACACAGAGGCACCCATAGACCTACATGGACAGATACAGAAATATAAACCCAGAGAGAGAGACAGAGACAGAGACAGAGACATAGATATAGGCACCGGGAGAGGCACAGAAACCCAGTCTTGGGCAGAGACGAGAATAGGTAGCATGGACACTGTGCTCAATATGGGTTCGAATTCCACTGCAGGCACTAAATGGCTATGTGACCTTGAGGAACACTCTTAACCTCTTTGTGTCTCAGATTTCTCAATGGTAAAATGACCGGGTTAGACTCACCGGCCTCTAAAAGCCCTCCAGGCCCTAAATCTATGACCCTAAAACACATCCTCGGACCACAGACTTAGAACTGAATGGTCTCAGAGGTCATAGAATCCAAGCCCCTCATCACACAAAAGGCGATGAGGTCTAGAGAGGGGAAATGACAAGTATTTAGCTTGAACTCTGGTTTTCTGACTGTCCGGGCTCCTTTCCACCATTCTATGATACTGGTTCAGCCACATTCAGACAAACGGTGACATAAACAGACATATATACAGAGTCACACTGACGTGTGCTTACAATACATACATACCTGCATACATACATACACCTAGGGCACAGAAAGATAGACACAAATATACCATCAGACACATAATCGTGAAACCACAAATACAGGGGCACATACACAATTGGTGCGGATGCTGGATGTGTGTGACCGCTGCTTTGTCCAATTAACTCCCATTCATGAAGGAAGTAGGGGGTGGATGTAACACCAGGAATGCCTCTGGAGCTCAGCCCCTTAGTAACCCCTGCCTGGGATTCCAGCACTGACAGAGCCTGAGGGCTCATACGGAAGAGATTGTACTAGCCTTTCCAGGATAGGGACAGACTTCAGACCCTTGAGCTCTCTTCAATTCCATACCAACTTCCAGGGATTTCCCTCCTTTCCAGGAGGTCTCCTTGTCTAGCCTGGGGCTCTCTCAGTGGCTGAGGACCCTCTAAAGAAGAACTGATTTTGAATCCACGGTCTTTTACCTATTATCCTAATAACCTGGGGCAAGACGGTTAACCTTTCTGGACTTTAACTTACTTATTTATTAAAGAAGGTATAAGATGAGATTGTGTTTTAGGTCCCTTAAAGCTCTAAATCAGTGATTCTTTAACATCCCTGAATGTAAAAGCACTTATTATAATGCTAAGTAATGGAGATTTCAAAGCAAAACCAAAACATGGTGGGAAGACCGTACTTACTAGCTACACGACCAGACAAGTCACTTCACCTTCCTCAGCCTCAGTTTCTTCATCTGTAAAATGGGGAGAATAATACCACCTACCTCCCAGGGTTGTTGTGAGGATAAAATGAGACAATAACTGTAAAGCACTTAGCACAGTGCCAAGCACATAGTAAGCACTATAGAAATGCTAGATGTTGTTGTTGTTATCCAAAGGAGCTCACATTTTAATAGAGGGAGACAATACCTATAGGAGGGTTCATCTGTAGGACAGATGGAAAGGTCCAGTGGTCCTTAGGGTGCAGCAGCAAAGCAGATGATAGAGCATTTTCTTTTTTATTTAATATTTGTTTTATTTATTTTTTGGCTATATTTTGAGTTCCAAGTTGTTACCCTCCCACCTCCCAACCCCACACAAAAGTAGGCCAGCATTTAAAACACACACACACACACATGAAATACACACATATGACACACACACACATATAAAACACACACACACATATAAAACACACATATGAAACACACACATATAAAACACACACACACACATATATGAAACCCTATAGTACCTATGTCATTTCCTTCTCTGGAGGTGGATAGCATCTTCCTTCATAGATCCCTTGTGGTTGATTAGAATATTCATATTACTCAGAATAGCTTAGCCATTCACAGTTACTCTTGGAACATTATTGCTGTTGCTGTATACAATGTTCTCTTGGTGTTGCTCATTTCATTCTTCATTATTTCATGCAAGTTTTTCTATGTTTTTCTAAAATCAACCTGCTCATCATTTCTTACAGCACAGCAGTATTCCAACACAATCATAGTCAGACGTGCCCCAATTGATGGGCATCCCCTTAATTTCTAGTTCTTTGCCACCACAACAAAGAGTTGTTATAAGTACTTTAGAACATATATGTTCTTTTCCTTTTTCCCTGATCACCTTGGGAAATAGACCCAGTAGTGGTATTGCTGGGTCAAAGGATATACACAGCTTTATAATTCTTTGGGCATAGTTCCATATTGCTCTCCAAAATGGTTGGATGAGTTCACAATTCCACCAACAATGTATTAGTGTCCCAATTTTTCCATATTCCCTCCAACATTTGTCATTTTCCCCTTCTATCATTTCAGCCAATCTGATAGGTGTGAGATAGTACTTCAAAGTTGTTTTAATTTGCATTTCTCTCATCAATAATGATTTAGTGCAGGGCATCTTAAAATTTTCCACTCATAATCCCTTCAGCACTTTTTCATGTAACTATATATAGCTTTGATTTTTTTCTTCCAAAAATTGCTTGTTCATATCCTTTGTCCATTTATCAATTGGGGAAATGATTCATATTCTTATAAACTTGACTTAGTTCTCTATATATTTGAGATATGAGATCTTTATCTGAGAAACTGTCTATAAGTTGTGTTTTTTCTCAATTTTCTGTTTTCCTTCTAATCTTGGCTAAATTGATTTTATTTGTACAAACCATTTTTAATTTGATGTAATCAAAATCACCCATTTTACATTCCATGATGCCATCTCTTATTTATTCATAAATTCTTCTCCTATCCATATATCTGATAGGTAATATGTTCCACGTTCTTTTAATTTACTTATGATTATTTCCTTTATGTCTGGGTCATGTATCCATTTTGAACTGATCTTGGTCTATACCTAGCTTCTGCCAGATTGCTTTCCAGTCTTCCCAGCATTCATCTTCTTTAGTCTCATTTCTAACTCGAGATTGTACTTTGACTCATTTTTTTTCCAGCTCCCTAAGACTCCTCAAGGGGTAGTTTCTAAGGTTCTGGACATGTCCAGACTCTACCTGTCTTCTCCATGAGCTTATAGGCTTTGATTCTGACCCTTCTCAGCCCCCATCTCTTCAGAAAGGGCAGGCTTACTTTTTCAGTCTGTCCTCACAAGAATGATTCCCATTTGATCTCTATGTTGGCCAAACTGAACTGAAACATTTGACTTGTTTGCTCGGAGTTCTGATGCATGGTACGGGAGACAGGAGGAGGAAAAGCGCCTGTCCCTGGGGAGAACTCCATGAGGGAGACAGGACTTAATATACTTAATACACAGGAAATTGTGTAGTTCAGGTGCTAATAGAGGGAGAGGGACCTGAAGGAAGACCTTTTCTAGACTACAGAATTCTCTTTCCTCCTCTTCTCACCCCAATCCCTCCATTATAATCTCTTTGAGGGTGGGGGTTATTTCATTTTTTTTTTCTGTGTATGCCCAGGGCCTTGCTCAGTAATGTACACAGAGTAGGTGCTGACTACCAAATTAAAACCTATTGTTCCATATATGTAATTTGCTTATCCGATCCAGCCACCAGGCAGGACTGTCTGCCCCCTGCTGGCCAAGCTCTTTTATGCCTGACTGGATGCCTCAGCTCTGACAGAAGTAAATTCTTTTTCCTCATACAGTAAGAGCTGAATAGGACCTCTGAGATCATTTAGTCTACCTTGAACAGATAAGAAACCAAAGCCTTGAAAGAACAAAAGAATCTTAACTAGAAGCAGAGGTATAGTGGTAAATGTTTAACAAGTTGTTCTCTGGGGGGAAAAGAAGCCGTACAACATACTTTTAAATGTTATCAGCATTACTAATATTTTTCCCATCACCTTCTTAAGTCTAGACTGGGACTGGGGAACCTGTGGCCTTCTAGGTCCTTGGGTGCAGCCTTTTGACTGAGTCCAAGTTTTACAGAACAAATCCTTTTAATAAGGGGATTTGTTCTGTGAAGTTTGGATTCAAAGGGCTGAACTTGAGGACCTAGAGGGCCACGTGTGGCCTGGAGGCCGAAGGTTCCCTACCCCTGGTGGACAATCGATACAATAGCAAATCAAGTGCTGATTTCCAGTTTTTCCAAATCCTGAGGTGTGAATGATCATGCTCAAAATTTAACAATCAGTCCCAGTTAGTTCCGGCCTACCCCTTCTAATTTGCATGCTAAAAGCTATTTTAAAAAGATATCACAACACGAAAAAGGCAAGGATGCTTCTTCTTTTAACAATAAAGAAAAGGTCTACTTTAGAGAGCTTTTAAAAATATGCATCCCTTACACATTTAATGAATGCATATACTGTACTGGACATTCTTATCCCTATGCTTTCCCTTCCCTTGATTCCTAAGGGATTCATGCATCAAAAAACATAGCAATTGTGTCAACTTTCAAGAAGGGACCTAGGGCAATAGGTAGATCAATCCCTGAGCAAGAATCCTTTCTGCGATACTTTAACTACACCAGGTCATATAGCTTTAGCTTCAATCAATCAGTCAATCAATTAGCAAGCATTTATTAAGCCCCTACAAATAGCCAAAGGGGCAGCTAGATGGCACAGTGGATAAAGCACTGGGTTTGGAATTTGTATTCATGAGTTCAAATCCGGCCTCAGACACTTACTAGCTATGTGACTCTGGGCAAGTCACTTAACCCTGTTTGCCTCAGTTTCCTCAACTGTAAAATGAGCTGGAGAAGGAAATAGAAAACCACTCCAGTATCTCTGCCAAGAAAATCCCAAATGGGGTCATGAAGAGTCAGACATGACTGAAACGACTCAACAACCACAAATAAATTGCCAGCTACTGGGTTATGTACTAGGCACACAAAAATAATAAACAAAACAGTCCCTACTAGCAAGGAGTTTACCTGCCAGTGGTGAGGACTGCTCTATCTCTCAACCAGTCTGTTCTATTGAGGGACAGCTTTACTTATTAGAAAGTTGTCCTCCCAGTGAACCTAAAGTTCCTACCTGTAATTTCATCCCATTGGCCCTCATCCATCAGTGGCCATCATCTGGGTCCAGGCTGAACAATCTAATCTCTGTTCTGTGACAGTCCTTCAGATATTTGCGGTCAGCTCTCATGCCCAAGTCCTCTCTTCTCTAAGGTCTTCTCTTTCCACTTTTTTCAATTGATTCTCACATTACATGGTCTCCTCCTTTCTTGACCTCCTCCCTTGCTTGACCTTTTCTGAATGGGATTGAGCTGGTCAGGAGCTGTCCTAAAATCTGGCATCCGCAACTGAATATGGAAATTCCCTCTTAGAGGAAGTGACTTGTCCACAGTCTCACATTAAGTCATGGGCTGAGCCAGGATTTGACCTTACCTTCTGAGGCCTAGGCTATGGGTCTTTCCTTTTCCCCACACGGCTTCTCATTCATTCAAAATTTACGTAATTAGCATTCCCCACTGTGTGTTGGGTCCTTTGCTCAGCAAGATGTGGGGAAGCTACACGGAAGAAGGAACCTGAATCTAGCCTTTCAAGAGTTCCTGGTCTGGCTGTAGAAAACAAAATCACCCAAGAAGACTGATTATGATACCTCTGAGTCCCCAGGTTCAGGTAGTCAGTAGGGAAAAGAAAACAAGTGACCTGTATTGGCATGATTTGGGAAGGTTTTCTGAAGGAGGTGGCAGAATCATGAGATCTGGGTTCCAATGCCAGCTTTCCTAGTTAATAACCATGTAACTAAAGTCTTTCAGAGCCTCGGTTTCCTCATCTGCAAAATGAGCACAATGCCCGTACCATCTCCCTTATAAGGTTGTAGGGAAAGTACTTTTTATATATCAAGGTGCTATAAAATTGTAGTTATAACTATTATCATTTAAGGAGGGACAGGATTGAAGGCAGTATGGTAATGGACAGATTTGGTAATGGATTGGCCTTGGAGTCTGGAAGACCTGAATTCAAATTCCCCCTCTGATACATCTTAATTATGTGACCTTGGATAAAATCATTTAACCTCTCAGGGCCCCAGGCAGCTCTCTAGAACTTATACAGAACTTCATTGGTTGAAAGAGTTTCAGTAATAATAATAAAAATAGCATTTATATAGGGTTTTAAAGTTTTTTCAGTTGTGTCTGACTCTTCAGGACCTCATTTGGGGTTTTCTTGGCAAAGATACTAGAGTGGCTTGTCATTTCCTTCTCCAGCTTATTTTACAGGGTTAAGTGACTTGTCCAGAGTCATATAGCTAGTAAGTGTCTGAGGCCAGATTTGAACTCACAAAGATGAGTCTTCCTGATGCCAAGCGTGGTGCTCAATCCACTGTGCCACCTAGCTGCCTCTGAAGTTTGCAATAACTTTAAAAATTTAACCTTACTTTATCCTCACAACAGTCCTGGGAAGTAGGTGCTATTTTACACATGAGGAAACTGACATTGAAGGAGGTTAAGTGACTTGCCCAGTGTCTGAGACAAAATCTGAACTGGTCAGATCTTCCTGACTCCAAGTCTGGCACTCTCTGTGTTGTATACCATCCAGCACTGGTCCTGTCCCAAAAAAGATTGGGATAAACAGGGAGGACAGAAGTTAATGGTTATAAGAAAAATCTGGGTATATGCCAGGGACTTTGTTGTTGTTGCTGAGTCATGCCCAATTTTCATGACCCTGTGGACCATACTATCCATACTTCAAAGAGACTGGAGTAACTTGTCTGAGTAAGTATCTGAGGCCAAATTTAAACTCAGGTCTTCCTGACTCCAGGCCCAGTGCTCTATCCCCTAAGCCACCTAGCTGCCCCTGGGTAAGTGCCAAAGATAACTCTTGGTAATCATAGGCTTAACTGTTCTGCCCAGGAATTGCTGAGTTCCTATGAGTGCTTGGGTTCTTTGCTCAAGTTTTGGTAAACAGGGGATGGAGAAAGGGAAGGCTTTGGCCAGGAGTCCATTTCTAGTCCTGGTTTTTCTCTCCCTGGCTTGTTCTGGGCCTGATGTTTCCTAGAATCCCCATTGGAGGAAGGGCTATGTGACACAACAGAAGGAGTCCTGGGCCTGGAATTCAAAGACCTGGGTTCCAGTGTGGCTTTGTGACTTACTGCCTGTCCGTTACTGTGGGACAAGCTATTTGTATAATGGGGAGAGGGGTTGGTTGGGCAAAATTATCTCTGAGGTCTTTTTCAACTCTAAAATTCGATCCCCTTACAAAGGACCAGCTCAAATCATACTGCCACCAGGAAGTCTTCCCTAATTTCTCAACTCTGAGTCCTAAAGACCTTACCTTCACTTTGGCAGTTCACTAATAGTTTGTAATGTCTTGCTTTTGGTTTCTTGTTTGTCAATCATCTCTCCAACCCAGACCAAGTCTCTCTCCCACAATGGGGACAAATAGGAAGAGGGGGAGTGGGTATGGGAATGTAGAGGAAAACTAGATGAAATGACCTATGACATCAGTGGTTTGCTCTGCAAAGTTTTGTCTATGCCAGGGTCCTGTGATTCTGGGACTGCTGTCCCTTTGCTCTCCTATACTCCAGATATCCTTCCTCTCCAACCACAAAGAGTCTCTTTGCTTCCCTCATTGCTATGCCCTTCTACCCCATCCCTGACCCCAAAACACACAAACACACACACACACACACACACACACACACACACACACACACACACCCCACACACAGAGCCTTCATTTATCCACTTAGAATCATTAGAATCACAGTATATCATAGCCAGGGGTTCTTACCCTGGAGTCTGTGAACTTTTTTTTTTAATATTTTGATAACCATAATTCAATATAATTTGTTTTCTTTTCAGTCCCCTGTATTTTGTGAATTTAAAAGCATCATTCTGAGGAGTCCATACATTTCACTGGACTGTCAAAGAAATTCATGACACTACAAAGATTAAGAACCCTTAACATAATCTGTAAGGGATGGAAGATATATTAGAACATTAGTCCTGAGAAGCACCGTAGAACAAAGAACATTGAACATCTGAGTTGGAAGGGACTTTAGAACATAAAATATTAGAAGTGGAAGTGCCTTAGAACACAAAGTAATAAAGCTGGAAAGGTTCTCACTTAGGACATTGAGTATCAGAGTGTGAAGGATGTTTGGAACACTGAATGTCAGAGCTGGAAGGGACCTTAAGAGATTATCTAGGTGTACTGATTCCTAAGTCCAGGGGTCTTTATTTCAACTCCAAGGACCTCAAGAAAGAGAATAATTAGGAGAATTCCCAGGGGCGAGGGTCTTAGATGAAGGCATCAGATCACAGATGAATCTAATCTTTCCCCTAGATGGTAATGGGTCTAAAACCAACCCCACCCCAGAAAGACCTTGAGTCCTGACACCGATATTTGGCATCCTGTCCCTGTTCCCCTGCCCTACCCCACCCCACACCCATTAGGGACTGTGCTTTTTAAAATAACTATACATACAAAGTTGCTCTGAATCACTACTGGGAATGTGGATGGGTCCATACATGCTATCACCGTACCTGCCCCTAAGTGGGAAAAGTTTTTGAGCTTGTTGACAAAGGAATCCTGCTCAGCCACTAATTTGTAGGGTAAGTGATTGGATTGCCTGAACTCTAGGGTCACTTCCTGCTGTCAATCTGTACTGTGACTATACTGTATACTATATTCCTCAGGGCCTCAAAGGGCTTCCAGCCTGCATGAGCATAACTTAGAGGACACAATCTTTAGACAGAGCAATTCAAATATAAAACAATATGTAAGTTGCATATTTGTTACACATACATGCCCAGGGTCTGGACATGCTTGGGTGGCAGGAGGGTCAGGGCTGGAGAAAACCAGTGAAGGCTTGGCATCCCATATAGGGACTCTGCCAAAGTAAGAGTCCTCCGCCTGTCAATTCTTCCCCTAATGAGAAGTTACCTTGAAGGACTGTTGTCCCCATCTTCTCTGCTCAGCTTCTTTCAACCTAGTGGAAAGGGGCAGGGGCGATCCAGGTTGGGGGCAGAATGGCTGAACCTTAGACTCTTGGAATCACAGAGGTTGAGAATCTTAGGCTCCAAGAACCGCAGTATTGCAGAGTGGATCGCAGGGTACAGGTCACTTAGTAGAACTTTCAGTTCTGTGCTGGACACCGCCCCCACCCCCAGCCCTGGCTGGTCACAGAGTCTGCTTATCACCCAGTGGCTGGAAGCGCATTTCCTTTCCAGACTTATTCCACCATGGGGCAGCTCAGATTGTTAGAAAATCCTTCTTGAAAACAAACAAGCAAACAAACAAAAAACAAAACGGGCTCCCGGAGGATTTGGAGAAAACTAATTAGATAGAGGGAACTAAGCTGCTCCTGCCCAGGAGGGTCATCTCCCCACCTTAGGCAGGTCAGTGCCAGGATCTTAGGAAGCCAAAAGCCTTCCCTCCCCACCTCCCCGGAGCTGGCACACGGCTGGAGAGGATTAGGTGGACTTTCTAAGCGCTCCCAGGCACTCCTGGTGTCCGCCCCCTCCCCACATCACCTTGCGGAGGTCCTGGAGTGGCTGATACTCACCTAGGGGCAGGGAGGCCGCAGCCAGAAGCAGGACAGCCAGGACAGGCCTGGGCATGGTGCACAAGGAAGCTGGGGTGGGGGTGGGGGGTCTGGAGGGTCCTCAGGGAAAGAGAGTTTGTGTGGGGGCAGAGGGGAAGCCTGCCTGGTGGAGGGCAGAAACTCGAGAGGCAGAACTCTCGGGGAACGAGGAGCTGGCGGGAGAGAAGGGGAGAGCGAGCACGATGTCCTGGGAAGCTTGGGTGAGTTCCGGGGAGGACACAGGTAAGTAGTAACCCAGTGGGGTGTGGGCTGGGCGGGGAATCGAGTGCGAGGAGGGTGCAGGGAGCGCAGACAGGTAAGAAGAGCAGTCATGCATGGAGAAGCCTCGGAGCTGTGTGTGTGTAGGGGGGAGCGGAGGTGGTGAGGGAGGAGGCGCAAGAAGGCAGAAAGGATGGGGTTGGGGAGCGCTAGGAGCAGAAACGGGTGGGAGTGAGGAGGAGGGGCAGGTGCGATTGGGGATCATCGGGGAAAGAAAGAGAGAGGGAGAGAGAGTATATTATGTGCTTCCTGATCTCCTAGGCTCATTCACTGAAAGCCAGAGTGGACTAAAGCAGTCATTTAATCCCACCCTCCTCATTCCACAGAGAAGGAAATTGAGGCCCAAAGTGACTTGCTCAGGGTCACATAGGTACGGTATTATTGGTGGGCTGACCCCTCCCCCTCTCCCCTGGCCCTGCTCTCTTCCCTCTGCATAGGTGTGCAGTGGGGCAGCAGGCTGCCAGATCAGGTTGGGCCCTGCCTGCCCTTGGGGAGGACTGGTTGGGGAAGGTGAGTATACATGGTCAGAAAAATGTGGGGTGAAGGGCAGCAGAGCAGGTGTGGGCCTGGGAACTGCTGTGCTCATGGGGGAGATCTAAGCGGGTAGAGGAGAACATGGGGTAAGGGCAGTTTGTGGACCAGTACAATGCTGTGTTCAAAGGAGATGAGCAGGAGTGATTATAGACTCAGGACAAGTTTGTGTGAACTCTGGGGTCTGGGAGATGTGTGGCCACATTATACTTCTTAGAGGGTCAGAGGTGGGACAGAAAGCATCAGCTACACCACTGGGAAAACATCAGCATACTGACCAGGTCTGGCAGATTCCTCTGCTCACCCACTGGTCCTGGTGACTGCCTGGGGATCAGCAGTTCAGAGGAGCAGCAGGGATCAGGCCTTAGAGACGGTAGAATCCAACTTTCTCCTTTACAGATAAGGAAAGTGAAATCCAGATCAGGAAAGGCACTTGTCCTAGGACCCAAGGGGTCAGTTAGGGGCAGAGCTGGGACTGGAACCCAGGTCTAAGCTGCCTCCTCATTGGAACGGAATAAACATGATTGACATATGTACAGACAATTCTCGCTTTACCTAAGTGGACCATTCAGCAGACCTCTATATAAATACTTAATTTGAATTTGCCAGGGTCTGGGGAAGGAAGGAAGGGAGGGAGCAGGAAGGGGGCCACGTACAGTGGAGGGAGAACATAATTCAAGGACGCGTGAGGGGCCAGATACAAAGAAACAAGAGCAGGAGGAAGCACAGAGGCCTTGACCAGTCACGTGTGGGGGCTGGAGGAAGAATGGGGGGCAAACACAGACACAGACAGGAGAGGGTAGGTGACCAGTGTGGTTGGAGCTGGCAAAGGTCTCCTCACCTGGGGTCTCTATTGAAGGTGGCCATGGCCTACTATGTTTCTGTACTTCCATTATTCTTCTTTCACTTGAAAGGTTTTTTTTTTTTTTTTTAATTTTCGTGGTGGGGGGTGAGAGGCCAGGGAGAGCCCAGTGGAGGGGCAGGAGTGGGGTGAAGGAGGGCAAGGGGAGGTGAAGAGAAATAGAGAGAGACAGAGAAACAAAGAGTGAGAATAGTACTACTGTAAAGCAAACCACACTGGTGGTTTTTTTGGAATGTGGGTTTTTTCCAGAATTCTTAATGTAAAGTAGAATTTTCATAATTCAAATTTACATAAATCTAGAATCATCAGTACTGAGATCAGGCCCTCCTTTCTTGCCTGAATCATTCTTGGGGTCAGCATCTCCTTTGCTCAGGGCCTACTGGGCCAGCTCACTGGATGGACTGTGAGTCAGGAGGTGAAGATGAGATTCTAGAGGGGTCTCTGCATGCCCCTCTCCCCTCCCATTCATACCGCTCTTCCCACTCTGTCCCTTCTATCTTGGAATGTACATCTCTATGAATGTGTCCTTGTGTAAATATTTGTGACTGTGTCTGCCTGCATATCTGCACTGAATGAATATTGTATGACCAAGGTCAAGTAATTGGCAGATCTAGGAAGCTTTGTTGGGAAGGCAGCTTAGCATAGTGGATAGAGTGTTGGGCTTGGAGTCAAGAGAGTTCTGAGTCCAAATTCTGTCTTCAACATTGACTAGTTGTGTGACCAAGGTCAAATGGTTTAACTTTTCTGAGCCTCAATTTACTCATCCGTAAAATGGGAATAACAAAGAGATGATATGTGTAAAGTGCCCTGCAAAGCTTATTTGTTGTTCAGTTGTTTTCCAGTCATGTCTGACTTTTTGTGACCCCATTTGGGGCTTTCTTGGCAAAGATTCTGGAGTGTTTTGCCATTTCCTTCTGCAGTTCATTTTACAGAAGAGGAAGCTGAGGCAAACAGGGTTAAGTGACTTGCCCAGGGTCACACAGCTAAGTGCCTGAAGCCAGATTTTAACTCAGGAAGATGAGTCTTTCTGACTCCAGGCTTGGCACTCTATCCACGGCACCACCTAGCTGCTTATGCAAACCTTTTGCCAATATAGAAATGCCAAGTGTTATTCTTTGTGCATGTGTGAATCTGAGTCTTTGGGGTTGAGGCATGTGCTCCCTGTGTCTGTGTGTACAGAAGAGGTCGCATTTCTGTAGGGCTTTTGGGTTCACAAAACACCTTCTTCAAAACATTCTTTGAGATAGGTAGTGAAGTTATTTTTATTTCCCTTTTACGGGTGAGAAACTTGAGCCTTAGAGATGAGAAGCCGCTCCTCCTCAGAAGAGTAAACATTCCCTCTGAAATGCCCCTGAGAAGTGGCCATTCAGTCTCTGCTGGAACCGCTCCACTGAGCTGGGTGACCGATGAGGTCACCCAGTCTGTGGAAGGGCATTTTTAATTGTCGGGAGGGAGGAGACAAACTTGTGAGTGGAGACCCAGAAAAAAGAGGAGAACAGACAGCAAAAGCAGAGAGAAAGAGGAGACAGAGACAGGTAGAAAGGCGACAGAGTGAGAAACAGAAAGGGAGAGAAAAAAGAGACCGAGTGGAGGTTAATAATAATGATAATAGCTAACGTTAAGATTTATATGCCAATTTATAGTTTATTAGGCTTTACATGTCTTAGTTGATCCTTATAACAACCTTGTGAGGTAGGTGCTGTAATCCCCATTTTATAGATGTGCAAGCTGAGACCAGTGATAGAAAGGGAAGGAAGGAGACAAGGACTGTATCTGCTTGGCTCAGCCCAGAACTCCCTGAGGGACAGGGCTGAGTCTCCCTCTCAGACTGGGGATTCTTGAGGGTAGAAATTCCATTTTTCCCTCAGGCCGGTGACACCATTCTCTCCCATAATCTACAGCATAGAGACCGGGGAGAGCTAGGGTTGGGGAGATGTCACACCTCTGGATAGTGAAAAGGAAACAAGAGGGGAACCATCAGAGTAGGAAGAAGGGAGAGGGGAACACTTGTCCAGCCTTGTCCCTCTAGATCCTAGTGTATAGGAGGAGGAAGGTGAAGAAGAGGAGGGTGAAGACCACTCCCCCAAAGCTCCCCAGGGCAGCAGCCCCCCCTGTGTTGCATAGGTCTTGGTTACAGCAGGAGACAGGCCGAGTCAGACCGATGCCATCCACATCTGAGGGCACACACTTCTGGGCACATGCCTTTGTGACTGTAGCATCTCCCAAGAACGGGTACACTGCAATGGGGGCAGAGAATAATGGGCAAGTCAGGAGGCCCCCCAGCCCAAACATCAAAGTCCCATTCCCTAATATATTCCCCTCTGCTCATACAAGCCTCTGACCACCAAACCCCAGCTCAAAAACCCCCTCCTCCAGGAAGTCATCCCTGATTATGCATGACTAGATTCAATCACGACTGGATTTCCTTCTACCCACAGTGCTCGAGTGAACTTGAGTGTTCCCTAAGAATTCCGGGATGGAATGGGTACAGTCTTAACAAAGGGGGAGGGAAAACAAAATTCTGTCTAGTGAGCTGAACCTTTTCTTTGACTTCCCATGGTAAAATTAGAGATATGTTTTTATTCAAACATTGCTCAGCTATGTCCTACTCTTTGTGACCCCATTTGGGGTTTTCTTGGCAGAGACACTGGAGTGGTTTGTCATTTCCTTCTCTAGCTCATTTTACAGATGAGGAAACTGAGGCAAACAGGGTTAAATGACTTGACTAGAGTCACATAGCTAATAAGTGTCTGTGGCTAGATTTGAACTCAGGGCTTCCGAACACCAGGCCTATCTATTGTGCCACCTAGGCTGCCCTTTTACTCAAATAATTTTATAGGATTTAGAGCTGGAAAGGGGCCTTACAGGTGGCTAGTCCAAACCTCTCATTTTACAGGTAAGGAAACTGAGGCTTAGGGAAGAAATTGACTTGCCCAGGGTCAAACATAGAGTAAGTAGTCCAGCCTGGATTCAACCCAGGTCCTTGGACTCCAAATCCTGCTTTCCTTACATATAACACTGATATTTAATCAAATAACTTGAAAATATTTGAGTTTGTAATGGGGCTTGGCCCCTGGGTGTATCAGTAGCTCCACAGAAGAATGGCCCTTAAAGATGGTAAGCCTAGAGTCAACAGACCTGGGTTCGGATCCCGACCTTGACCTTGACCTTGACCCTTACTAGCTGTGTGATTCTGGGCAAGTTCCATCCTCTCTCCAAGTTTCAGTTTCATCTGTAAAACATGGGTGGTATTTCTTTGACTACCTAAACTTCCAATGTTGTAAGAAAAGTACTCTGGGAACAAGCCAGTGGTCTCAACATGTTCATTTTTCAATAGTAGTTATGTGTAAAACTGGCATCTCCTCTGTTTTGGTCACCAGCCCTCTCCCCAGTTAGCTCATTAGATTAGAAATTTTTAAAAACTGAAATGCATTTTAAATTTTATAATAGAAGTCTATGATAAGAAGAATTCATATTTCTATAGCTTTAAATTTTAAAAAGTATTTCCTCATGAGAACATTGTGAGGTAAATAAGTCTCTCCTCCTCTCTGATCCATTTCCCATCTCTGGAAAATAGCAGGTTGGACTATTAATAGTTCTTTTTTTTTTTTTTTTTTAGTGAGGCAGTCAGGGTTAAGTGACTTGCCCAAGGTCACACAGTTAGTATGTGTCAAGTATTTGATCTGAGGCCAGATTTGAACTCAGGTGCTCTATCCACTGTGCCACCTAGCTGCCCCATTAATAGTTCTTAAAGTGGGGTCTGGGGACCCCCTTTCAGTGACCCTTTCTGTGAGGTCAAAACTATTTTCCTAACAACGCTAAGACATTTTAATTATAAATTCAGTATATATTGATAGATATAACCTATGTAAACAAAAGCTCTTTGGAAGATTCTCAAAAAATTTTAATGATGTAAAGAGGACCTGAGATACAAAAAATTTGAGAACCATTGCACTAGGTGATCTCTAATCCCATATAGGCTTTTTTATGTGTAGCTAGATAGTGTAAGTAGTATTATTCCCATTTTATATCTGAAGATAATAATGAAATTGACCAGCTCTCTCAATAACTTTCTGTGGTCCCCTATGACTTATAGGATAAACTAAAAATTATTCATCTTGACATTTAATACTAAATTTTGACTCCAATATGGATTTCCAGTTTTATTTCACGTTTAATTTTGTTCATGCACTCTGTTTTATGGCAAAGCTGTACCTAAAGCTGTTTCCTCATCTTTTCCTGTCTTCTCTTGTTTCCACTCATTCCTAGACTTCTCTTTTTATCACTGCCGGTCAACATCTGTCTCCACGTGACACCATCTCTAGGAAAGCTTCCCTGAACCCTCCCTCTGAGGGAAGGTATTTCTCTATCCTCAGATTTCCCCAGGGTCCTGCATTTCTTTTCTGCCCTGGTTCTGTTCTATAGTCATAGGATCCTAGTTTTAGTAAGAAGGGACCTTAGAAGTCATGCAATCCAATGCCATCATTTTAACAGTATCACTCCATGAAAAGGGTGCTGGATTTGAAATCACAGGACCTGGATTCAGATCCTGGCTCCATCATTTACTTCCAGTGTGACCTTGGGCAAGTTACTCTCTGAGCCTCCTTTCCTCACCTATAAAAGATGCTGGTCCACTTTAAGGTCCCAGCTCTAAGTCTATGATACCATGAAACTGAGGCCAGTGGGGCTAAGTGATATCATCCTTATTTTTGTTTTTTCTCTCTTTTCTTTTCTCTCTTCTTAACTTAATGACTGCAACCCACAACCCCTAGTAAGCCAGAAACTAAACTTTTTTTAAGGTCATAGGATTTAGAACAGGAAAGGGATTTTAGAGACCATTTGGTCTAATCTTTCCATTTTATAGATGGGGAAACTGAGGCCCAGGGACTTCAAAGGACTTGCCCGAAGTCACATGGGTAGTGAAAAATAGAGCTAGAATTCAGGCACAGGTCCTCTGATCTCCAATTGTAAGCACTTAATAAATATTTGTTGAGTTTCCATTTTTACAGGTGAGGTAACTGAGGACCCAAGAGGCTCTATGTCTTTTTCAAAAGCACATGGCTTGGGGCGGTTAGGTGGCACAGTGGATAGAGCACTGGTCCTGGAGTGAGGAGGACCTGAGCTCAAATCCAGCCTCAGACACTTCTTAGCTGTGTGACACTGGGCAAATTACTTGGATTGCCTCAAAAAAAAAAGAAAAAGAAAAGGGAAAAAGGAGAAAAAAAGCACCTTGCTAATAAAATGGTGAAGCTAGAATTTCAAGTCATACATTATGACTCCAGGTCCAGGTTTCTCTCTACTAACCCCATTGACTTTCTTGCAAGAGCTGAAATTACTCTATGGAAATTTTCCTTCCTGCATTGTTTTACTGGCCTTGCCCCAGGTAGGTCATGTGAGGCTCCCTTCCTGGAACCCTTGGAACCAGACCTCTCCTCTCACCTTCCTCCAGGGAATACATTGTCGTCTTGCACATGGTCTCATTGGGGGCGCAGTCTGCAATGGTGGTGCAGTCAGAGACATTGGTGGGCTGCTGGCAGCTGTAACATTTCAGGGCACAGGCTACTTGGGGGAAAGAAGAAGGATGGTTAGGCTGTGGCTTCTCAACCCTCTGGATCTTCCTCTCAGACCCAAGCCTGATGGGGTTGATATGCTCCCTGCCCACAGAGAGCCCCTGATCTAAAGGGGGAAGGGGTTGGGGTAAGGATGAGACCCCTGCCCTCAGAGACCTCCCAGACTTTGGAGGGTGACATGCCTCTTATCCTCTGGGAGCCCACTACCCCTGCTCTCTGGGAGCCACCCATCAGGTGGAAAGGACCCCCAGCCAACATTCTGTTGTGTCCACACTGGCAATCAAGAAAACTGGGTTCTAGTCCTGGTTCTGTAACTGGTTCCTTTTGTCATCTGGGGATGGGTCCTTTCATCTCTCTAAGCCTAAGAATTCCCCTGCAACAAATGGGGAGGGGAAGGTGTGGAGCCAGATGCTTTCTAAGACCCCTCCTAACAACCATCTAGAACACAGGGCTCCTGGATGCCGGAGTTGGGGTGAGGGTAAGGAGATGGAGGGAGTTATAGGAAGAGGGAAATGGGATGACTCCCCTTTGTCTTTGGGGGCAAGGACTCTGAAGTGGAGGTGTGTTGTGTAAACAGGTTGAAGGTAACATTCCAAGAATAGCCTGTACCCTTCTCTCTGTACATTCCCTCCCCTTACGTCCTTGAAACCTGACCCAGCCTCAGTACATCCCCTCTAACCAACCAAAAGGCAGCACTCGGAGACCCAACCAGATCTCCTGCCCACCTCAAGTGTGACCTGTGTGAGTCACTATTATCTCTGGTTAACCCCTTTTTCCCCAGGGAAAGTGAGATTTTTTTTGGTTCTGGACCCAGTCCTAACACGCCTCCCTTCTCTCCCCATCCCTCTGGTGCAGATAGTTAGACCTAGAAGGGATCTCCGAGGAGAACTAATCCAATTCCATTTTACAAATGAGAAAATAGAGACCCAGAAAGGGAGAAGGACTGGCCTTTGGCCACAGAGTGAGTCAGAGGCAGCCAGAGGGACCTTGGACTCATCATTAACTCCCCCTCACTGTCCGATTTAATAAGTTGCCCAGCTTTGTTAATTCCACATTGCAGTATTTTTGGTAACTGTCCCATGTTCTCCACTCCCACTTCTACCACCTAGTAAAGGCTTCTTTGTCACCTCTTACCTGAACTATCAGATTCTCCTGACCTGGCTCCCCACCTTCTCCCCTCCAAGCCATCTTGTACACTACTAGTCAGTCTCTTTATCTCAAATACCATCAATAGCTCCCTATTGCCTTTTGGGTTAAAGTTAAAACTCATCACCCTCTCCCTTGTCTGATCTCAGCCTACCTTTTCACTTCATCACCCTGCTCCCCCTCACACAGACTGTGATTCTCGTGAGCCTCCATGCCTCCCTCCTCTTTCTCTCTCCACATTTCTCTATGTCTAGCGTAAGCTCTAGGTTCAGTAAGTATAAATCTATCTCCGTCTTTTTTTATCTTTTTATATCTTCATCCGATAGGAGGCATATAGCACTACAGTCTTTTACTCCCTCTCTCCCTTCCTCTTTCATTTTTGTCCCCATTTCATCTTTTTTATTTCCCTCTATCATCTCCATATCTCTCTGTATCTCTATTTTTAAAATAACTATCCTTTATCACTTTGCCTCTGCTAGGTCTCCGTCTCTGTCTTTGTCTCCAGCTCTGTAGGAAACAGGTGGGATAAGGACATCATGAGTGCTGGGAGAGAGAGAATGGCAGGTATGTGGAGTAAGGTCTTCCTGTTACGCCTTTCTCTCTCTCTCTGTCTCTCTCTCTCTCTCTGTCTCTCTCTGTCTGTCTCTGTCTGTCTCCATCTCTGACTTTCTTAGCTTGCCCAGGTCTTGTTGGGGAGGTCCTTGTGAATGAGAAGAGTCTTTCATTTAAACCTATTCTGGACTCCTTTCCTTGACCTCCTGTCTGCTTTTGAGCCCTCCTCATTCTCCCCTCCCCTTCCCATTCAGTCTTAGCCCCCATCCCCATCTCACCAAGCTCCCCGAATGCAGCAGTAGTCACAGCCAGTAGTACCAGCCTTGATGCCCACATAGTCTCCTTGGTTGTGCCCAGCATCTCCCAGGCACCTGCAATTTTGGCTTATCCAGGGAGAGGAGGAGGAGAAGGAGGAGGAGGAGGAGGAGTGTAGAGTAGAGAAACCTGTTCTATAAGAGGATTAGCCTCATCTAATTTCCAGGGCATCCCTCTATCTCTCTTTTTATTCGTGGGGCTGCTCAAGAGTTGGGCTGGGCTGGAGGCTGGGGGACAGACCCTTTGGTCTTGGCATCCTGCCAAAATGGTGACCACTTACCTCATCTAAGAGGTCCAGCACTGATAACTGCATTCCTGAAGCTGTTCTGTCTATAGCTCAAGGGAATTCAGTAAAGATTTATTAAGGGCAACTTTGCATGAATTACTGTGTAGGTTTCTGGCATACAAAGGCAAAGTGGTCCCTGCCCACAAGGTCCAGATAGAATGTGCTGCCTCAGGAAGTGGTAGGTTTCCCTTCACTGGGGGTCTTCAAGCAGAGGATGAATGCCCACTGGTCAGGGATACTGCAGAGGGGAGGAATTCTCAGTCAGGCTCTCGGTCTAGATGGCTTCAGAGGTCCCTTCCAGCTCTTACATTCAGTGCTTCTGAGTTTCCATTCTATTGAGGGGATACCAGGATAAGGTGGGTGGTATAATGGAAACAAACAAACAAAAAACAACCTTAGACTCAGAGTCAGGAAGGCCTGGGTTCAAACTCTGCCTCTGATGCTTATTAGCTGTGTGACCAAATGAGGGGGTTGGACTGGTGACCTCTCCCTATTAGCTCTGTGATCCTGCAAGGTCACAACTTCCCAAGCCTCAGTGTCAACGAAATTGGGAAAGTAACTATAGTGTCTACCTCACAGGAATTTATGAGGAGCAAATGAGATAATATATGCAAAGTGCTTTGCAAGCCTTAAGCTGTTATGTAAGTGTCAGCTATTATAAGGTTAATTGTTATTGCTGTTATTATCTTCATTATTCTTGTATTATTAAGCTGAGTAGTGAGGAGCTGTTTCCTTGTGTTGGGTTGTTGTAAGTATTTTTGTTGTCTTTGTCTTCATCTCTCTTTTTCTTTTTCTCTTTCTTCTTCCTTCCTTCCTTCCTTCCTTCCTACCTTCCTTCCTTCTTTCTTTCCTTCCTTCCTTCCTTCCTCCCTTCTTCTATTTCTCTTTTTCTTTTCCTATTTTATGGATGAGAAAGCTTAACTAAACTTAGAGGAAATTCCAAAGAAGCCTATTTTGTCTGTGTAAGGGAAAATGTCCTTACGATTACAATAGAGTTATCTAAAAGGACAGTTGGCTACCTTGGAAGGCAGTGAGTTCCTTGTCACTGGAGTGGCTTCAACTGAGACCTCTCATCTTTGTACTTTTGCACAAACTCTACCCTATGGCAAGAATGTGCTCTTCCTTCAGCTCCGCCTTTCGAGTCCCTAGCTTTCTTTCAAGCTCAGCTCAAATGCCACCTTTCATATGAGGCCTTTTCTGGATTCCCCCCACCCCAGCTGCTAGTTCTCCCTAGCAAAATTACCTTGCACTTCTTTTGTTTACTTTTTAATATACTTATCTGTATAAATCCTACAGAATGTAAGTTCCTTGAGGGCAGGATCTCTTTCATTTTAACCTTAGTATCCTTAGCATCTAGCACATATAATAGAAGCTTAATACTTGCTGATTGATAAATTGAGACTGATTGACTATTTAGGGGTGTTGTATATATTTTAGGGATATTATATTTAGGAATTTCTGTTCAGGTATGGGTTGGCTTAGGTGTTCTCTGATTTGGTGATTCTATGATCCAAGTATAATCTTACTTTTGCCCGTGACAAGTATGGCCACTGAGGGTGAGGGAGCAGGGACCTACCTATTGGCTGGGTGGTTTATTTAGCATTTCCCCTAAGTCCCAGCGATCTTGGACTTGATCTGGACTTGACCTTGGACTACCCAAAATGCCCAGGTTGCCATGACGCTGAAGGAGAGAATGTTGATAAGAATATGTGACTAGATGAGATGGCTCCTCACCCAACCTATGTTCTCTCTCTCTGGTATTTTCTTGTTTAACATAACAGGCACCAAGGTATCCTGGGTGACCTGTCCCAGGTGTGCTTGTATATGTCTGTGTATGTGTGTTTCCTCCTTTGGTGGATTGTAAGCCTGTGGAGGATAGGAAGTCTTTCACTTTTGTCTTTATATCCTTAGCATCTGGGAACAGTGTTTGGCACATAGTAGGTGATGAATAAATGCTTGTGAATCAATTGGTTTCTTCTCTTTTGTTTCCATTTCACTCTCTCTCTGGCCTCTCTACTCTCCTCTAAACCACATGCTAAGGTTGACTGTGGGAGCCGGGTTGGCTTTGAGGATGGAGGAGGGATATCCCAGAAGGCCAGACTCAAAAGGGATTCTTCCCATCAGGGAGCCCCCTGCCTAATTAGGAGTCCCACAGGGCACAAACACAGACACAGGAAAAAAGGATTTAACTAGAAAATGTTTCAAAGTATTTGGCTGATTAGCATTAGAGTAGGGAGGGATTTCAGGGGATCTGTGAATTTGGATAGGAAAAAAATGACATCTTTATTTTAACTGACCTCTCAGTGATATTTAGGATTTCTTTCAGTTATTTTAAAACACTATTCTGAGAAAAAGTCCATAGGCTTTATCAGACAGCCCAAGGATTCCATGACACCTAAAAGGTTAAGAATCCCTGTCATAGAGAGATTGGGTTGGTTTGGACCTTGGTGGGCAGTTATAAGGAAAAACTTTCTAGAAGAAGAGGAGGTGCACTGAGAGATGATATCTGACATAAAAGAACTAGAATGGGGAGGTAGGAGAGTAAATAAGATGGCAGTGAGTGCCCTGGCCTGGCAGATGATTCCTTTAAGAAACAAATCTGGGAGTCAAGACACTCACTTCAAGAGTCCTCAGGTTTGTAGAAGGTCCCTTTATCCGCTGGCCCCAGGGCCCCCATAGATGCCAACCTGGTCCACTTTTTTTCTCTACATCTAAAGCATTTGGGCCTTTATTTGTAACCCCATTGCTTAGCACAGTACTTCACACATAGTAGGCACTTAATAAATGTTTGTTGACTGACTGGCAGACTGTAAGGTGAATATTCTATACCTTCATATTCATTGGGTAAAAGGACCTTTATAGGGTGCCCTCTTCCCCCTGTTCCTGGGCCTTTTGGGGCTTTAGCAGGAGGGGCAGGGATTTACAGTTCCATTGTCTACCTGGGTCTTACTCAATCCCTTCTATGGGCCATACCTTTATTTGACAAGCTTTGGTCCTCCAAGACACTCCCCTCCCAAGTAGGCACACAATCTCATTTTCCACCTCCCTGAAATCTGCACATTCCAGGGGTACAGCTGATGCGTTCCACCTTTCTGCCCTAGGTGTGGAGGATGTAACTGGGCTCTGGGTTACACCTGGTGAAAGGAAACTGGGTACTAAATCTCAACCTAAGGCCTCCTCCCTTAATCCCTACCTGAAACCTGGACTTTCTACCCCTCCCAGCCTTTCACAGTCATTGGCCTGAAGCTGAGGTTAGGGCACCCCAGGGCCAGGTTTAGGGTTCAGTCTTATGAGTGAGGTGGAAGAGGGCATCAGTTGAGGTGAGATATTAAAGCAGTGACTAAGACTTGTAGAATCAGAGGCCTATAGCTGGAAGGGATTTCAGGCCACCTATCTAACACCAATCCTTCATTTTGTTAAGCAGAGGAAACTGAGTCTCAGGGAGGCTAAATCAGTTTATTGGATGAGTGTCAGGTTCCAGGAGTTGTCTGAAGAGACTGAAGAGGTCATAGAAATTCATAGACCAACTTGGAATTGCAAAAGCTAAATATGGATGATTGCCAAACAGTAGTACTTCTTTTATGAACAGCATCAGGGGAGCTGAAGCTCAGGATGGGTTAAGCCTGGCAGCAAATAAGAAAGGCACCAAAATGAGCTTTTAGCATAAAGAAAAGCAAGTGATAGACTGGAAGGCTATTAAGAGTGACTAGGGCAATGGAAATGGCTCATCATCTTGGCTTGTTAGAGATTAGAGAGCCATAGAGAATTCGACCCCTAGGTCTTAGATTTAGAGTTGGAAGAGACCTTAGAGGTAATCAAATCTAATCTGCTCATTGTTTCTGAGGCCCGAGGAGGTCAAGTGATTTGCCCAAGGTCATGTAAGTAGTAAGTAGGGCGGAGATGGGATTCAAACACCCAAATCTGACAAATCTGACTTCAGATCCAGGATATAAGTTGACAGATAGTAAGAGAACTCCCAGTGACCCTCTATTAGAATTGCAGAATTGCCGATTGGCAAAGGACCACTGTTATCATTTTGTTATGGAGTCCAACTGATACTCAAAAAAAAATCCATATAGAATTCTCAACCAAACAAGGGACTGTTGTTGTTGCTGTTGCGGTTGACTCTTTGTGATCCTGTGGATCATGGCACACCAGGCCCTCAACCTGAGGGGCTCATCTTACGATGGCATGCATTTTAATTGAGTCCGTGGGGTTTTCTTGGTGAAGATATCAGAATGGCTTGCCATTTCCTTCTCTAGCGCAGCACCTTTTGTCAGAGCTCTCCACTATGATCTGTCCAATTTTGGTAACCCTGCACAACATGGCTTTTCATTGAGCTGTGCAAGCCTGTCCTCCCTGACAAGACAGTGATCCAGGGACAGAGATCACAAATGATAAGATAGATGAAGTATGAAATTGAAGATTTTGCACAATTAAAATCAGTGCAGCCAAGAAGGGAAACCATCAAATACTTCTATCGTTTCTGGTGAGGTTCTAATAGTCAAGGTATAGAGGAAATTAATGCACATACATATTACCAAAAGCCATTCCTCAATGGACAAGCAGCCAGAGGATATAAATAAATAATTTTCTGAAGATGAATTCAAAACCATTGACAATCATATGAGAAATTGCTCCAATTGGGTAATAGAGAAATTCACGTCAAAACAACCCTGGGGTTTCACCTCACAGCCGACAAATTGTCAAGTATTACAAAAGATGGCAATAATCACTTTTAGAAGGGCTGTGGGAAGATAGTATTTCTTATATATATAGTATATATCTATGTAGTGTATATATACTATATACATATAGTATATGTGTATATGTACTATATACATATAGTATATATGTATATGTACTATATACATATAGTATATATGTATGTGTACTATATACATATAGTGTATATGTACTATATACATATAGTATATATGTATGTGTACTATATACATATAGTATATATGTATGTGTACTATATACATATAGTATATATGTATGTGTGCTATATACATATAGTATATATGTATATGTACTATATACATATATAGTATATGTGTATATATACTATACCAACTAATAGTTTGTGTAGTGTGAAAATTGGTCCAGTTCTAGAAAGCAACTTGGAATTATAATTTTTAAGAAGTGTCTACGATATTCCCCACCACCACCACACATACACTTTGACTTACAGATCTCATTTACTACCAGGTAAATACCTCAAAGAGATAACAAACTGAAAAGTCCCATGTGCACTAAAATATTCATGGCACTTTATATAATAGTAAAGAACTGGAAACAAAGCAGGTCCTTGTTGATTGGCAAATGGCCAAACAAATTATTGTGCTTGAGTGTAATGGGAACAAGACTGTATATTAAGAAATGGGTAATATAAAAAATTCAGAGATCTATGGAAGGTCATATGAACAGATTCAGAGAGAAGCAAGTAGAGTCAGGAAAACAATATGCACAGAGACTATACCAGTATAAACAGAAAGAACAAAGCAGAGGAACTAAACATTTTGTAATTCTGAACTGTAATTCTCTCAGTTTGGCCCTGGAGAACAGTTGGGAAAAAATGCAATTCTGTTCTTTCTTTGCAGAGGTGGGTACTCCTCCTTCTCTTCATAGGGATGTGGAATATTGCATACATTCTCAGTCATAATCACCGAGTTGGTTTAGTTTTGCTGCACTGCCTTTCCCCCCTTCTTTTATATATATATATTTATACACACACACACACACACATATATACATATATATGTATATATATCTATGTGTGTATGTATATATACACATGCACACACATATGTACATATACGCACGTACATATATATGTTGCAAGGGATGAGAAGAGGGAGAAAGATTTCCAGAAATGTCCATGATGTAAAAACAAATATTCATTAAAATAGACACCTTTATTTTCTAGAAGTTTCCTTGGGCATGGAGCCTAAATTGGCCTTTTTGTAGCTTTCTCCCATTTCTCCTCTTGGTGAGATAGCTGGGTGGTGCAACGGGTAAGAACGTCAGAAGTCAGGAGTCAGGAAGATGAGTTCAAATCTGGCCTTGGTCAGATACTAACTGTGTGACCCTGGACAAGTCACTTAACCTTTCTGTGCCTCAATTTCCTAATCTGTAAAATGGGGGTAATAATAACATCTACCTCGGTGGGTGGTTGTTGTGAGGATCAAATGAGATAATACATGTAAAGCATTTTTTTTTTTTTTTGCAAAAAGCTCTATGGAAATGCTGGTGACGATGATGAAGAAGATGATGATGGTGGTGGTGATGATGATGATGATGATGATGACTTCTGGGACCAGGCAGAACAAGTCTAGTTTCTCTTCCAGTATGCCACCCTCAATGTCTACAACCCCTGTGAGAACTGTGACTCACCACCATCTTATGAGCCACCTGCCCCACTGCCTCTGTTAACAGCCCAGCCCCACCAGCTGCCTTCCAGAAAACTCAGCCCCACAAAACCCAAGATTATGGCTCCTCACACTCTGGCTTCTGCTGCAGCAGTTGCAGCAGAGCTTCTGAAAAGGCAGGAGGGACTCAATCAGAAGGTAGAGGAGCTGGACTGGGAGGCCCAGTGTTTCTGCCACCTGACCAAATACCTGGCCCCCTGCCCTCATTGTGCCCTATCCCACCCTGCTTCTTACAACACCTCCTTTCAAGTGCTTGAAAACAGCTCATGTGCCCCTCCTCATTCCCCTCCCCCACATTAAGTCTTCTCTTCTCCAGCTGAGTATCTCCAGTTCCTTCAGCCCATCTTCTTACAGCATGGCCTCAAGGTACTCACCATTCAGGTCACTTTCCTTTGGACCAGGGGAGGAGAACCTGCGACCTCCAGGCCGCATGTGGCCCTATAGGTCTTCAACGTCAGCCCTTTGACTGAATCCAAACTTGACAGAACAAATCCCCTTACTAAAAGAATTTGTTCTGTAAAACTTGGACTCAGTCAAAAGGCCACACCCAAGGACCTAGAAGGCCACATGTGGCCTTGAGGCCATAGGTTCCCCATTCCTGCTCTGGATGTTCTATAGCTTATCAATACTCTAATCTTCCAGTGGATCTGTAATCTTATCAATTTGGATATTCCTTCCAATACTGCAGGTGGCAAACCATTATTCCTGCCCATCCCATTCAATTCTCATCTATGATCTCCAGTAAATTAACTTTAAAGGGTCTACCCAAGAGAGTAGGTGCTTTCCTCTAATGCTCTTGATATCATGAGGACACTAGCCGAACATGTGGGCTAATTATTGGCTCTCTTTCATTTTGACCACACGATCATCATCCTGTCCTTTTTTTGCACAGGACATTTCTTTGATGACACCTCTTCTGTGTGATTCCTTGTTTGCAATGATACAGCCTGCTTGTATCATATGAGGCAGCTACGTGGTATTGCAGAGCACTCTGCAAACTGGAAGTGCTATGTAAACCCTAGTTATTAGCTATTATTATCTACGGTGTACTTCCCCATTGCCTTTTTCATGATCCATTATGATAATAATATTAGCTAACATTTTTACAGCACCTACTATGTGCCAAGTACTGCGCTAATCACTTTACACATATTGTCTCATATGATCCTCACGACAACACTGGGAGGTAGGTGCAATTAATAATGATGTTATTATTCATTTTTACAGGGGAGGAAACTGAGGCAAACATAGGTTAAGTCACTTACCCAGGGTCACACAATCTGTATGTGACTGAGGCTGGATTTGAACTCAGGTCTACCCTATCTCCAGGCTTGACACTCTATCCACTGTATCACCTAGCTGCCCTCTCTAATAATAATAATAATAATAATATTAATATTGCTGGGGCAAGCCAGACTCATAGAAACAGCAAAGCACCTCAGGTATCATGGTCTGGAGAAATTAAACTGCAACTATCACCTTGACTACCATCTCCCTTCAGATTCCAAAGGAGACAGCTTAGTGCCCGGAACCCAGGACCCGAAGGAATAGCAGTGCCCTGCTAAGAGGCTGAGGCTGAAGCCAAGGCCAAGGCTAGACCTCCCGACTTGGCCTGGAGCAGGAATAATGGGAACCTGTTGACCAAACCCAGAGAGTTTAACCCCTTCCAGGACCCAACCATCCCCCCTGCACTGACCCAGCTCCCAGGATGCATGCTTGATGTCTTTGAGAACTGTGAGTCACCGTCATCTTTGAGCCACCTGCCCCAACAGCCCAGCCCCACCACCACCACCACCACCACCATCAGCTGCTGACCAGTTTCTACCCACAGGGAAATAATCCCAAGACCACTGGCCCTGCTTCCAGTCATCGTCTAGGGGAGCAGCTCTTGTGGAGATCAGACCTGGAAAATGTTTCCATAACCACAGAAGACTTGGGGGGAAAGGTTCTCACTACATAAGTCCCTATCATATTGTTCATCGTCAGAAATAGATAAAGTTTTATCAGTGGAAGGCAGCTGAGTTCAAATTCAGCCTCAGACTCTTACTAGCTGTGTGACCCTGGGCAAATCTCTTAACCTCTGTTTGCCTCAGTTTCCTAAATTATAAAATGGGTACCCTGGAGAAGGAAATGGCAAACCATTCTAGTATCTTTGCCAAGAAAACCCCACCGGGGTCACAAAAAGTCAAACATGACAAAAAAAAAAAGACTTTAACAACAAAATTATCAGTGGGATTGACATTAAGGAAGATACATTAACATCTATCTGCTTTGCTCCCCCACTGTAATAGCCACTGGTCTTTTCCATCTGATTTGCAATTGAAACCTCCCGTATCTGTTGTCTCCTCCAATAGAAAGTGAGCTCTTTGAGAGCCGGGGACAATCTCTCCTTTTAATTTGTATCCACAGTGCTTTGCATAGTAAAGACAAATAAAAATAAGTGTTCTTTTATGGATTCATTCACTCATTCAGGTGCCTGGGATATTTATGTGCCTTGTTGGAAGAGAGCTTTTAAAGTAGTCTTTTTCTCCACTGAATCAAACACCTTTTTTAGAGTTAAAAATAAACAAACCAGAAACACCCCACCCACCCAATAATCTCAACAGTATCATGTGTTCTCTACATCTTTCAGTCCATTGTGTGATGGTAATGATGTAGCCTACTGTAGAATATCACTTACAGGAGCTTACTGTTTCCCTTGAATTTCCTCATCAACCACAATAATGATAGCTAACATTTGTGTAGTACCTACTGTGTGCTAAGCACTTTACAATTATTATCTTTTTTGTTCCTCTCAACAACCCTGAGAGGTAGGTGCTATTACTATCCCCATTTTATAGGTGAGGAAACTGAGGTGAAGTGACTTGCCCAGCTAGTAAGTGTCTGAGGCTGGTTTTGAACTCATATCTTTCTGACTCCAGGAAGGGCACTCTCTCTTCCGTGCTACCTAGCAGCCCATCAAAGATGTCCTCAATCTATGTGTAAATTCCTTTATAAAAATGTCATATCAATGTCCTTCCAAAATCATGGTACCCAGAACTAAAAACATTGTTTCAGATATAATCTGATTAGTGCAGGGTACAGAGGGACTCTCGGAATTTTCTTTCTGGACGCTGGGCCTGTTTTAACATGTCCCAGGATTGCATTAACATTTTTAGCTGTTAGTGAACTTCTGGCTCATATTGACCTTGAAGTCCACTAGAACCCCCAGATCATTTTCAAATGACCCGTTGTCTAGCCCTGCCTCCCCAATATCCTACTTGTGAGTTTCGTTTCGTTTTGTTTTGTTTTTTGGAGCTCAAGTGTAAAACCTCACATTTATTCCTAAAAATTTAATCTTATTAGATTTAACCTAGTTTTCTAGACTATCTTTTTGGATCCTGGCCCTTCCCCAATTTGTATCATTTTTTTAAAAGAAAAAGCTGCTGTCTATGCCTTCCATGTTATCAATTAAAATCACAAATCGTATGGGGTCAAACACTGACTCCTGGAGCACTCTACTGGCAGTCTCCACCAGGCCTGGTGCAACCACAGCCCAGACTGCTGAGCGGAAGATCTGGTGCTATTGCTTGGTGGCTGTCAGTAGCAGAACCACCATGGGGTGAATGAGACTCTGACATGGTGGTGGGCTAGCTTCCTCCCTGGGAGGACGTGTTTCCCTGCTTCTTCTCCAAGGAGAATGGTTCAGGTCCCCTGCAGGCGTGCTGAGTAACCGCTCTGTAGGACTTTCTGGAGGACAGCTACCTTCTCCCCAAAGTGGACTGTCCTACATCCCTCCCTTCACTTTGGGCTACACATCCCCTCACCCCCTACCAATTCTGTGTTGCTATATCACCAAAGCCTTAAACTCCCTTTAGGGCCATGTTCCATGCCCTGAGCTCCCTTCCTATACCACCTCGTTCCCTTAATTTTCCCAGGCTTAAGTCCACCTGATTACTTCACAGGCTGTTGGAGAAAGGGGAGGTTTCACAAAGCCTTTGACAAAGTCACAATATCTTAATGGGAAAAATGGAGAGAAAAGGGCTTGTCATGTGACCCTCTCTGAGTCTCAGTTTCTTCCTCTGTACAATGGGCACAGTAGCAGTCGTACTACCTGCCTCTTGGGGGTCTTGGGAGGAAAGTGTTTTTTAAACCGTGAAGCAAAGTTGGTATCAAGCCTGCTATCAGTCCAGGACCTTGGAATTGCCGGTGACTCCGTGGTTCTCTTAGTCTTCCATCTCATTTTCGGGATGTCCTTAGCTGTCCTCGGCTGCCTGGCCTCAAGCTGCCCTTCTCAGATTTCCCAGCCCTGTCAAATGGAGCTGAGCCAGCTGCTATTAAGCTGTATCCTGGTAACCCTTCCAGCACAGCTCAGCTTCCTACTGATGCTGGCTCCTGCCTGCCATCTGCCGAGGACTCCTCTCCAGGCAGGCCTTTGTCTGCCTGCCCAGTTTTCCTTCCCAAATGGCCTCCCTTCCATCCCTTTCTCTGGTCCAGCCCCATAATTGAACCTCCAATCCTTCATCATCATTAACATCATCTTTTCTCTTCCTTTCTATCTTTTAAATTTTAATGGGATTTAAAAAATTCGGAGCTTAACAAACACCATCAAAAATGAGCATTTCCATATACAAAAGAGGATTGCACGTGAAACTGTGAGTCTCTTTTGTGTATAGCTTGCTCTTCCTTTTAAGTAGATATCAATATATAATTTTCAAATCTGTGTTTCCTTCTGGCTATCTGTTTCCTTTTGTGTGCTTAAAAAAAAAAAGAAAGAAAAGAAAGCATAAACTTTTAAACAAATATGCATTGCTAAGCAAAACAAATTTCCATGTTTGCCACATCCAAAAATGTCTTATTCTGAGCCTTGAGTCTATCCCTTTTCTGTAAGGAGGTGGTTGACATGTTTCATCATTTATCCCCTGGAATGGTGATTGGTCTCTCCATTGTTTTTCTTTACAACATTGTTGTTATTATAGAAATTGTTCTGTTCTGCTCACTCAGCATCAGTTCAAACAAATTTTCCCAGGTTTATTTAAAATCCAGGTTGGTTTAAAACCATTCTTTTTTGAAGTTTCTTATAGCACATAATATTCTATTATATTCATATATTAAAATTTGTCTAGCCATTCCTCAATTGATGACTATCCCTTTAGTTTCCAGTTCTTTGTTTCTATAAAAAGAACTGCTATCAATATTTTTGTGCATTTTTGTACCTTTTCTGCTTTCTTTGATCTCTTTGGGATATAGGCCTAGTAGTGTTGTTGCTAGGTCAAAGGTTATCCACAGTTTAGTGACTTTGGGGGTATAGTTCCCAACTGCCTTCCAGAGTGGTTGGACCAATTCAAAGTTCCACTAACAAAGCATTAGTGCACATTTTCTAGAGGCCTCTCCCAATAACTGCCATTTTCTTTTTTAATAATTATTTATATGCATTTGTGCCAATTGTGACTTATTTTATGTTATCCTTCATCATTCTTGTCTTCCATAAATCCTCCATAGGGGATCCACTCAATACTCTAGAAGTCCTTTGAACTTCCTGTGCATACCAGTGCAGAATTTGGACTGTCCTTCTGGAGGCTGCTCAGTGGCACAGTGGACCTTAGAAAGACCCGATTTCAAATACTACTCAGACACTTACTACCTATGTGTCCCTGGACAAGTCATTTAACCTTAAACTGCCTCAGTTTATTCAACTATAAAATAAAGATAATAAAAGCATTTACTTCACAGGAGTGCTATGTGGATCAAATGAGATCATATTCATAAAGTGCTTAGTACACTGCCTGGCACATAGTAGGTGCTTAATAAAGGCTTGCTTCCTTCCCTTCCCTGCCCTAATATCCTTCCCTTCCTCCCTCTTCTCCTTCCTTTCTCCCTCCCTCCCTCCCTTCCTTCCTTACTTCCTTTTTTCCATTGTCTTTTGCTCCTGCTATAACACAACTGACTCTCTTCCTTTTTCTGATTGTCTATTTCCAAGATGAGCCCTTATGCCCCTTCTTCTGCATAGCTTATTGTTGCCAACTTCCTGCAGCCTATTTATACCCATCATATCTTTCTCCATTGCTTCTATACTTTGATGGATTTGTTGGTGTCATTGAGGTTGGAATTCCCTTTAAGCCATTCTTGTCCTCTCATCTTAAGTAACTCTTGTCCACGTACTCCCATAAATTCTCCAAAGAGGGTTTACCCAACATTCTGGGAGATTTCGTTGAGCTGCCTTGATATTGCCTGGAAGCCAATGGAAGAGGTGGGCCACCCAGTAGTGATCCCTATATGTTGTCACATGATTGGTCTACTTTTTAATCTGTTCAGACATTTCTCTCATGACATCTTTTATGCCACTTCTCCAGTGAAAGTCTTTGCTGGCAATGTGTTTTAGCCTACTTGTGCCCACCAAGCCTCTATTGATTGATTACCTTTTTGGAGACCTTCAGTTTAAATTCTTTGCTAATTATAATGTTCCATGACTCACAGTCATATGGTATCACCAGAAAAACATTGCTGCTTTTAAAAAGATGGGTTTTCATCTTGGGGAAAAGCTTGGGATCACTGAAAGAACTGCATAATGTCCCAAATATAGACTAGACTGATTTCTTCCTTCTCTTCAATTCTAGGTCCAGTTTTCTGTCCATGTCCAGTGACTGCCTACAACATATACACTAATGGACCAGCTCTATGGTTTATCCATCCAATTGCATATCATTGTAAAAAACAGTAAACATTCTTCATCTTTTAAAATTTTATGTAATTATTTTATTTTTAATTTATGGAACAAAAAATTTCCATAGCATAGTATAATAACAAAAGATTATTGCACATGAAACTATAAATCTATTATGTACAACTTGCTATTCCTTTTAAATATATAATGAAGTTATCATGTAAATTTCTTTTTTCCCTTTTTTCTTCCTTCCCCCCACCCTAGAGATAGCTGCCATTAGACACAAATATGTATATGTGTGTGTGTAAATATGTATATAATATATGTGTATATTTATGTATATTACCTCATTTGAACCTCACAAAGACAGATGATATTATTGTCCTCATTTTAAAGGTGAGGAAACTGATCCTCTGAAAAATTAAATAACTTACTCGTGGACACATATCTATTGCATGTCTGAGGTAGGATTCAAATCAATTTCTCTTCACTCAAAATCCTATGCTTTTCCCTCTATATTATGCTGAGGGAGATAGAAGCAAACATAAAACAAACAGAGAAAGAGAAATGGAGAAAGGCAGAGAAAAAGAAACACTCAGAAAAATTTAAGGAGATAGACACAAAGAGAAGACAAAAAGAGAGAGAGAGAGAAGAGAGAAAGGGAGAGAGAGATATATAGAAAGAGAGGGAGAAAGGGAGAGACATAGAAAGAGAAAAGGAGAAACATAGAAAAAGAGAAAGAGAGAGAGAAATAAAGAGAGACAGCACAAAGTGTTTTATCTTGCTTTTTAGAAACATTCATTCTTATCTCACTAGAAAAATAATAATAGTTTATATTTATATGTCTCTTAAAAGTTTTAAAAGTTCATTATATATGTTATCTTATTTGATCTTCACAACAAACCTGGGAAATAGGTGTTATTCTTATCCTCCATTTTTCACATGAGGAAACTAAGACTAAAAGGTTAGGTGATTTGCTCAGGGCCAAAAAGCTAACTAGTGTCTGGGACAGGATTTTAACTCGGGTCTTTCTGATTCCCAGTTCGCCATAGTGTCTACTGTGCCATCTTTTGTCTTCTATCTGGGTATGGCACCTTAACAGCCCCTTTGTTTTAGTGGGGTGGAAGAGAATAGAGCCACTATGATCTATACTTTTAAACAACTACATCCCCAAAGAGTCAAAACTCTTATTCACCCCAGGGTTGTTCTTTATCTTTGGGACTTCGACTCATGGCTCCTGGTTTTTTCTTCTGGGACTAAGCACAGCTAGCCTAATATCTCTCCCCCATGATAGCCACCCAAGCACCTGAAGGACTCTCAGAACTCTTCTCCAATTCCTGGCTTCCCTGAATTCCTTCTAGTGCCAGCTCAAATCCTACTTTCCCAGTCTCTCTTGATAGTGCCTTCCCTCTGGCAATTGTTTCCAATTTATCCTGTATATAGCTTATTTATACATAGTTGTTTGGATGTTATCTTCCCCATTAGATTGTGAGCTCCTTGAGAGCAAGGACTGTCTTTTACCTTTCTTTGTATTCCCCAGTTCTTAACCCATTGCTTGGCATATAGTAGGGGCTTAATAAATGTTTATTGAGTGACTGCCTATATCACCCAGGCTCTCCACTTCGTGCTTTTTATCCCCAAAGATACTAGGAAGTCATTGAACATATGAGAATATGGGAGATAAGTCTGCACAGATGGTAGGGAGACAGCAGAGACTGGAAGTAGAAGTTGGCTAAGAGACTGTTATAGGAGGGAGGGAGAAAATTTGGAATTCAAAAAAATTTTTTAAAAGAACATTAGAAATAAATAAATAAAATTTAAAAATAGAAGCTGTTATAGTAGTCCAGGCTGATGAAAATGAGGGCCTAGATGTACTAGGGTAATGGTAGAGGGAATAGAGAGTAGAAGAATGATTTTGAAAGAAGTAGCAGGGACAGAGCTGACAGGACCTGGTAAATGATTGGATATGAGAATTAAGAGAAAAACATATAAATATAAATAAGTATTTGATAAGAGTAAAATATAATAATGGAACAGTTAAGTGGAGCAGTGGTTAGAACACTGGGCCTGGAGTCAGGAAAACTCATCTTCCTGAGTTCAACTATGATCTCAGATACTTCCTAGTTGTGTGATCTGGGCAAGTCATTTTACTCTTTTTGCCTCAGTTCTACATCTGTAAAATGAGCTGGAGAAGGAAATGGCAAACCATTCCTGTGTATTTGCCAAGAAAACCCCAAATGGGGTCACAAAGAGTTGGACATGACTGAAACTATTGAACATTAACAACAAAATATAGTAATAACAATAGCCGTAATAATAACACCAACTGGTATTTATACAGTGTTTTCAGGTTTGCCAAGCATGTTACATGCATTAATTCATTTAATACAAAGCAACCAAGTGAGTTAAGTACTAAAAGGTATTATAGACATACCTTTTTCATTTTTGATACTGAATATTTGGTTTTCTTCTTTCTTTTTTTTTTAATCAAGTTAACCAATGGCATATATATCTTATTGTTTTTTTTCCCCATAAAACCAGCTCCTAGGTTTATTTATTAGCACAATAGATGTTTTACTCTCAGTCTTCTTAATCTCATCTTTGATTTTCAGTATTTCCAATATGGTGCTTAATTGGGGATTTTTAATTTGTACTTTTTCTAGTTTTTTTTTTAAAGTTGTATGCCCAATTCACTCATCTATTCTTTTTCTATTTTGTTGATGTAAGAATTTAGAGAAATAAAATTTCCCCTAAGTACTGCTTTGGCTGCATCCCATAAATTTTGTTATGTTGTCTCATTGCTGTCATTTTCTTTAGTGAAATTATTGATTGTTTCTATGATTTGTTCTTTGACCCACTTACTCTTTAGGATTAGATTATTTAGTTTCCAATTAATTTTTAGTCTATCTTTTCACTGATCTTCGCTGAATATAATTTTTATCAATTATGATCCAAAAAGAATACATTTAACATTTCAGCCTTTCTGCTTTTGATTTTGAGAGTTTTATGCCGTAATACATGGTCAATTTTTGTGTAGGTGCCATGTGCTGCTGAGAAAAAGTTATATTCCTTTCTGCTCCCATTCAGTTTTCTTCAAAGGTATGTCATATCTAACTTTTCTAATATCTTATTTACCTCCTTAGTTTCTTTCTTATTTATTTTTGGTTGGATTTATTGATTCTGAGAGAGGGTAGTTGAGGTCCCCTACTAGTATAGTTTTGTTGTCTATTCCTTCCTATAACTCACTTAACTTCTTTAAGAATTTGGATGCTGTAACACTTGGTGCACATATGTTTGGTATTGCTATTGCTTCACTGTCTATGGTACCTTTTAGCAAGATGTAGTTTCCTTCCTTATCTCTTTTAATTGGGCATATTTTTGCTTTTACTTTGTCTGAGATCAAGATTGCTACCCCTGCTTTTTTTTTTTTTACTTCAGTTGAAGCATAATAGATTCTGCTTCAGCCCCTTACCTTTACTCTGTGTGTGTCTCTCTGCTTCAAGTGTGTTTCTTGTAAACAACATATTGTAGGATTCTGGTTTTTGATCCATTCTATCTGCTTCTATTTTATCTAAACTGAGAGAGTTCATCCCATTTACATTCACAGTTATGATTACTAGCTGTGTATTTCCCTCCATCCTATCTTTCTTCCTGTTCGTCCTCTCTCTCCTTTCACCCTTTGCCTCCTCACCAGTGTTTTGCTTCTGTTTACTGCCTTCCCCAATCTATCTTCCCTTCTATCAGTCCCTCCCACCCTCCTTTACTTAATCTCCTCCCTTCCTACTTCCCTGTTGGGTAAGAAAGATTTCTATATTCCGCTGATTATGTATATTATTCCCTCTTTGAGCCAATACTGATGACAGTAAGGTTCAAGCGATGCCCCCTTTACTGTAATAGGTCTTTTGTGCCTCTTTATGTGAAGTAATTTACCCTATTCTACCTTTCTTTTCCTTTTGCACCCAGTGTACTCCTCTTTCTTATCCATTAATTTTTTTATGTCACTCCTTCACATTCACTTTATAACCATACTCTCTGTCTATTTATATTTCTTCTAGCTGTATTACTAGTAATACAATTTTTAAGAATTACAAGTATCATCTTCCCATGTAGGGATGTAAGTAGTTTGGCTCTATTGACTCTCTTATATTTTCTTTTCCCTTTTTACCTCTTTATGCTTCTCTTGGATCTTGACATGGGAGAACAAATTTTTGGTTTAATTCTTGTCTTCTTATGAAAGCTGGAAATCTTTCTATTTCATTGAATGACCTTTTTTTCCTTTGATTTATTATGCTTAATTTCGCTGGGTAGGTGATTCTTGGATTTAGTCCCTATCTCCTTTGTGGTACAGAATATCATGTTCCATGACCTCTGATCTTTCATTGTTGCAGCTGCTGAATCCTGTGTAATTCTGATTGTGGCTCCCTGATATCTGAATTGTTTCTTTTTGGCTACTTGCAATATTTTTTCCTTGACCTGATAGTTCTGAAATTTGGCTATAATATTTGTTGGAATTTTTATTTTGGGATCTCTTTCCTGAAGTGATAGGTGGATTCTTTCAAAGCCTATTTTGCCCTCTGGTTCTAGGATATCAGGGCAGTTTTCCTTGATAATTTCTTGAAAGATGCTCTCCAGGTCTTTTTTTTTTTTGATTATGGATTTCAGGTAGTCCAGTGATTCTAACATTGTCTCTTCTGGATCTATTTTCCAGGTCATTTGCTTTTGCCATGAGATATTTTACATTTTCTTCTATTTTTCATTCTTTTGAATTTGTTTGATTGATTTTTGATGTCTCATAGGGTCATTAGCTCCAACTTGCCCAATTCTAACTTTTAATGAGCTGTTGTCCTCAATTAGCTTTTGTACTTTCTTTTCTATTTGGCCAATTTTACTTTTTAAGGAGTTGTTTTCTTCAATGGATTTTTATATCTTTTCCATTTGGCCAATTCTACTTTTAAAGCAGTTTTCTTTTTTCAAGCTGTTGACTCTTTTTTTCATAATTCTCTTGCATCACTCTCATTTCTTTTCCCAATTTTTCTTCTACCTCTCTTATATGATTTTTAGCTCCTTTTTGAGTACTTCCATGAGTTCTTTCTGGGTTTGAGCTCACTTCCCATTTTTCTTTGAGGTTTTGCCCATAAATGTTTTGATACTGTTGTTCTCTTCTGAGTTTGTGTCTTGATCTTCCCTGTCACCATAATTTTGCATGGTCAAATTATTTTTTTTTGTGATTTTTAAGCTCATCTTTTTTGGACTTTTTCCTTTCTTTTAAATTTGAGTTCTGCTTCTGGGGTGGAAGGGGCGCTGTCTCAGGTTTCTTGTGCCAGGGGCTGTAGGCTCTGGCTGTTTACTTGGTGATGCACTGGTGCTCATGGGGACCCTTGCATCTGGTGCTGTCCTGAGGGGGTGGAGTGGGAGGTGGCTGGGGCTCCTGGAAGCCATAGGGGTCTGGCAGCTTACCTGGTGCTGAGCCAGAGTCCTAGTGGTAGTATCTGACATGTGCTGAAGCCAGTGGGGTGTTTCTGCATGTCCCAGAGATACACTGAAGACCAAGGCTACATTGAAGCATGTGGCAGTTCTCAGAGCTGGAGTCTGTCGGTTCCCTTGACTCTGCTGAGGCATGTGGGGGTGGGGTCCTGGTATTGGTTTTTGCCTGCTCCATCATACTGAGTCTCAGGATCTCCCACTGGTTTGCTGAGGTAGGGCTTTCTGCTGGCTTGCTGGGATGCTTCCTGTCCTGAACTATGTTCCCCTTTTCCCTGAGTGGGATAGACCTTTCCTGCCAATCTTTCAAGTTTCTTGAGCTCAAAGATTGTTTCACCCCATCTTTTTGCTGGTTCTACTGTTCCAGGATTTGTTTGGGGGCACTATTTCGTGTTTGTTTGGAGGTAAATATGGGAAAATTATGGCGATTTACTGCTTACTCTGCCATTTTGGCTCCCCTCTATGAATGTTTTAAAAAATACTTTGATAAGTGTATTTCAATAGATTTTTCCTTTGTGATCCTATGTGTATTATTTTGTGCATTTAAAAATCTTATTCTGAGGAGTTCATAGATGACCCTATTGAGTGGCAACTTAGTATCAAAGTAGATAGAGTGCTGGGCTTGGAGTCAGGAAGTTCTGAATTCAAATCTGGCCTAAGACCCTGGGCAAGTCATTTAACCTCTGTTTGCCTCAATTTCCTCAATTCTAAATTGAGAATAATAATAGAGCCTACCTCACTAGGATGTTGTGAAGATCAAATGAGATAATATTTGCAATCCCCTTGGCGCAGTGCCTGGAACATAGGCAATATAGAGAAGCTTATTCCCTTTCTCTTCACTTCTCCCCTAGGGCTGCACTCCCCCCCGCCCCCGGACATAAGGGTCCATGACTTGGAAAAAGGCTAAGAACTCCTGGTCTAGAAAGAAAAGTGTTAAAGTCCCAGAATCTTAGGGAACCGCACCTTGTTAAAGAGATAAAAGGAAGATAACTAGTAAAGATGACTGATTAAAGAGTAATCAGAGAAGAACCAGAAGAGAGTGCCCAAAGGGAGTGGGTGATAGTTAGCTTCAAATGCTGCAGAAAAAATAAGGCAAATGAAGATTGGGGGGAAAAGGTATTTGTCAATTAAGAGGTCACTGGTAACCTCTGAGAAAGCAGTTTCAGTAAAGTGGTAGAATTGAGATGACAGGGATTTGGTAATGGAGTGGGCAGGGAGGGAGTGAAGGCCTTAAGTATAGAAAGATCTTTATAAAAGTTGAGAAGCAAAAGGGAGGCGGAAGGTAGGAGGTAGCTTGAAAAAATGGCAGGGTTTTAAGGAGGATTTTTTTTTTTGAAACATAAAACAGACTTGAACATGTTGTAGAAGAGGGAAGGAATGGGACAGAATCCAGGGAAAGGCAGACTAGAGGCTCCTTCAGAGGAGGATCCATGTCTCTCCTTTCTAAACAGGGACTTCCCCAAGGGCAGAGTCCCTCTATCTAAAAGTTCTGCCCTCATCCTTCCAGTGCTTCAAATGGATCTATTATCTCACTGATATGAGGTTCATAGGACTAGAGAGTGAGAGTTAGAAGGGAATGTAAAGGTCACTTTGTATAACCCTCCTTGTTTTGCATAGGAGGAAACTGAAGCCCAGGGAAGCTAAATGACTTGCCCAAAACCATGCAGGTAAGAAATATTAGAGATGGGAGTTGAAAGCAGGTCCTTTGAGTCTCCATTGGACCAAGCTGCCTTTCTCTAAAGATGCAGGACACAATTCACATTCGGCATGATTCTTGTCCATATACTTCCATAAATTCTTTATTGAGGAGCTATCCAACATGCTGAAAGTCTTCCTCCAAGTCTTTTAATATTCTACAGAACCAGGGCAGCCACTGGGTCATCCAATTCTTGTTCTTCATAATCATTACATAAGTGAACTCCACTTTATTCTCCCCTTTGCCCCAGAGCCCATTCCTCAATCTTCCTACCAATTCTCCCATTCCTTTTTCCTTTCATGGTAGGACATGAAACTTTATCTTGCCAGAGGGAACTCAGAATATCTTCTATACTCTTAGACCCTTCTATGTCCTTAGACCCATTCTCCCCTTCTCAATGGTAGTGGGCCAGTCACATGAGGCAAATATTTCAATGTATACTAAAGATTCTGGGGCCTTGCCATTAGCCCTGTAGTTATATCTTAAGGATATCTAGGCCTTCCCATGTGCTTTGTAGCACAATTCCTCCAAAGTTAGGGTATGATTTTTTTTTTTCTTGGGTGAGGCAATTGGGGTTGGGTGACTTGCCCAGGGTCACAACAGCTAGTAAATATCATATGTCTGAGGCCGGATTTGAACTTAGGTCCTCCTGACTCCAGGGCCCATGCTCTATCCACTGTGCCATCTAACTGCCCAGTATGATTTTTAGAGCAATTTCTATTCCCAGTGTTTAGCACAATGCTCAGCCCATAGTAAGCATTTAATTAATTATTGATTTTTATTCATTCATTAATTCACAAAAAATATTGAATACTTAATGAGTAATAGGCACTGTGTTAAGTTTTAGGATACATATATAAAAGTAAGATGGTCCCTACTCTCAAGAAACTTACATTCTAATAGAGAGAAACAACATATAAATGGGAATGGTGGCCAGATAAGAAGTCCAAGGGAATGGTGAGTTGATAATAGAGCTTTTGATTGACATGGCCTTTCCAGAGACAATGATAGTATTGATTTGATGACAGAGCCCAAAGCAAGAGGTGGAAAGTGAGTAAGGTGGAGAGTACATCTGGATGGATATGATATGAGAAACATAGTCTAGTCTGGTGCCTGCTAGATATACCAACCTCATTGCATCTGCACTCAGTCATCAATCAAGACAATTCATCCACAAGGTGGGGGTTTCAAAACTGAGTGGATTAGTTTCTTCTGGGACCAGGAGCTCAATCTCTGGTGTCCTGGTTCCTAGAGTGCTGTTCTTGTGGAAAAGCAAACCTATGGCAGGAGAGATGGCAAGACAGAATGTGAAACATGACAATTGAAAAAATAAGAGACCTGAAATTAGTAGAGATTTACATCCAAATCTTTCCTCTGACTTTTAACAGCTATGTGACCAGAGGCAAATCTTTTCAATTCTCTGAACCTCAGCCCCTCATCTGTAAAATGTAAATCATTATGAGCCACAACAGGCTCAAAGCTGTTGCACATGAAGTGTCATATAAATGTCAGCTACCATTGTTTTTCTCTCTTATGCTATTTTTTATGCAGAAGCCATTTTTGAGAACATGTCATAGCCTACTCACACCCACCATGTGTCTTTTTATTGCCCTCTGGGTCACTGGCAATTTTGGTTCCTCAGAAAATGTGATGTTTCATGATTCATAGCATGGAGCGACACCAGGAGAATACTGGTTTTCAAATTATGGGCTTTCACTTCAGGGAGATGCTGGAGACTGCTGAAAATATTGCACAATTTTCCAAAAACAATCCAACCCACTCTCCTCCATCTACTCCTTTCTGGGCATAGCTCATTGGAGTATCTACCCATCCTTCTTCATTATCCTCCCACCAGAACCTAGCCTTTGCCTCTATTACCCTGGGCTCCAACAGCTGAGCTCTTCTTGCTTTTATCTTGCCCTAAAACCAGTCCTCCATGTCTATTCCCAGTCATTCTGAAACCACATTACTATTTCCAACCTCTCCCCCTTTTTCCAACTCTTTTATGTATTATTATTTAGTGTTATTATTATGTAATATGCAACTAGAATATTAGCTCAAGGTCAGAGATTGTCTTGCTTGTTTGTGTCTTCAGTGCCTAACACAGTGCCTGACATAGTAAGAGCCTAATAAATGCTTTTTTCATTCATTAATTCATTCATTCATTCATCTGTCCATTCACTCACCCATCCATCCATCCATTCAATCGATTCATTCATTCATATATATGCTGATGGACTAACTCAAAGGGCTGCCAGTTACGTGCATGTCAGTGTGAAAAGTTGGCATTCTTCGATTACTTGGTTTCTTCAGTGTGGATTGTCAAAGGGATTTATTTTAAGTCCGTACAGAGCTGTTTGAGTAGTCCCTGTAGTGTTCTAGGGCTTGATGCAGTCTCTACAATGTCACTTGCAAACAGAAACATTTGGAAGACCTTTCCATATAGAGAGAACCTTTCCTCCATCTAGAGGCTGAGCAGGATGTCCTCCAGTGAGCACCTTAGGTAAGGATATGCATAGGCATGCATCTCTCTGTTTTATGCCATGATCAATGTGATAATCAGGCTGAAGGAATACATTTTTCCTTACTGCAGTATCTTTCATGGAACGGAGGAAATAGGTTTGTCGCCTTGAGATCCCATGTAGTTCAATGGACTACTCAGAGCCCAAAGGTTCAAGCAAACAATACATTTAACAAAACATACACATTCAAATAGTCCCAAGGAGGAGAACCAATTTCTTGAGTAGATAAAATCAGTCCAAAGGATAAAAGCATGAAAGGATAAAAGGCCTCTGTCAAGGGAATTAAAAGCATTTGGTATGGTGGTTCCCTGGGGTCTTAGGACTCCTCAACAAAACAGTAAAAACTGTTTTTGTGCTCTCCTTGCCCAAAAGGCCAGTTGTTGGGTTAAAGATTAATCTATCTAGGGCAAAGTTAACCCAAACTGATTCAGGTCTGCATCAAAACCTTCTTGCTCAAAATAGTCCCACTGTGTGTGTAGCAGGGTGAGAGAGGAAGGAGAGATTAACTCATGCCTTCCCAATTTCACCAGTGTCCTGGTCCACAACACTGCATCTGGAAGATCTGGATGTGAGGTAGTAATCACATTCAAGCTCACATTCATGCTCATCCATACACATGGTTCTAACAGCTAGATAGATGGCACAGTGGATAGAGCATTGGGCCTGGAGTCAGGAAGATCTGAATTCAAATCCAGACTCAGATACTTACTAGCTGAGTGACCTTGGGCAAGTCACGTAACCTCAGTTTTCTCATGTTTAAAATGGGGATAACAGCACCTATTTCACAAGGTTGTTGTGAAGATCAAATAAGATAATAGATGTAAAAAGTGCTTAGCACAGTAGTCACTAGGCCCATTCCCTTCCCTACTGGGAACCAATGTAGTGATTGCTTAAAGGATGCCTCTTTCATTCACTCCCTTGCAGATAGCTGTTATGTGCATGCCTTCTGAATTATGGAGGCAGTGTAGAATAGGCACTTCTTCTCACTACATTGTTGGGAGGGTGAAATGAGGCAGCATGTATGCAGGCCTTTGCAGACCTTAGAACACTAAATAAATATCACTATTTTAATTTTGTCACCTTTTCTAAACATCCTCACTTCAAGGGAAAGCCTAGTTTCTAGTCCCTTTGCTATCCTGGTCTCTTACCTCTGGGCACCCTTGTCAATGTCATTCCTGAAATTGGACCCACAGACTGGTATATAAAACTTCCAGGAGATTATGTTGTGATTTCCACATACACAACTGGTTCCTGACTATAGCAGGAAGATAAACATCCTTATGGCCCAAGATGAGGTCCTGACTTTTCATGTCTCCTGGCAGGATTATAGTCTTTCACAGATTACTTTAAAAAAATGCCAACTATTTGTCTCCCAAACTGCTGGGGTCCAGTTTGGGTCTGCTAGGATGCTTGTGTGCTCCTAGCATCTCCAAGTCATCTGCCAGACCAGAGGTGGGGAACCTGTGGCCTCAAGGCCACATGTAGCCTTCTAGGTCTTTGGGTACGGCCTTTTGACTAAGTCTAAGTTTTACTGAATAAATCCTATTATTAAGGGGATTTGTTCTGTGAAGTTTGGATTCAATCAAAGGGCCGCACTTGAGGACCTAGAGGGCCACATGTGGCCTCAAGGCCACGGGTTCCTCATCCCTGTGCCAGACCCTTCAAGTATGTTCGGGTGGGAGCAATTAATAAATGAACCTGATATGTCAGTTTTTCCACAGTGTGGGCTTTCTAAATAACCATTTATCATAATTGACAAACACAAGGAAAATATCTGAAAATCTTTCAGCCACTTCCTGACTTGTTCAGTGCATTGTTTAAGAGTTCCCACACACACACATACATGTGAACACTCATATACAGAGGTATGAACTCACATACACTAATAATAATAATAATAATAATAATAATGAAAGCTCCCAGTTTTAGAGGCACTGATCTGCAAAATCTGATCAGGGAGGCAGTGCAAAGACTACTATTTTCATGAATGGAATAGGGAAAATCAGGAAAATAGATGGATGAGGAAAATGAGGATCAGAACAGGATATTCCTAACCTAAAATCACACATCTGATAAGTGGAAGAATTTGAATGTGAGTCAAGGTGTTTCTGACCTCAAATCTAGTCTTCATTTTACCACAAAAGTTGATGACTAATTAGTAACCTTAGAAAACATTTAGAATAACTTACTCATTTTGCAGATGAGTGAACTGAAGTCCAGAATGGGAAAGTGACTCATAGACTCAAAGAATCATGGACTCAGAATTTGGAGGTGCTCTCAGAGGGCACCATTCCTTACTTTTCTTTCTTGAATCATTATCCATCTCCCCTTCCATCCCCAAAGTTCTGTCCTGGGCTCTCTGGATCTGCACTTTCTTTTTTGGTGATCTCATCACTTCCCAAATACTTAATTGTTATTTCTCTGCCAATGCTTCTCAAACTTACACATCTAGCCCTAATTCCTCTCTTAAATGCTAGTCCCACATTGCCACTTGCCAGGTGGACGTCTCTACTTAGAAGTTCCATCACCATATCAAACTAAACATGGCCAAAGTAGAACTTGTATTTCCCCCTTAATCTAGGTTTTGTCTAAACTTGCCTCCTCCACCCTGTTGATGATAGGTTTGCCACTGGGTCTCGACCTAGGTTATTCTTTCTCTCTCACTTTCCATTCAAGGGAACACAGTTTTCTAAATCTTACATCAATACCAACAGTGTGCAGGACACAGTGTTGGGTCCTAGTACCTTCTATATCAGTTACCCAATTTAGTCAGTTTTATCCCTGCAACATCTCTTACATCCATTCCATCCTCTCCACTTGTCTGGCTACTACCATAATTTATTCCTCATCACTACTTTTCTGGTTTACTGAAATAGTCTGTAAGATTTTTTTTTTAAATCTTATCTGCATTGACATCTTTTCTTTTTACACAACACTCATTAGCACACTGCCTGCCTTGTGCTGGGGACACAAAGGCAAGATTGAAGGAGTCTTTTCCCCTTAGTAGCTTACATTCTATCAGTGGAACCAATATATATTCTCTTTACTTCTTGAGGAAGCCCATTTCAGGGTCGTATGGCTCTGCTGGGAAATTCCTCCTTCTGTCTAGTGGAAACTACCTCCCTGTGACTTTTACTTCCTGTTCCTATTCCTGCCCACTGAGGCATTGCCATCATCATCATCTTTACCTGCTTGATTTCAAGCCCAGGCATGCCTGTGTTCTTCTCTAAGTCAGCCTACTTTGGCAAAAGTCAAGGGTTGGCAGAAAAATGAATGTGAGGAAGAATAATTCTGACAACTCATTACACAGCATTCTCACATGTGATATCTCATTTAATCCTCACTCAAAAATAACCCCATGAGATAGGGGAAGGGAGAATAAGCATTTATAGAGTGCCTACTACATACCAGGCATTATACCAAGAGCTTTATGAATATTATCTCATTTGATCCTCATGACAACCCTGCAAGGTAGGTATTGTTATTATCCCCATTTTACAGTTGAGGAAACTGAGGCGATCAAACATTAAGTGACTTGCCTAGGATCACACAGCTAGTAAGTGTCTGAAGCTGGCTATGAACTCAAGTCTTCCAGACTCCAAGCCCATTTACTGTGCTATCTAGCTTGTAGGTTGGGCAAGTATCTTCATTTTTATAAGCAGTTTTGATATAGAGGAAAGAATCTTGGAGTCATATTCAGAAGATTTAGATTTGAATTCTAGCTCCAACGCTTATCAGTCCTATGACCTTGGGCATTAAGTCATCTGACTTAGTTTCCCAACCTGTAAAATGAGCACTATCTACCTCACAGTGTTGTTTCAAGGAGCAAAAAAGGCAGGTTAGGCACAAAGTCAGTATTAGAATCTGGGCCTCTTGACCTTCTTCACTGAGTCAGCCTAGATTTCTTTTACTGTAGCAGTAGTGAATCTTTTTTTATTTGTACATAGGAACTTGCTTATATAGCTTACTAACTCTGAGGAGAACTACAGTGAGGAATCCTAGCCTTTTGCCTTGGAGAAATTGATGATATGTATGTCTCTTGGGAAGTTCTTGGGTAGGTCCTCAAAAGCCCCTGGGCAAAATTCTGGTCTGGATGGACCATAAAGCTAACTTTGAGCTCTGTGAACTGGGGAATCTTTTTAAAAAAATTTTTTTTAAATTATATTACATTTTCCAATGAACTTACACATCTATTTTCTCTCTCTTCTCTCCATCCACCCTCCCTACTTGAAAACGAAAAAGGAAAAAACAAAAACCTTGTGACAAATATGCACAAACAGAATATATTACTGCATTGACTATCTAGGGGAACATAGTTTACCTGAATGTTGTATCTTATCTAGGACCTAACACTGTGTCCTGCACACCATTGATGTTCAATGCATTTTTATTGAATTCAGTCAATGTTTTGATCTGATTTCTCTATGAGACTTTAAACTCTAGGGTCAGGCCTTATTTACAGTAGTATGAGAATTACTTTGGACAAGAAATGATTTTGACATGATTTCATTTTGTGACACCAGCGGCATGAGTCTGTGTTCCCGAAGGCACTAGGATGATTCAGAATATCTGACCCTGACCAGATGAAATTAGATTGAACTGGTTTCCCCACTTTAATTAGTTCTCTGTCAGTTGAGTGATGGATTTAATGCCAAACATATGCATTTCATTGCTTTCTTGGTTGTGTTTCTAAATCTGTGTTTTTAAAGAATGGAAATTATTCCAAAGAAATGTGCAAAAGTTATAGTTTTTAAGAACGCATTTCATTGAACTGACATATTGCAGATACTGTTGGTGTGGGGAAGTCAAGTGTTTCATTCAAACTCACAATGACCTGGGATCAGTTGCACCATTGTGCAAAGGAAAGTGTGGTTGAAAATAAACAAACAAACAAAAACCCCAAAACTGGCAAACTATTGCAGTAAAACAGCCTAATTTATCTGTAGAAAAGAAGCATAGAGCTTCAGAGGGACCTGGGAGTTGGAAGGCTTGCTACTGATTCTTCACAATGTAGCATAGGCTTCTTAAAGTCAAAAGAAAAATCAGAAGACTAGTACAAAAACAAACCAACCAACCCAGCTGCTAAACATGTCTTTGAAGAAGGAAAAAAAATATCTTTATGGGCAAGACAATGCCAAGATTGGAGATTGAAAAGAAAGGTAATTTTTACTGATAAAACTCACTTTTTCATTGAAGGTTATACCAAAATTCTTGCTAAAAAAAAAAAAACCTAAGTGAGACTATAGGATCTTATTAGGTTGTTAAACATCTACTCAAGACAGTCTTTTGGAATTTTTTTTTTTGCTTCATGTGGTCCTGAAAGTTTTGTCTCCATTAAAAGAATGATAAACTTTGATAAATATATTGATATAAAAAAGTAGATTCATTTCAGAATGACAGAAATTCCCATATGAAGATGAAATACTGCAACATGATCTCACAGCATGCTACATGTCATGGAAGATTAAGAAATTTATCTGAAGAATGGAGATAAACTTGCTTCACTGGTCTGAAAACTCATTGAATTCATGCCATGGGTTATCATTGAGGTTAGACTTGGAGAAAGTGAATTATTTGTTAAAGGTATGCTTAATAGCCAAAGTGATAAAAATATGATTTCATGGTGAAGAATTAAGGAATGTATATTGAAATCTTCAAACTCAAGGACAAATTATATTAAAGAAGTGATTGTAGCAGAATAAGATGTATATTAAACTTTTTTATGGAAAAAGTTATAAGGTTTATGGAATGTTAATGTCATGATTTTATTTTTTCTTGAGTAATTTGCTACCTAATTTAGGTAGTACCTTTGGGCATTCACCAACTTTAACAGTAGGCTCCCCAGGCAAAGCTACCCCAAGCTGAATTTACTTTATAGGTACACATCCACTCAAAACTATGGTTTTTGGGAGCTCACCAGCTCCCACATTAACCAGTCAAGGGACACAATTCAAAGCAATGGACTTTAATGAACTAACATTGCTTTAAAAAAAGTAGCAATAAATAATTTTTCTCATAAACCTGGGACACACTCTCCCACAAATTCATACACGCTCAGAGGAAAAGAGAACATGAATGGAGGAACATGTACATAGGATACCACATGTAGCCATGCTAAATAAGTGAAGGGACAACTCATGTCTACAAATACTACAATGGTCCTTTCCAAGCGCAACTTCATGAAATAGGACATTGGGGTTCTTCTTTCTACTCTCAGCATATGATTTCAGCTAGAGTCCTTAGGAGAAGTGCTACCTCTTCCTCATAGGAGGAAGAATGGCTTCGCCCCCAATTTTTTTTTAAGTAAGTTCAGAAGTCAGTTAGTTAGTTTTTTTCCCCTTGGTTCTTTTAGGAAAGTCCATAGTCTTAATACACCACAACATCAACGCTCTGTGGCTTTATTTCATAAAGTGATCTGTATGTTTCCTTGAGTCTTGGCTAAAATGGGCATTTCCTCTCTAGAAGGGATTTCCAGCCCTAGGTACCAAACTTTTCAGACACAAGAGAGCTAATGAGTATCTTCAGGCTTGAATGTGTTTTGTTTTGTTTTAAGGTCTATTTTCTGGGCACTGAGCAAGGTTTCTGCTGGATGATGATTGTTTGGGAGGTTCAGAAAATCCCTATAATTCCCTGCTAAACTGTCCCCAGTCAACATGTATTTTAAAGGTGCCTTTCTGGAAACCTGCCAGGGACTTTGTGAAGTTGTCTCTCTCATCTCTTTCTGTTCCCATTCCCCATCCCAAACCCCAGTTTCTTCTCCTTCAAACTCTTGCTTTTCCATACAAATGGGTACAGTAGTAAAAACTTGGCCATCCTGCTGAACAAACCAAATACCTTACTGTTTATCTCTCTCTCCCTCTCTCCCTCTCTCTCCATATATATATATATATATATATATATATAATCAGACACCAAAGCTGCTTTCTTCTAAACTTTGTGTAGACTAGTATGGTTGAATAAATGAATGAATGAGTGAATGAATGAATGATAAAACATTTATTAAGTGCTTGACATGTGCCCGGCACTGTGCTAAGTTCTGGGGGTACAAACAGCAACATCACCCTTGTCTTTAAGTAGTTTAAATTGTAGTGGTGGAAGGTAAAAAGGGGGGCTAAAAGGAGGGAACCAGGAGGAGGGGAGGGGTAAACACATGGCAACATGATTTAGAAATAGCCAGGAGGAAGTGATATGGAGATCTTATTCCAGGCAGAATAAGGCAAAAAGCTAATTTCCTAGAGCCGGGCATCCAGCAACACAGTCCAAGGTTCAGGTAGAAGGGAGATAAGGAGGATGAGGAAGATGGCTCAGTGGATAGAGTGCTGGGCCTGGAGTCAGGAAGACCCAAGTTCAAATTTGGCCTCAGATACTCACTAACTGTGACCTTGGGCAAGTCACTTAACCTCCCTCTGTACATAGGATTGCAAAGGAAACCAGAGGGTAGCAAAAATGAAGATGTAATTTTTTTCCCTATCCAAGTTCACAGATCCTCTGAAATCTATTACAGATGCAAGGACCCCTAGTTAAGAAGCCCCGCCGTAGAAGGAGAGGAGAAATCCAAACCTTGGCTGCTGCATGCTATTGAGATATGATGAGAGTAGAGATTGTTAGATACAGAAAAGCATAATACAGATATGATGGCTGCTTGAGAGCCTCTGGGGGCCTGGATTTGAGGTGATGTGTGTGCTAAAAATAGAAGACCCATCTGCTGCAGTGTCTGAGTGCTGGAGGGCTCAGGGTAATCACTCTGGGCACATGGACAGTGCTGAGGACCTTCATGCTGAATTCGGAACTACCACAGAAGAGGGGTAAAGGTTTCTGGGTACACAGAGAAGGTAGCCATGGTGCTTCAGGTGAGTGACAGTGCAGTGACATCAGGGTGCATGAACCAAGCCATGACTTAGTGCTCAAGTGACCTTCATTGGTGGACCGTTATGTTAGATTGCTGTCTGGAAACAGGGCTAGTCTTCCACTTATTTGCTGCTCAGAAAACTGATTAAGAAGCAAGAAGAAAGATGAGCTTAAAGAGATTAGAACAGTGAAAAGAAGGCTAGATCTGGATTTAGAGTCGAGGACCTGGGTTCAAATCCTAGCTCTATCTCTTCCTAGCTGTGTTCACTTCTTTAAGCCTCAGTTTCCTGATCTGTAAAATCAAAAGGTTGGACTAGATGACCTTTGAGGATCCTATGACCCTATAAATCCTTTCACCTGTTTGGGCCTCAGTTTCCCTATCTGTAAAATGATGTGGTTGGACTAGATGACTTCTAAATCTATGTACTAAGAATTGTTGGAGAAATAATAATTAGCCAGGTAGGGTAGGGCTATGTGGTTGTACCCCACAGCTCTTTCTTGGGCCCAGTCCTCTTTTCTTTCTACATTCTCTCAGTGACCTCATCAGTTTCCATGTGTTCAGTTAGTAGTTCTATGCCGGTGACTTCCCAAGCCACATCTATCCCTTATCTTTCTCCTGTCCTGCATCACCAACCACTTGCTGGTTATCTCCACCTGTGTGTCTAATAGGCATTTTTTACTTAATACATCCAAAATGGATTGCTTTATCTTTCCCTCTTAACCCACCACTCCTCCTAACTTCCCAATTTCTGTTGAAGGTACTACCATTCTTCTAATTACATAGATTACATTCTAGAAATTATCCTTGACTGTTCAGTCTTCCTCATTTATCATATATAATCAATTTCTAGGTCTTATAAATTCCATTTCCACATTTGTCAAATCCACACTGTCACCTTCACTCAGAGGACCATGGACCCTAATTCAGGCCCTCACCACATCTTGCTTGAACTATTTCAATGGCCTTTTAATCCATGTCTTGGTTTCCCATCTCTTCTCTCTCCAATCCTTCCTTTTCACATCTGCCAAGCTGATATTCCTAAAGCAGAGCTCAGAATGTATTACTCTCTTGCTTAAACATCTTCATTAGCTCCCTAGGACAAAACACAAACTTCTCTGTTGTTTCAAATCCTTCACAATCTGGTTCCAGTCTATTTTTCCAGATACATTTCACACGACTCCCTCATGTGCATTTTCCCAGCCAGATGGGACTATTTATCCTTCCCAGCACACAATAAATATTGCATGCCCTACCTTTGCATTGGACATCCCTGCATTCCTGGGATGCACTTCCTCCTCAATCCCTCCCTCCCTTCAAGGTTTAGCTCAGACTCCACCTTCTGATCCCTCTATCATTAGTCTTCTCCCCATTTCTGGAATCCCATAAGGTCTACTTTGTATTTCCTTATCTGGGGATGCATTGGATCTCCCCCTCCTGCCCCCCCCAAAAGAAGATGTGAAGCCAGGGGCTGTTTTCATTTTTGTCTTTGAATTCTCAGTGCCTGGCACAATACCTGACACATAGGTTGGATTATCTCACAGAGCACTCAGGAGAAAAACATGAGAGAAGGAGTGAGGCAATGGAAAGAGGGCTTCTTTGGGAATCAGAAGACCTGGGCAACTAGGTTGTGCAATTAAGAGGCAGCTAGGTGGCCCAGTAGGTAGAGTGCCGGGCCTGGAGTCAGGAAGACCTGAGTTCAAATTGAGAGAAATGATTATTTCTCTCTCATATTAATAGCCAATTATTAAAATTGGAGAGACCCAAGTTTTTTTCCCTGTCGTATTTCCTTGTCCAGTCTTTCAAGGACAGGGCTGATGGAACACAGAATTAACCTTCTGCTCATTCTGGGTATTACTACTAGATCAGACTTCTAATCTAAGGTGAAACTCCTTTCTGCTCAGGTTTGGGTGGGGTATATAGATTCTTTGTTTAGACTGCCCAAGGGCAGGCTTGGTGGGAAGGCTTGGCGATCTTATTCTTGAAAGTGCATGATGACTATAAGGGAAAGCCTCTCCCCACTTCCCTGACTTCAGAGAATGTGCAGATAGATATTTGAACAACTTAGAATGCCTTTTTCATAGTCTTCTGTGTCAGAACTAGATGTGTACACAAGGACTCCAGTGGACACAGCTCAGCTCAGCTCTCTTTCCTTCTCTGGCCATGATCAAGGGAAGGCATGCTATAAACTGGGTGGATAAAGAGGCCTGAGGCCTTTAATGTCCTTGTCTAGACAGATGTGGGTGCCCTGTTCTTGTTACTTATCCTAGCATACCCACATCTTGGGAACTGATCTCTCAAGGTATACAGGACTTCCATTTGCAGCCTCCCCACCATTCTTCTCTCTATTGGAAGTACCTCCCTTTTTCTTGGTTGAAATTTAACAGCAAAGAGTTCCAGTGTAACTTATTATGAGAGACAAATTGAACCAAATAACCACTCTACAACTTTTTTTTTTTTCCGGAGTTATTGTTTATTGTGTGTTGTTGTAGTGACATTGTAGAACCGGGTTGTGTAGACTGTAGAGTTGTGGATGTGAGTTAAGTTTTGAATTGTCATCATACATTACACACCTGAAGAACAGAGCTGAATAGTCAGTCACCGGGGCTATTCAGGTGTTCAAAATCCGACACATAACAACAGGACTGGACAGTTCGAGGACTATTGTTTTTGTTTTTTGTTTTTTTGTTTTTTTGTTATTTTTTGGGGGGGGGGTACCTATTTGGATGATTGTGATTGTATTGCAAAGACTTTACAGCCTGCCTAGGGCACTTGGAGGGGTTGTTGAGTCCTGGCTAAGGTATTTTGGAATGGAAAAGGGATAACTGTTATTATCATGAACTTCCTGAAACTGGGAAATTCCAATATCAATAAAAAGGTAAGTGTTATTGGGGTTACTTTGGAACTAGTTATTACCTCCCCCCCTCCCCTCCAGGAAATGGTGAACAAGGATAAAGCCAACATGGTGAGAGGGGAGGCTGAGGGTCATAGAGAAACTCTCCAGAGGAGGGAAACTCCATCCTCAGCAGCCCCCAACCCAGTGGCAATAGTTCTATGGAATGCAGGTCGTCGTCAACCTGCCTGTACTGTTACATTAGGGAACCAGCTTTCAACCAGGTTGTATAGACTGTAGAGTTGTAAATGTGAGTTGTTGTTGTTGTTGTTTCAAAACTAGACTCCCCCAAAATGCAGAGTTCCAAGGTTATGGTTTGTGGTGCTTGCAGAGTGTGGATAATTTGGAGGTGCAGAGAATTCGCAGGAACTCGATGTCCAGTCCCTCAATTCCCTCCAGCAGGAGGGAAGTGCAGCTTCTAACTTTGTGCTCCATTGGGCAAGGTTGCTCCAGAAGCTGATGATTGGAGGAGCACTGCCTGTTGAGCACGTAAACAACTACAGACTGACCCAAGTGCCCAAGGGGAAACCCTACTGTTGCACCCCTATTGTCGCACCTATCAGGGTAGTCTTTCAATAACTTGAGTTGATGTGCCAGAGGGGGAGAGAGAGAGAGAGAGAGAGAGAGAGAGAGAGAGAGAGAGAGAGAGAGAGGGAGAGAGAAGAGGAGGGGAGGGAAGGAAGGAAAAGATATAAAGGGGAGAAGAGAGAAAGGAGGGAATGAAAAGGGGGCATAGAGGTAGGAAAGAGAGAAAAAACAGAGTGGGAGGAAAGAGGAAGGGGTGGAGAGAGGAAGAAGGAGAAAGGGAAAGAAAGGGAGGGAGAGGGAGCAAGGGAAGAATAGAGAGAGAGAGAGAAAGGGGGAGAGAGAGAGAGAAAGAGAGAAAGAGAAAGAGAGAGAGAGAAAGGGGGAGAGAGAGGAGACAGACACATCAGAAATTACCCAAACTGGTGTCACTTGGCCTCAGGGACGGGAAACTGAGGCAGAAAGGAGGCTGCTACTGTACAAGCAGACCTTGAAGTGAGTCCAGATGGGCATGAACTATTAGCAGGGCCACCTCCTCCTGAAGGGTCAGGAGACCAGAGGTCAAGGCAGCCTGCTGTGGGAAAACCACCTGCAGACAGCTGCAAAAGAGCCGGTGGAGCAGCTGTCTTACTTTGACTTGTGGACCAAAACAAACACATCTGTGCTGGATTCACTCAAGAGGAATCCAGACTTTGATCAGAAGCTGAATTCCAGTGCACCAGTACCAAGCAACAAAGATCCCTTTGGGGCTTTGTCTAGACCCCAAAGATCCTAACCTCAGCCCTCAAAGCCTTTCCTGGGTCCTGTCCCCTCAAGCTTCAGAGAGAGAGAGTGGAAATGGGTCAGTAACACTTCTCTCAGAGATGCTAAAAGGTTCAGGACCACAGGTCAAGGCAAGCCACTCTGGCAACAGCCCAGAAGGAAGGCCTCTGAAGAGGCCCACCCTCCCACCCCTTCACTTCTGGGCTGTATTCCTCCATCTCCCATCAATTGGTCATTATCGACACATGCTTACTGGGTGCACTTAAGGAAGGAATTCAGCACAGGTTTATCAGGAAGCTGTGGTCCACCAGACTGATGTTTGATGGGTGCCACAGCGGCAGAAGTGGGCACGAACCCACAGGAGTTAGGCCAGCCCATTACAGAGGCAAATGCGGCAGAGCGGTGAACAGGGGCTTCCAGGTTGGAGCAGCGATGTGGGAGAGGGGCAGCGGCGTGACAAGCCAGAGAGCTGTCAGGTGGGCTGGCCACAGGACTGTGAAGATCACAGCTTCAGAAACAGGCAGATGCAGGCCAGGGGAACAAGAGCGTTCCTGCACAGAGGCACACGAGAAGCACCAGAAGAAGCTGGGGGTTGGCATTGGGACTCTGCTAAGGCAACACACTAAAACCGCCTGCTGCCCACAGGGGAGCCCATTGGACTCCCTGGCATCAGGAGGACAGAAGTGATGGAGAACCAGGGGAAATCGAATCCCCTCTCTCCAACCGTTGTAGATGGGCAGTTGGTTGCAAAATCTGGATGAAGAGGAACTGTGTCAGGTGGGCTTAAACTAGGAAGGGGAGAGCAGCCACATGGAGGGAGCTGGCAGTGCAGACTTGGAAGGGCAGAACAGATGTTAAGGATCAGAGATTAGGGAGTGGGGGCACAGACTTGGAAAAGGGAGGTAGCTACTATATGATGAGAGAGATCAGAAGGTACTGAAGCATAGCAGTTCAGGAGCTACAGAAATGAGCATATGGGAAAAGCAAACAGTGGGGCTGTGAGAGCTGTGGGGAACACAGGCAGCTACATAGCCTGGCCGGACCACTATGGGATGATTCCAGAGTTGTGGTAGGAGACCAGTTTTCATTCAGCCCTTAGACATTCGTTCTATTTATCTCGCCCCACTGAGACTGGAAAGAAAGAAACCCAAGAGGCAGATGATTTCAAACCCTAAGGTTCACTGAGGTTCCTTGGGTTTGAACTGAAAGTGGAATAGCTAGGGGTGGGAAAGGGGGGTTAAAAGCACAGGATATGGCAATCTTCTTGTGCATGAGTACAGACAACATTTCTACCCTGTTATTTACCTTCCTATTCTGCTGTAATGAAATGTGTGTGTGTGTGTGTGTTTTTCAATGGTCATGTATATTTTCTTTGGTGTGGCATAGAAATGTAATGGCCGGGGTTCAAGCTTGAGGTTTTGGGATAAGTGACTCACAATAGCACAGGGGACCAGAGATGTAACAAGAGGATCCAGAGTTGTGTGGGAATCCATGGGGACCCAGCGTTAACACACAACCTCACTTTGTGACCATTGACAAGTCGCCTCACCTCCCTGTGCCTGAATTTCCTTATCTGTAAAATGAGAGGATTGGAATAGATGGTCTCTAAGGGATCTTCCAGCTCTCACATTCAGCAATTCCATCTGTGAGGACCTTCCCAGGACAGCTCAGGAAAAGCTGCCCTCTATCTCAACTTTCCATGGTATGTCAGTCTTTGGGTAGGCCTTACCTTCCTGTGGACACAATCTCTTCCCATTCCTCTGGAAGAGTCAACTGAAATAAGGGGTTAACTATGACAAATCCATCTCAGACCACAGGCTTCCTGGGGATGGGGGTATTTTCCCCCTTTGACCAGGTTCTCTACATTTCCCACTCCCTCCCCAGCGGCAGTACTCTATTGCTTCCACCCCCACCCCCATCCCCCATCAGAACTCAACAGGTAACAAAAAACCGTACTTGTCCAACCCCTGTGTATGTGCCTCCCCACCCCCTCCAAACCCCACCCTAAATTGGTCTTCCCCCACACTCATCCCTACAGAAGGAGTCCAGTGTGGATGGCAGATCCATGAACATTTCGAGTGTCAGGTCCCACATTAGTCAATCAAGTTCAAAGTCAGACATTTTGAAAAGCGGATGGGGTCGAGGAGCAGAAGTGTGAAGAGTTCCGAGATGGTCAGCATAAAAATAAAACTAGTCCAGGAACAAGGGTATAGGGAAATCCAAGAATCCAAGAGCCTCTTCCCCTTCTGCCCCCCAACTTAGGGCTCCAAACAGATTCCTCTGCCTTCAATGGACAGGCAGAGAAGAAGCTTATGGATTAGTTAGAAACAAGTACCACTCCCATCCCCTGGTAGTATGGGAAGGATTCGCAGGCCTCTTACAGCAAGGGGAGGATCTAGGCTTGAACAGAAAGCACCTGGGGAGGGTCTGACATCCCATGAGTGCTGGGGGCTGTGGCGGATGAAGTGGTCCTGGGAAGAGGCCATGGGAGGGCCTCGATGTGTGGGACAGGGGCCAGGGACGGTTATGAAGTCGCCATGTTCTCCTCATCTCTCACAGAGCCAAGTTGATCTGGGGCTTCTGGGAAAAGGGAAGGGGTCCAGTTAGCCTGGGTCAGAGGCTGGGGGGGAGCAGCCCCCAGAGCGTGCTGAGGATTGTGGTGAGGGCCAGAGCTGAGGAGGCCTGGGCCCCAAGGCTAGCCCCATTGCAGTAGTCATACTGGCAGCAGGACGTGGTGGCAGCATTCTTGGTGTAGCCATCGTACAGGGTCTCAAAGCAGGTGGGGACGCAAGACTTGCTGACTGTTACCCTGGTTGGAGTGATATCTGAACACCACAGGAAGGGGAGGGAAGAGGAAAAAGAAACATGTTCATGATTCCAGGAGTGGGCAGCTTTTGCTCTGAGCACTTTCCAGGCTTACCCCCAAGGGGACAGCCCCAGTCCTCTCTAAGACTAGTTCCATGAGGATAGGGCCTGAATTTACTATTCTGTTGTCTCTTCCAGTATGTGATTGAGCTCACTTATGGCAGGCCCTCCACATATTAAGAAGCTGCAGGACAGACACAGCCTGGTAAACCCTCCTTCCCTTCATTCAACCCAGGAAAGGATGGGCTTTAAGAACTTGATGAGGGAATAAAGGGTAAGAGTCACATCCTCAGAATCATCTGAAGGTGGAAAAATTACAATGGAGTATTGACTGGAATGGTAGGAAGAAATCAAATGGAGCTCTTGAAGACTAGCCTTGTCTCTTAAGCCCTGGCTTTGCCACTGTATCTCAAGATAGGATAAATTCCTTCCTCTCCCTGTCTCATGGCCTCATGGTCTCAGGAGATTTAATGAGATGATCACTAAGGTCTGTCTCAACTCTGACTTGGTCAAGGCTGTTGCAACGTTCTGAAATTCTAGCCCTAACTGTGAAAGGGTTGAAGGGACTACTTACAGGTCCGGGTGGTCATACAGTAGTTGACGTAATTGGGGCACCTCATGGGCTTGAAGCAGTTGTACCCTTTGTATTCACAGACATAGCATTCCAGGGCATGGGCTACGTACAGAGGAGACACAGAACATAGTCAATAAAAGGTTAACATTGCCTTCCCCCAATCCTCACTATCTCTGGCTAGGGCTCAAACACTGGAAATGGGGGAGATGCCTTCTGGGCAGGTACATTCCCAAAGGACTAGACTCAGGGACTCAGGCCACAGCTGTTGTTCCCACCAGGGCACATTTACCTCTCTCTCTTTTTCTAATATTCAAGTGGTTGGCATCACGGATCTCACACAACCTACTCCTTCCTCCCACCTCTGGTATCCTAGACCCTTCGATTCTGCTATGGTCCCAGATATTCCTTCCTAGAATCGGATTGCTGGAATAAGGTGAGGAGAAGCATTAGAATTCCAGCCCTTCTGGGCCCCTCCCTCATCCCACCCCAACCCCTGGAGGTCAAACTGATTGTCTTCCTTACTGAGTGGCTGGGCCATGATGGTCATGAGAAGCAGGACTGGAAAGAACTTCATGGTTGAAAGCAAGGGGAAGGATTGCTAAGTTGAAGCAGGAAGCTGCAGGCAGGATTCTTCAGCCTGGAGAGAAGGTTAAGGGGAAAGGAGAAAAAAAAAATCACAGGGAGGAAAGGGTTAAAGAAAGGCTTCAAGCCTCACATCCTTGCTCCTGCCCAGCTCTGTTCAAAGCTTTGCCTGTTTCTCCTCCTATCATTCTCCCTTCTCTGCCCACTCCTCCTTCAATTTAATTCAAACTCTTCATTTGGAAAAGACACTGTATTTGGAGTCACAAAACATCTGTTTAAATCCTAGCTTGATGCTTTACTAGTTTCATGAACTTGGGCAAGTCATATAATTTCCTTTGGCTTCTATTTCTTCATCTGTAAAATGAGGTTATTACTTATATATCACTTTAAGGTTTGCAAAGTGCTTTAAAGATATTCTCTCATTGGATCCTCACAATAGTTCTGTGAGGTAGATGCTACTTTATCCTAATTTTATAGATGAAGAAACTGAGGCTCAGTGACATCACATGACTTGCTCAGAGTCACAGACTTGGGTAGGATTTGAGCCCAGTTCTTCCTGGTTGCAAGTGGCCCCTTCTAGCTCTTAATAAATGAGATCAAACATTTATTGGACATTGACCATATCCTCATGATAGTTATCTTCAAGGGCTAGCTCAAATATTTCCTCCTCCAGGAAGCCCTCCCCGTGACCATCCTAGTCCAGATTGTTCTTTAATCAATTCCTATGGAGTCGTCAAATCTATGAGCTGTCCACCTAGCCCAAAGTGTACCTCACCAGAGAATTGTCTCTGTAATAAACCTAATAAATGCCCATGCAGCTTTCACTTAAAGGCTTTCTGTGAAGGGGACTGATCTTATCTTTAGATAAAATCTGTCCTCTCAATGTCTACTCACTAGTCTTCTTCCACGAGAAGCAAGACTGCATTTCAAATACTTGAAGAAATGCATCCCCTCCCTTCCTTGCCAAGTCTTTTCTTCTGAAGGTTAAACATCCGCATTTCCTTCAAAAGGTGTTATGTGAATGGCTTCCAATTAACAGAGCCTGGGCCACGCCCATTCCGTATCCTCGTTGGCTAGTGCTGTCCGCAACCTAGACTGTGAGCTCCCTGAGGGCCCCTCCTTTCACCTCTCTGCCGCAGTCCCCCTCCCACCTGAGCCCTGCATAACACTGCTCAGAAGGGGGAGGGCTCAGGAGATGCCGCTAGGATTTCTGAATAGTAGACTAAGGGGGCTGTGACTCAGCTTATTCAGGCTGTGCCCAAGAAAGGCGCCTCTAATGCAGCAGAAGGCGTTTAGGTCAGACATCCTGGTGCCTAGGTCACAAAAGCCCCCCAAAACAAACAAACAAAAACCCCTCCTTCTCTCTAAAGACTCGCACCCGGCTATATAGTGCTGTCTAAACATCCAGTCACCAGCCCCCGGCTCGCCCATTTTCATGGTGCAGTAGGTTTCGTAAGGGTTAAAAGGGTGGGCGGAGTTGTTGGTACCTTCCTGGGGCTCATTAACTGTTCATCCAGCCTCTCGGTTTGTCCCCATCACTGCGCCATCACTGCGGTCCCTATGATTCAGCATTCTGCAGTAAGAGAATCCCGCCCCCTGCCTGCCACACCCTCTGCTCTCATCTGCGAGCTTTAAGATGCGGACTAGCTTTGTGAACCACATCAGCATGTCACACACCCCACTCCCATCTTTGATGTCAAAGGATCTCAGGCATCCTTCGGGAAAAATAAGAAAGTGACCGAAAGCTTGAGGAAGGAAGATCATCAGCATTACCTTCCATGGGTTCATTAACTGTTAATCCGATCTTTTTCTTCCCATTAACCGCACCACCACTGCGCCACCATTACGTCAACACTGCACCAACATTACGTCAACACTGCGGTCCCTATGATTCAGCATTCTGCAGTACCAGAATCCCGCCTCCACCCCGCCCCGCCCCGCGCCCCTTCTGGGGTAATTTGTGAGCCCTGTGATGCTGACGAATTTCGTGACCATCGTCCGCAAGTCACTGAATCTTTGGAGCCTTAGTTTCCCCTTCCGTAAAATGAGAATAATACTGGCACTAACTGCGTCAGAGGAGTATTTCGAGAAACGAACTTTGCAAACTTTAAAGTTACCGCAGAAATACGACGCATTAATACTATTATTACATTTTTATATAATAATTATTATTTTATGCACATTATTTTGTGACTCCTAGTTGTTTCTATCTATGCCCAAGTGAAAGCATCCTTCCCTAAGGCACAGTCTTACCACCAACTCTAGCCCCATTTTTGCCGTTAAAAGATCCCGGGTATCTTTTAGAAAAATAAGAGGGCGAAGAGAAGCTAATGGAAGGAAAATCATCAGTAGAGTCCTGGAGCAGGGATGTTGGTACCTTCCTAGGGCTCACTAACTGTTAATCCAGTCTCTGTTTTTGTCCCCATTACCTGCGCCACCACTGCATCAACACTGCGGTCCCTCTGATTCAGCATTCTGCAGTGCGAAAATCCCGCCCCCACCCCGCCCCATCCTCTGCCGCAATCTCCCCCAGCTCCCCCAATCAAAAAAGGGGCTCAAAAAGAGCTTAGGGTGGGCGGGAGGCATATTTCCTCATCTGTAAAATGGGGATGATTATATCACCTCCCTCCCAAGGTTGTTATGAGGTCTAAGTGAGAAAATACAAGAAAAGCGTTTTACAAAGCTCAAAGCATTTTTATAAGTTGTCAGCAACTATATAAAAAATAACTATCATAATAGTAATTATTATAGAGCACAGAGTGAGGGGAAAGCGGGGTGCCGGGCATAGACTGGGAGACCGGGAATATTTGGGGGGGTGGGCCTGGTAAGGGTGCAGAGATTGAGGGGAAAAGAACTGGAGGACTGGAGAATGAGAGATGCTGAAGGGGGGGCAGGGGGAAGAACTTGGAAGAGGAAGGTGAAATCCTGGGGGAATTGGAGATCGGGAAGGGACACTGAATGCGGAAGACAAGGCTGGGTGGGGAGCTAAGGAGTTTCTGTAGAAGCCCCCTGTCCATCCCAGCAGGTAGAGGAAGGGACTCCCCTATTTGCCTTGACTCCTCTCCCCTGAGAAGCCCCTTAAACAACCGTTTACAGCAACTGGTAGGGTCCAAAGGAGACCCTTCCCAGGCTCTCGGCTTTCCCACACATCACTCACGTCCAGGTCCATCCGGGTCCGTCCGGGTCCTTCCAAGTCAGTCCAGGTCCGTCGCGGTCCATCGAGGTCCAAGCCCGCAGCTGCAGCCGCAGCGGCGGCTGCGGCGCAAGTGAGGCGAGAGAGGGGCACCGCCGCCTTTTAGACCCACTTAGGCTCCGCCCCCTCTCCAGACCCCCTCCAGCTCCGCCCCTCGCTCCCTTACTGCAGAGCCCCCTCCTTTCCTCCAACCCCACCTCCACTGCAGAATTTTGGCTCCTGGCCTAGAATCCTACCGTAAGTCCGGGTCCTTGACTCAGAATTTTGCCAGGACCCCTCTCCCCCTACCCACCCACCCACCCTCATCGTCACCCCTTCCCCAAAACTAAGCTTTTAGGCCATGGGAGACCCACACATCAGACTATCACCCCAGGCTGGACCCCAGCCTCTGCAGTCCTTTCTAGGCTCCGCCCCAGACCTTCTTCTCCCTCCCTCAGATGAAGACTGCAGTCATCCCCCCCCCATTTTCCCCCCATCCTTGTCCGCAGTCTCCCCATCTTCTTCAAAACCTCTGCAAAATCTGCTTCACCACCTCCCTGCAGAGTTCTCCTCACCCCTCCCAACCTGTTTCTCTATGCTTACATAATCTCTGCGGCAAATCCTTCACTGCACCATCACCACCCCTACTTTGTTCAGGAAACTTCTACATCCTGATCCCAGCCAAGAACTTGGCCCCTGTCCCCAATTCCAAGCCAGTCCTGCCCCACACCTCACTCCCAGCTCGGGACCACCCCTAGTGTATCATCCTCAGCCCCCCACTCCCACCCCTCATCTCTCCAGAGCTGATCCTAAAACACCATGCCTTTGTCTTTGACCAGTCTGTCCCCAGGACTGCGACTGGGAGTGAGAGGCTGTGAGACAGTCACACAAGGCTAGACTAAGAAAACATCCATGCATGTGCTGACATTCCCAGATACAGAATCACCCTCAATCATACAGATACAAATTGACAAGCATGCATCCATACACATACACAAACATGCCTGTCTAACTCACAGGATTGTTGTGAGAAAAGCACTTTGCAGACCTTAATGATCTATTAAAATGTGAGTTGTTATTTTCTGTTATGTCTATCCCCTCCTCTCTACTCAAATGGAGACTACCTCATTTCAGTTCTTTATCTCTTATTACATCTTATGTGGATTATTGTGATCTCCAAAATGTCCTCCCTTCCAGTCTTTCCCTTTTCTAATTCCTCCTTCCAGATTCATTTCACCATGTCACTCTCATCTCAAAGAAAAATATAATTTGTCTACTGGTTATATATCTTTTCCTGGACTTCAAGGCCCTTCACAGTCTGGAATCTGCCCCCTCCTGTCCTATCTTTCCAATTTTATCTTCCTTTATTTTCTTCACACACTGTATACCTGAATCGCTGAATGCTCCCAGTATACAAGTAGCATTTTCTCTTACATCTGACATCTACTCCCTCCCTACTCCACCCAGTTAGTCCTTTGAAATCTTGCCCACAATGCCTTCCTCCATTGCTCCCATTGGATCTCTTCCTAATATGAACCCCTGACCTGATCTACTCTTATGACCCTTTTCACGTCCTGCATTTAACTGTCGGAATTCAGATTTTCAAAAAGGAAAAGAGGGAAGGGAAGAGCCCTCAAAGTACAGCCCAATGAAGTAGCTCTGATTTCTTAAAAAGTTCCTAAAAACATCTTATTAAAAGGGTGATTTGTGAACATTCAGAAAGGGAAGCAAAGATTAATATAATGACTTCATTAAGATTAGACTCTGCAAGGCTAACCTCATTTCTTTTGTTGATAGGGTCACTAGATAGGTAAATTAGGGGAATGTCATATATGAGTATACATAGATCTCTGCAAAGGGTTTGACAAAGCCTTTCATGCTTTCATGGTTGGCCAGATGAAGACATAGAGATTAGATGCATTTGGGAAGATTCAGAACTGGTTAAATGTCTGGACCCAGACACTTACTAGCTGTGTGACCCTGGGCAAGTGTCTTAACCTCTGCTTGCCTCAATTTCCTCATCTGTGAAACAGAGCTACTAATAATAGCACCTACCTCCTGAGGTTGTTGTGAGGATTAAGTGAAATAATATCTGTAAAGTGCTTAGTACAGCACCTGGCATGTAGTAAGTGCTATATAATCTTAGCAATGATGATGATGGTGATTAATCAACTGAAATCAACCAGGAGGGAGGTCTCTAGCAGTGTCCCAGGAATCTGTCCTTGGTTCTGTTTAGGTTTTTTGCTTGTTTGTTTGCTTTGTTGTTGTTGTTAATTGTTTTTTAATCAAAGACTTGGATGATAGCCTAAAGGGCATGCTTATCAAAACTGAAGATGACCTGAGGGCTAGTTAACACCTTGAATGATGAAACAGTAATCCATTAAAAAAAAAAAAACTCCACAGGGCTAGTACATTGGGCCAAAGCTAATATGATGAACTTTATTAATAGGGTCCAACACAACTTCAGTAAACCAACTGCCAAAACTCGGGACCAGGAAGGTATGGCTAAGACTAATCTCATTTCCCTTTCTGACAGGGTTTCTTGACTTCTGGCTCAGCAGGAGATTTTTGGTTTTATCAGCTTAGAACAGGTGAAGTTCCTTAGCCTCCAGATCAGACCACTAAGGAAAAGCATCACTAGGAAGTTACTGGATATTGTAAACAGAGGGACTGATCATGGAAGTCAGTGGCCATGCCATTTATACCACCAGACTGTGACAGTACAAAGTAAACTGGTTTGCTCCTTCACTTATAGCCTCCAACTTGATTGAACAGAGATAGAAGGTCAAGCTGTTCTGCCCAGAAACCTTCTTCAGTAAGCTCACTGCCGGCCAGAAAAGACTTCAAAAAGCAGCTACCTTTTAAGATGTGAGGAAGAATGACCTGATGAGAAATCTCTTGAAAGGAAGCTCATGCTGGTTTAGATTATTTCAGTCATCTGGAGGATGATCTATGAGAGATGGTCATGGGAATGCTATGATTGATCTAGACTTTAGTAAAGCAGGCTTTACTGACAGACTTTGATGGTGGGAAGGAGAGAAATAGAAGCAGAGTACAGTTATGTGGCTTTGAAAATAGCTGAATGACCAGCCTCCAAATGGTGCCATTTTAATGGATCGAGGTCTTTTGCAGGAGGCCTCTAGTGAAGTATTCCAGGTAACTGTGCTTAGCCCTGCTCTTCCAGATATTCTCACCACTGACTGGATAAAGCAACATATGGTCTACTCATCAATTTTATAAATACCGCAAAACTGACAGTTGTTAATTTATTAGAAGACACACTTAGGATTCAAAAAGAAGATCACAACAGGCTAGAATCTTCTGGAATGTTCAGGATTCAAAGAAGATCTCAATTGATTAGAATGTTGCGGAATATATCTGGGATAAATCTAGAGTCTTAGACTTGAGTTCTATGTTAAGGCTGGCCACAGTATGACTGCCACAATTCATTCCATTTCTGGTTTGCAGCTGCCATGATCTCTTTCTTCATGCTTGTATAAGAGGGCTTGTCATTTAAGATATACATATTTTTGGTAACTGGAAGCGCTAAGCTTCTTTTGTGACTGTCTGTGAATTGACTGAGTTGTCTTAAAAACCCATCAGTCATGTGCAAAATCCCAAGGGAAAGCTATAAATTACTTGATTAAAGGATTCATTGTCTCCTCCATGAAGAACAGACCTTGAGGTCATTCATTTGTCAGTGGTCACATAAGTTTGGTGTAAGTCAGATTACTGGAGTCATTACAGATTGTCTATTTTCTTGTATACCTATTCAATCTTTTGCTCCCCGATATTTTTTACTTTATCTCCCTAAACTTGAACTTTCAGTAGTTTCAGGCACCTCTCTAAGGCTTTAAGTTGCAGAAAAGCTGCTGATCTGCCTTGGTGGAGGACATTTCTTCCCTCCCAACACTGATATCATCACATGTCCGGACTACCTCCATCTGTCCCCAAATCCTATTCTTAGAAGCATCTTTTTTTGTTTTCAAAAATTCAGACTTCTTTAAATAATGCCCATTCTAGCCTGAATGGATGAGTATTTTGTAGCACCCTGGTTGCAGGAAGTATAGACAATAGATTTCCACATCCTCAAATTAGGAAGCCTTGAGCAAAGGTAAGAAAAATGATTGTTTTAATCTCACCCTTGCCACCCCATTTAGCCAATTACTGCCTTAGAATCTCAGAGACTAGGCAAATTAAAGGACCATTGTGTGATTGATGGGGATGAAAAGCCTCTTTGATACTGCCATTGCCACAAGCCATTTTGGGCCTTATGTGTCCAGATGGTTAATGGAGACTCCACTGGAGATGCAGACTAGAAGAACCACAGCACTTCTCTTCTCCCTCCAGTTCTCCTGAGAATCCCACTGGCTGTAAAAAGAAGTTCCTTCAATAAATATTATTAAGTTGCATATATTTTGTGCCTGTACAATCTTGTGACCACTGACTCACAACAAGGTCACTAATTTAAAGAGCATTCACTGCGAAGTGAATGGAAAAGTGAACAGGGCAGACTGATTCATTCTTCTGTCCTGCAAAATCCCTATGAACTCTATTCAGGGTCAGAAAAGTAAACTTCACGAGTACAAGAATAATTTTTTTCTAAAGAACAGAAGTCCATCTTCTATCCCTTTCAACATCATTCCTCCCTAGTGGGGGAAAAAAACCCTTGTAACAAAAATGAATAATTAAGCAAAACAAATTCCTGCACTGGCCATGGCAATAAAACTCTGGATCTGGAAGCCTAGATGGCATAATGGATAGAGTGATGGACTTGGAGTTAGGAAGACCTGAGTCCTGCCTCAGATACTTACTAGCTTAAACCTCTGTCTGCCCCAGTTACCTCAGCTATAAAATGGAGAACATAATAATACCTACCTCCCAGGGTTGCATGAGAATCAAATGAGATAATGTTTGTGAAGTGCTTTGCAAACCTTAAAATACTATGTGAATACTATCAATTTATTGTTGTTGTTTCTGTTGTTGTTGTTAGGTAGAGGGGGGCCTCAAAGTCAAGAAGTCCATTTCTGATGCATACTGGCTGTATGATTTAACCTCTCGTGTGTAGACCTCCATTGATATAGAGTTTCCTTATCTTGGAACTTCTTATGTGAATGAAATCACGGGTCTACTCCCTATCCATAAAAAAGAAAAAAAATTCTATTTATTTATTCATGTAAGCATGTCCAAAATGGAAAGCATTATCTTTCCCACAAAACCTGACCCTTTTTTGAACTTCTCTATTTCTATTGATGGCTGTTACTATCTTTCCAGTCCCCAAATTAGAAATCTTTGGAGTCTGTTTTAACTCTTTCATTTTCCTTTCCTCCAGTCAGCTGCTGTCTTGTCCATTTGTTTCATCCTAGTTTCACTCCAATCATAGCCTCCTGCTGCCACCATCCTACTTCATGACTTCCACCCTTTGGTCATAGTTCTGTCCTCTAGAACCAAATAAAATACATCTAAACCATCTTCCATATAACAACCTTTCAAAGGTGGAGTGGCCATTGCCCAGGGCTTTCAAATGATCTTTAGTAGACTTGTTTTGGGGGCACATTCAATACTCTGAGATTTCGATCTGAGATTCAGAAGAAGAGAGAGGTTGGAGATGTAGAGGTGGCAGTCATTTGCATAGAGGTGGTAAATGATCTGGAGTCAGTTACCAGCGTGAAGATCCCAACTGGAGGAGATATGCTTCTCCTGAACAACACACTGGCCATCTCTCCAGGTGCCCACGTCCTGACTCCCCATGCAGCCAGGACAAAGTCTTATAAGTGAATGTCCCCAGGAAGTAGAAACCATTTTAGGAGAAGATACATCAGACATTGTGGATTTTCATTAGAGTTTCAGCTTTTTTCATTATCCAGAAATAATGTGTCCTTGTTTGGCTTGGAAATGAGCCCAAGAACTCTATCTTCAATGACTCAGTGACTCAGTCAGTCAGTCAACAAACATTTGTGAAGCACTTTCTATAAGCCAGCCACTGTGCTAAGTGCTAGGGATACAAAGGAAGTCAAATACACTGTTCCTAGCCACAAGGACCTCACATACTATTGGGGGAGACAACATGCAAATAATTAGGAGGTAATGTCAGAGGAAAGGTGCTAGAAGTGGGGAGGGGGAGAGGAGGGAGAGGAGGGAAAGGCTCCTGAAGAAGATAAAATTGGAACTGAGTCTTGAAGGAAGCCAAGGAGCAGAATTGAGGGTTGGCATTCCAAACAGGTGAGGCAGACAGGGACTAGGAAGGAGATTGTTCTGGGCTAGAGACAGTAAGGTCAGTGTCTCTGAATCGCAAAGTATGTAGAGAGGAATTAGTATAAGAGTCTGGTAGGGAAGGGGGCCAGGTAATAACGAGCTTTAAAGTACGTAAAGCGGATTTTATATTTGGGGTAGCTACCCAGTGCAGTGGTTAGAACATTGGGCTTGGAGTCAGAAAGACTCATCTTCCTGAGTTCAACTCCGGCCTCAGACACTTACTAACTGTGTGACCCTGGGCAAGTCACTTAACCCTGTTTGCCTCAGTTTCCTCATCTGTAAAATGAGCTGGAGAAGGAAATGGCAAACCACACCAGCACCTCTGCCAAGAAAACCCCAAATGGGTCACAAAAAGTTGTCCGTGACTGGAAAATGACTCAACAGCAACAAAGAGGTGATGAGAGCCTATAATAGGGTGGAGACTCTATGTGTGGAGATAAGGGGATGTACGCGATAAATCATGTGAAAGTAGAGAGGACAATACTTGGCAACAGATTGGACATATGGAGTGAGTGCAAAGGAAGAGTTTCCTACACAGGTGACATTATGGGTCCTAGGCATCCTGTGCATGAGTAGTTGTCTGGAGCTTCTCCTGTTCTATGATCAGTCAGCAAGCATTGTGTGTCTACTATTTGCCAGACCCTGGAGATACAAAGCCAAGACAAAGCAGTCACTGACCTTGAGGAGCTTACTTTGAGTCAGGGGAAACAGCCTACCCATGGATAAATCTCTACAAGACAGATGCAAAGGAATTTTGGAGAAAAGGTTCTAGCAGCTGGGGTGGGGGACTCAGAATGGTTTCATGGAGGAAGTAGCACCTCAGACCACTTTCTGTCATCTTAAGGTGGCCCTTCAGGGAAGGGGGGATAATGTAGGTGTTCATGTGCAAGTAGCAGGCTGAGAAGCAATCCCTGATTGCGATTTGCCCAACCTTTAGGGCCCTTTAGGACCTGGTGCCTGGCAGTGCTCTGAGATCCATCACATGCTGCTCCCCCAGAGGTTAGGCCCAGGAACACAGGTGGCATCTTTCAGGTAACCTCAGGGCAAGCTGGAAGAAAATGACCCATCCTTACCTCCGCCGCCATCTGCCCCTAGTGGAATTGGCATCCCCAGGTGCCAGGATTCCTACCCATGGGTTCCTAATGTCGTCTGTGTTTAAGGAAGATTAATGTGGTGGCCACGGTGGGATGGAATAGAGGGGCCAGGGAAGTGAGCAGATGTCATAGCCCCTGGAGGAAGGAGCCCTGGACTCTGGGTCAGAGACCTTGTTCTCAGAGGCTCCAGGCCTTGTTCCTCACTGGCTACATAATGGAACTTGGAGAGTCACTCCCCCTCCCTCCCCCTCTGTTTCTTCCTCTGTGAAATGAGGGTGTTGGGCTGAATGCTCTTTAAAATCCTGTCTAGTTCTGCTATCCCATGGCCTGCCCCCCACGACTGTACGAACGTCTACTCTTTAGACGGCACATGTCCTTGTTAGCCAGCAGAGGGCAGTGTCTGCCCCCTCTAGTCTTCATAGTCATGGACTCCGGTGTTTCTAAGTCTCAGACAAACTTGATGTCCCCAGGACCGCCACAGGGGGGTGCACAGGAGGTGTTCTATGGACAGCGTGGCCTAAAGTGCAGCATTGCGTTCCATAGTAAAGCTGATATAAATGGATGTAGTTTTAACTACTCTCATTTACACACGCACACACACACACCACGTGCATATTCATGCACACACATGTACATATACACATAACATGCACACACGAAACACACATGCACAACACACATGTGTATATACTTGTAGGCATATGCACGCACACCATATATACATACAATACACATGTGAAATATAGATTATATACAACACACATGCATATATTACATAATACATATATGCATACATGTATATTTCTATACACATATAAAATATATGTATGTCCATGTATATGTGTATATGTGGGTGTGTGCATATATATGTGTATATATATATATATATATATATATTTCAATAGATCTGAGATCTGATGAGTGTGAGTGTTGTCCCCACCAATCTCTCCACAGGCACAGATCATAATCCATCCCTGTCTTTTTGTCCTACATGTAACTCCTATCCCTAGACTTCCAAAAATCCTCCCTGGAGGATTCCCTGCAATGGGAGGCCTTCTTTGGCCTCTTTAAATATCACAGATAGTTCATGAATTCCGCTGCAATGCATAATCTAAACTTTCTTAAAAATCCTCTTTTGCTACCATCGTAGGCTTAGAGGCTCATGCAGCAAGCACCAAATGGGATTGGAGAGGCTGTCTCGTGCAGCTCTCCCATTTTAAAGATGGAAAAACCGAGGGTCAGAAAAAGTTAGGTGACTTGCCCAAGGTCACCCAGGTAATAAGTGTCAGAGCTGGGATTCAAACTCAAGTCCTTTGCTTCCAAACTGGTACTCTTTCCCCTGAACCACATTGTTCCTTTACGTCATGATATATTGGATAGACTGTTGAATTTGGAGGCACAAAGACCTAAGTTCAAATCTGACATCAGACACTCATTAGCCATGTGACCTTGGACAAAATTCTTAACCTCTCTCAGTCTCAATTTCCCCATCTACAAAATGGGGAAAATAATAGCAGCTACCTCCTGGGGCTTCTGCGAGGATCAAATGAGATCGTATTTGTAAAGCTGGAAAGAATTTGAATGAAGGCTAGACTATGGTCCACATGCTTCTCATTCATTTCCCTGAGCCTCAGTTTCCTAATCTGAAAAATGGAAAGTTGAATTAGATGACCTCTAAGATTATTTCCTACTCCAAATCTATGATTATTTGATCCTCTACTGAGCCCAACTAAGCGGGAAAAGACTCATCACCACAGGCTTGGTCATAAGGTGATGAATTGTCTTGACCAAAGCAACTCATGTCCTCTGTTCACCACATCTACATTTCACAGCATGTATATGTATATTGAAATACTTTATATACTGCATTCTAGAAAGTCCTCCTACATCTTGATATTGTCACGTCAGGGGAGTGGCCTTGGTTCTTGAAGGCTCTCCATGTGGAACGTAAGCTCTGAGAGGTGCTACCAAGCTGGAAACTCTTTGAACGTAGGCTTGGAGATGTACTGTGCATCTGTTGTCTGAGGACAAACCTATGTGTAGAAAGGCTCATTGAAGGTTGACCATGTGGCTTGAGATTTACATTTTTTTCCCCACAGTTCTTTTTGAAGACCATTTACTCAGGTCCAAAGAGGATTGTAACTATATTAATGGAAAGAGAGAGAGAGAGGAATATTTCACCCTTCTCCAATAAAAGAATGTAATATCTCTGAAGTGTTTAAGCAGATATGTTTAGATTGAATTACAGTCTCAGATTTGGACCAGTTGATAATTCCAACTTTCAGCTCCAACCTATAACTTGGTCAGAGCTGGAGGGGCCTTGGAACATAGAATGCTAAGACATAAAAAGGACCTTAGAACATAAAATGTCAGACCTGGAGGGACCTTAGAACATAGAATAGTAAAATAAAAAGAACTCTTAGAACACAGAATATCAGGGTTGGGAGAGACCTTAGAACATATAATATTAGAGATGAAAAGAACTTTAGAGATTTAAGTCCAGTTCTTTAATTTTACAGAGGAAGAAATTTAGCTGAAGAAAGAGAACTTTCATTGCTCAAAGTAGCATAGTGAGTTAATGGCCAAGCCCTGACTAGTTTCCAGGCTTCTTGTTTCCAAGTCCAGGACTCTCTCTGACCTACTCTGCTTTCTCAGTTATGGACTTTGAGAGTTCAATTCAAGTAAACAAACACTATTTAATAAGCATCTTGTGTATCCAGAGCATTGTTCCAAGTGTGAGGATTTTTGAGGACCATGGGAAACATTCAGAGCCCTGTTCTCTAGTCTCTAAGAGACTAGGTTCCTAGTGAAGTGAAATCCATGGCTGGGGCCTACCTCTTCTTTCACAGTTTCTAAAAAATGGTACCTGTAGACTTTTGGGTTTAATAACAAAACAGGCTGTTTCTTGATTTTGTTAAGAAGTGAGAAGGCTTCTCATCTTCCCTGTCCCAGAAGAGTAAGGGGACAGTCTGTGGGTGGGTCTCCGCCATATTGGTATAGCCATGTGACCTAGATCCCTTAATGATATTCACTGTTCACACTTATGTAATGAAGCATTCTCCTCACTTCTGTAACATAGATAGTGCAAAGGTGTTCACCCCTATTTGATGGAGGAAGAAACTGAGGCTCAGAGGGGGAAAATGATCTACACAGGGTCCCACAGCTTGTAAGTCTCAAGGCTAGAGGATTTGAACTCAGATATTCATCTTTCAAGTTCATTCTTCTTTCTCCTCCACCACTGTAGATAGATAGAGCAGTGGTCTTGGAGTCGGGAAGACCTGGATTCAAATCCTGCCTCAGACATTAGCTGTGTGACCCTTAACAAGTCACTGAACCTGTCTCAGCCTCAGTTTCCTCCTTTGTAAAGTGGGAATAATAATAGCATCTCTCTTACAGGGTCGTTGTGAGGATCCAATGTTGTATGTGCTATGCTTTGCAAACCTTAAAGAACTATATGAATGTCGGTTCCTGTTGTTGTTATGCTGGGCTAGAGAAGATGGCTGAGGTTTCCTGATAGGAACCAGTGATTAACACCTTAATGGTGCAATGTGACAGCTGACCCATGAAGGATATGGATATAACCTACTGCATACTTTTGACTTTCCTCTTAATATCCTTTTTCAGTTGGAAGAATCTGGAGAGGGTGGGAAAAGGGAAAAGGGAAGGCTTTTTCAAGTCCATCTCCCAACCAGAAAAAGCTAATCAATAGAGTTGAGAGTGGAAAATCCCTGGGCATATCTTTCTTGTTGTTGTTGTTAAGTCATTTCAGTTATTTCTGACTCTTTATGACCCCATTTGGGGTTTTCTTGGGCAAAGATACTGGAGGGGTTTGCCATTTCCTTCTCCAGCACATTTTACAGATGAGGAAACTGAGGCAAACAGGGTTAAGTGACTTGTCCAGGGTCACACAGCTAGTTAAGTGTCTGAAGCTAGATTTGATCTCAGGAGGAGGAGTCTTCCTGACTCCAGGCAAAGCACTCTATCCACTGAGCCACCTAATGCAGTGGGTATATCCTTCCAAAACCCTTGTCTTCCTTCAAGGCTCAGCTCAGGTGGCTCTTCTGAGAAGTCTTTCTTAATCTTTATTGCTACTATTCTTTCTCTCTTCAAATTATCTGGTCTCTCCTCAAATTTATCTCTGGATATACTGTCACCTTAGTGGTTTTGAGGAGGATATAAAGGCTCCTTGAGGGTAAGGGCTACTTTGTTTTCACCTTTCTATCACTGGCATCTGTCTAGCCTAGTGCCTGGCATGTAGCAAGCCCTTAACAAATGATTATTGAATGGAAATGAATAATTATAAATGAGAGAAGTCCCAGCTACAGTGTTTGACTCTCTTCTCCCTTCCTATAAACTTCCACTTTTCAGGGATTATTTCTCCATCCCATATTTCATTTCTTCAAGAGCCCATAATTTTGTAGATGTGTCTTCCCTACAAAATATAAGAATATCTCATCTTACGGAGTCCAGACCCTGATAGTATCTGTTCTATAATTTAGCAGATAATTGTCAAAAATTACTATGGGAAAAATTAATCACCTGCTATCACGTTGTTTGGATTTAGGTAGGCTAATCCTCCAATAACATGTATGTATTCCAGTTCATTACCAGATCCATACTTAAAGCCTTTACAGCTTGGTAGAGTATGCCAGAGATTATATTCTGCTGGCAGAGCCTGTGAGAATGCAGGGTCACCTAAGAGCCACACTGCAACTTCACAGGAGGACTCCTGTGGAGCTTGTATATCCAAGAAAGGGGCAAGTTACAGTTTGTAGCTTCCTTCTGTTACGAAATTCTGTGATGCAAGCCATGCTCTGGAAGTCCAATGAATGATTGTAGAAACTTTGAAATCTTAGGAAATGGGAGGTGTGACCTGTTAGGTGAAAGTGTGGTATTATGTGTTATGGGGCAAGGGACATATTTTTTCCCTACTGTCATATTTAATTTTAGATCCTGATTTCAGACTCAGAGATAGGAAATGACCTTTATAAAGCCGTTGTGAACTCAGAGCTACAGAGTGGAATTTTCCATCAGATCAAGGACTTCTGAATCATTCTGCAATAGAGGAGAAGAGAGAGGAGTAGACAGGTATACAAATGGGCTGATGACAGAGGTAGAAAAGAATGATTTTAAGTGTGCTCATATTCCACCGGGGGTCAGAATCTTCATCTATACAAAATGTAGGATATGCCTGATCACTAGGCAATTTTCCCCTGGCCAACAAGCCAAGAGGCTGATGAAGTACTTCTTTTTATTCTTCCTCGCCTTCCATCCCCCACCAAAAATAAATATTTAAATTCTATATTCCTTTTATGCTGCTTATTTGATGCTTCACATGATACTTTAAAGCTGACTTTCCCTAGATAAAGATAAGATGACTCTTAATTGCTTCTGAGTCATGTCTGTTTTTCATTGCATGCCAAAAGGATAATAGGGAAATATCCATGACTAGATTAAATACAAAGAATTCAAATAGGTCGGAGATCCTCATCTCTGGTCAGTTGTTGGGATTTGTCAAACTTGGGGCTTGTTGAACTGTGATGATTTATATTGGTAACTTGTATTCTTAAGCTCATCCAAAAAGCAGAGAGATTCCTATGGTACTGAGGACCATTGCCTCTAAGCTAAAACAAACAAACAAACAAACAAACTATGAACCCTCTAATTGTTTATGTTGTCATACTGCTTCAGATGCAGGAGTCCCAGGCAAAACATTTAGCCTTCCATGTAAGGAAGCCAGTTATGAGTTGAGAGTGGTGACCAAAAGGAAGGCTACATTCAAATCTGGCCCCTTTGTTGGAGACAGGCGTGGTAGAGGAGGATCAGCCCTATGTGTTTTTTGGGGAGGTGGTAAACCTCTCCTCAGTCAAATTCTGCTTTCTACAATGATACCTGATAGTGAAATCAAAATCTAGGTAAAATGATATCTACTGCATTTCCCTGATCTGCCCATCTACTTACTCTGAGGTTATTCTGGTCATTCTTTGTGACCACCGCATCCTCTTTCAGATATTTCTAACTATTTCTCTAATGAGATTTTTTCCTGGATATTGAAATAAAGCTCACTGGTCTACCATTTGCAGACTCTAATCTCTCTCTCTCTTTCTTGGTTTCTTTCTTCCTCCCTTTTTTCCTGAAAGTTGGAACAGAATTGCCTTTTTTCATTCTTCAAGTACCTCTCCTGTTTCCATGGTCTTTAAAAAATGATGGACAATGACCCCACAATTACATCCAATAATTCTTTCAGTTTCTTAAGATATAGTTCTTCAGGGCTTTGGGATTTGAATTCATCCAGGGCAATTAAGTACCCTTTTCCTATCTCTCTACTTGCCCTGGGCATAAACTCCTTATTAGCCATTTTTGTTTTTCTCTGTTGTAGTCTGAAGATTATCTTCCCTTGTGGAAAAAAAACAGAAGCTAAATAGCAGTTGAGCAATTTTGTCTTCTCTCTGTCCTCAATTATCACCACCTCATGCTCTCTAGTAGCAGTTCCAGCTGTTCTTTGGGCTTTTTTCCTCCCTTCCCCCCAATATAACTTTAAGAATCACTCTTTTTGTTGTTCTGAGATTTTATGAGTGACACATCTCATAGAAGTGTGTCATGCCTTTGTATCCTTCCTTTGTCACCTGCCCCTGTTTTTATCTGCTGTACATTTATTTTTTTTAAGTCCAAGTTGGTTGGTGAGCTCTCTGTGCATCCACATTAGTCTTTAGACAACTACCCCTTGTCCTCACTACTGGAATTGTTTTTCTTTGTGTCTTCAGGCTTTTATCAAAGGCTATCTTCTCCTACAGAATTTTAGACCCTGGCCGAGTGCTAATTCTTTCTTTGAACTCTTTGAATTCTTCTGCCCTAAATCTAGGATACATGCTAGACTGTGACCAGCTTTCCTCTCCTGCATCACAAATTCTAAGTCATTTTTCTCTAAAGTTCTCTTTGATTTCATCTTGGTAACAAGTTCTTCTTTGTTCATGAAAGTCAGATCCAGAATAGTAGTTCCTCTGGTTGGTTCCTTCACTTTTTGTAGGGTGAAATTATCACTAAGTTATGTCAAGAAATTCTTAGCAGCCTCTGGGCAGAGAGAGAGAAGCCACTATCGGATATCTGAAACCCCACATCAATAGCATATCATACTACCATGCCATGATCCTGATCTATTGCTTAAATTCTTTATCCATTTCCTTTTCAGTCCAGGTGATCTGTAGGATATTCTGATGACAATATAACTTTAGTTCTGGTATTCTGGTGACAATATCACTTTGGTCCTTGTCTCCACTGATTCTCACCTTAACATTTTTCACCACACTTCCATATTTCTGTTATTGGATTTCCTCATAGTTTCTTAATTACAATACCTATCTTCACCCCCTTTATCTATCTTGTTCCTTTTGAAAGAGGCTTATTTTCATAACAAGTGTCTGGTGCATGCTTAGAATGCCTCAGATGGCATGTCCACATGGAGGAGGGTAGGGAGATGCCACAAGGAGAACCTTAAAGATGTGTACGGCATGTGTCTTGGAGAAGCAGACTTTGGAGCATGAGTATATATTCTGTAACTGGTTCTGGGTGGGAAAGAGGCCTTTTGATTAGCTGGGTTGCATTCAAAGAGGGCTATTAGCTTCAGCTACTCTTTTTTTGCCTTGGTGCTACTGGGGGAGCTCAGTGAGCATTGAAGAGAGTGGATGGAACTTGTGACCTGGTAAGTTCAAAAGGCTTAGATCATTCCATTCCAGAGCAGGGTCCTCAGAATTCCATCACCCCAAAATTCAGATTTTCAGCTAGTATTGAATTCATCCAAGACAATTAAGTACCCTTTTCCTATCTCTCTACTTGACCTGGGCATAAACTCCTTATTAGCCATTTTTGTTTTCTCTGTTGTAGTCTGAAGATTATTTTCCCTTGTGGAAAAAAACCAGAAGCCAAATAGCAGTTGAGCAATTTTGTCTTCTCTCTGTCCTCAATTATCACCACCTCATGCTCTCTAGTAGCAGTTCCAGCTGTTCTTTGGGCTTTTTTGATGCTTCACATGATACTTTAAAGCTGACTTTCCCTAGATAAAGATAAGATGACTCTTAATTGCTTCTGAGTCATGTCTGTTTTTCATTGCATGCCAAAAGGATAATAGGGAAATATCCATGACTAGATTAAATACAAAGAATTCAAATAGGTTGGAGATCCTCATCTCCAACCAAATTAGGGAAGGAGTAGTGCCACTCTCAGCATCCCAGATTTCCAGAGTCTAGGTTGGTAGCCAACCAAGCTTGATGCCCTCCCTGCTTAATCCCTCAATTTTGTGCTCACAGGTTGGAAATAGGAGTTAAGGATCTTAGATTCAAGTCTTTCTTCAGTCTGACTCACTCTGTGACTTGAACACATCCCTTCCCCTCTTGGGCCCCAGATTCTTATTCTGAAAAATAGGGATATGGTGAGGGTAGGGTTCTCCTTTAGCTTCAGTATTCAATGATAGGGAAAAGCCAGGGGCCCAGATCTAGGCTGTGGTCCTCAGATGCTGGTGTTGGGGTTGGGAGGCAAGAACAAAGTGATGGGGGAGGTCTTAAGAGGTTGCACATTGTTGCTGTTGTATCTCACTCCAAACCCAGAATAAACTCAATCTTTGATCATAAACTCAGCCCTTCTTAACCTTAACCCCACACTGAGGCCATAGATCATCTTAGTCCTCACTTTAGGCTAAGTCCAAATTCTGGACTCTCTGAGTTCTCTGGGTTCAAAGGGGACACAAAGGGAATTTTAATTACTTTTATTGTTTTTCCTCTCACAACAGCCCTGTGAGGTAGGTAGGCACATCTCTGATTCAGGTAATGTGGCACCTTCACCCTAACCCCAGTTCCTCATTCTATTTTCATTTAGGGAAAACTTAATGCCTGATATGCTTCTATCCTCCCCCCTCCAAATATTGCTCATAGGATGGGTTCGAGGAAATCATGTACCTTTCATCTCCATCCCCCATCCCATCTCCAAGCCACATGGTCATGTGATGATGAGGTGATCCCATTTAAAAAGGGGGCATGATTAAAAGCTGCTCTTTTTAGTGAGGCCTCCTTTAATCAGGTCATCCACCCTAACTAGCCTTGAGGGGGGTTATCTTAAGCCTCCCAAGGATTAAAGAAGGGAAGAGGATTTGATGTTGAGTAGGACAGAGGTAGAAAAGAAGAAAGAAGGAAGTGATTATTTAATTAAAACATTAAAATTTCACAATTCCCCCATGACCTCTTCCCTCCCCCTTCCAAGTGTGGCTGTTCACCCCCAAATGGAAAATTTTTTTCTATCCTCAAGGGGCAGAAAAACAGCAGGGAAAAGATCAGCATCCCAGGTAAGAAAGCGAAGAGGAAAGGTAAAAGAGAAATGGTAATACTGGGAGTTGGCCAAGCTCATACCCAAGGATCCAGGCCACTGGACAGAGTGTCCCTTCTGGATTCCCTGCAGAAACTGGGGGAAGGAGCAAGACCCTGTCCTGTGGGCCTATTTTCCTGGGAGGAAATCTGTCCTTTGGTGTTGGAGGTTCTGTCCTGAGTGAAGAGATCTTGGGAAAGAAGACTTTAGGGAAAGTCAAGGGGGTAAGGACAAGAAAAATCTCCTCACCAGGAAGCTTGGAGGAGCACCCATAGGAGGCTGGTGGAGACACCCACCCACAGAACCCCTCGACTTATAACTAGGCTAGCAGAAGCATCTGTCTCCGCCTTCCCATTGCATCCAGAAATGGCATGTCCATCAGTTGAAATGGTGCTGTTTGGGCACATCGGGGCACAGGACTTCATCACCAGGATTTGGTTTGGGTTGATTGAGTTGACTGGAATTGGAAGAGAAGAAAGAAAAGATATGGGTGAGGTATGATAGAGCACTCTAGATTATGCTGTATGAGAGAAACTGGCATTTACCATTGGCCCAGCACTCTCCACCAAGACTCTCCTTTTTTAAAGAACCTATTCATGGTGCTACACATTCTTCTTAAATTGAATTTATTGACTCCAGAGATTCTCCTGATTAGCTCCACCTGACTGGATGCTCCTTTGTTCTGCACCCCCAAGTCATCACAACATCAGAGAATCTCAGAGTTGGAGGGAACTTCGGTGGTAGCCCAACTCAACTCACCATTCTCTGCCACAAGGGGCTATCCAGACACCACTTGGAGACTTCCAATAGTGTGGTACTCATGATTTTCTTAGGTAGCTCATGCAACTTTGGGGCAACTTCAGGGGTGGATATGCTGGTAAATGTTTAGCAATTGACTCTGAAGGGTGGGGTGGGAGGAAATGTTCACAGGGCATACTTCTAAGTTTAATTTGCGTTACTAGAATTTTTGCCATCATTTTCTTGAATCTAGACAACTAACAAAACAGTAAAGCAAACCTTGATTTATAGCAATTTGTCCCAATTTCCACCATGTGAATGTTCACACTGAAAATAGAGGATTTGGCCAGTTTTAGCTGTCCTCAGCACAACCCTGGACAGCTCCATTAGTCAGGAAGTGTTTTCTTAGGCTAAACCTTACAATATCCTCTTGCAGTAGAAGCTGATACTTGTTATGAGGAACTCTGAGAAAATGTCCAAATTTCTGGGTAGATCTACAAGCATGTGGAATCAAATGAGACTTGAAATAAGGAAGCTATTGGCCAAGCTTGGGAATCCATTAAGTATAAAGAGATTTCCATTGTTGGAATAGGAATCAAGTTAGAGACAATTCAATCCTATAAAATCCAATAAACATCATTAAGTGCCTTCTATGTGCAAAGTACTCTGCTAGGTGATGGACACATGAAGATGAGGAAGTGTTTGAGTTCAAGGAGTTTGTGTTAATTTGTATGTACATCTGTTTGCAAGTCAGTGTAGGGTGTGGCAGGGAAGGCAGAAAGGCCATGTCAGTATAATGTAGTGATGTGATGTAGGAAAGAACATTGTCTAAGGTACCAAAGGATCTGTCTTCAAATCTCATTTGCTGCTTACTACCTCCATGACCTTGGACTAGTCACTTTGCCTCCCTGGCTCTCATTTTTCTCATCTGTCAATTGAGAAGTTTCAACCAAATGAATTCTAAGACCTTTCCCGATTCTTAATCCTATGACTAAGGCATTAGGGAGACCTGGGTTCAAATCCTGCTTTAGACACTTTGTGCTCTTGGAGTAACTTACTCAATTGCTCTCAGCTTCAGTTTCATCATCTGTAAAATGGGGATAATAACCTACTTACTTACCTCTCAGTGTTGTTGTGGGGATCAAATGAAATAATATTTGTAAAGTGTTTTGCAAACTTGAAAGTGTTACATAAATGCTATATAATAATAATAATAATTATTATTATTATATAAATATTACTTAGCTCACCAGGTCATCGTGAGGATTAAGTGAAATAATATATAGAAAGAGCTTTGCAAATCTTAAAGTGCTTTATAAATTGCTATTATTATCATTATTAGCTTGTTATGAGATCACTTTCTAATATTTCAAGCTTAGAGAAATCAAAGTTATCATAGCTGCTAAATTCCTGGTGAGTTGGAGAGCTTGTAGTTATCAGGGAAATCACTGACTGAGGGGAAAAAAGAAGATGGCTACATTTGCAAATGGACCAATCACCTTTTTTTTCTTCTTTGCTATGAGGTGAGGTCAGATGTCAGAGAGCTTGATGCTACAAGGCAGAGACCTTCCCAAACACTCTGAAAGACAAGCACATCCCTTTCTTTAGCCAAAAGGCAAAATGGTAGGAAGAGAATCTTTTGGGCTTTGGCCAAGAGAGTCCTTTTCAAAGCTAGCGGGCCCTTTGAAAAGCAAGTAGCCAATTTAGAGTGTCTTCCAAGATGGAAGAATTTTTAAAATTATTTTTTTGTGAGGCAATTAAGGTTAAGTGACTTGCCCAGGGTCACACAGCTAATAATTGTCAAGTGTCTGAGGCCAGATTTGAACTCAGGAATTCTTAACCTAGGGATTATGAACTTAAATATTTTTGATAATGATATTTCAATATGATTGGAAAGCCTATGTATTTTGTTTTGTGAATTTAAAAGCATTATTTTGAGAGGAGGTTTTAGGCTTCGCTGAACTGCCTAAAGGGGGGGCATAACACACAAAAATTAAGGGACCCTTAACTAGAGGCTAGAGGGATTTTGCCTGCAAGGGCTTTTTTCAAGAGGCAGTCAGAGATAGTACAGTCATGATCAGAGGAAAAGGAAACTCAGGGCTGGGTCCTCCCCAATTTCACCTCTCATGGGGGAAGGAAACAATTCTGCCCAGCTACCAAGGGTCTCTGGGTCCAAGGCTAAGTTGCTAAATGACCTAGTTTGCTAGTCTATGAAATGGATGTTGGGTCAAGTGGAGAACAGATCAGATATGAGCATGAGCAATAGATGTGGAAAATGGTGACTCTAAGGGAGAGAAAAATCCCTTCATTTGGAAGTCTAAAGGAGGGAAACAGATGCTCCAAGAGATAAGAGGGAGACAGCATGGGGAGGGTTAGAGTGGCTTAATGGGAAAACATTGCATTTGGAGTCAGAAAACCTGGCTTTGAATCCTGGCTTTCCTATTTACTATGTGAGTCACCTTGGTTAAGTCACTTTCCTTCCTTGGGCCTCAGTTTTCCCATCAATAAGATCAGTTGATTGGGCTAGATGATCTCTAAGGTAAGGTCCCTTTAGCTCTAAAGGCACCTAGGTGGCATAGTGAGTAGAATATTGGATTTGAAGTCAGGAAGACCTGAGTTCAAATTTTGTCTCCAATGTTATTCGCTGTTTGTGACCCTGGGAATATCACTAAAACTTTAGTTTCCTCAATTTATAAAATCAGGATAAAGACAGCACCTACTTCACAGGGTTGTTGTGAGAATCAAATGAGATAATATATGTTTGGTAAACCTTAAAACATTTTGTAAATGCCAGCTAAGAGCAGGTAGGTGGCACAGTGGATAGAGCGCTGGGCCTGGAATCAGGAATATCTGAGTTCAAATCTGACCTCCAACATTTACTAGCTGAGTGACCCTGGGCAAGTCACTTAATCCTGTTTGCCTCAGTTTCCCCATCTGTAAAGTGAGCTGGAGAAGGAAACGGCAAACCCCTCCAGTATCTCTGCCAAGGAAACCCCCAATGGGGTCATGAAGAGTTGGACATGCCTGAAATGACTGAACAACAACAACAAAACACTAGCTATTACTGTTAGTGAGTGAGGAAGGGGAGGAAGAGCAGAAGGAGGAGGTGTTACCATCGTCCATCCAGATGACAGCCAGACCTTTTCTATGTGGCCCAAGAGCCTAGAACTAGAATTGGGAGAAAGACACAGGAAGCCTGTGAATGGCCATGAGAATTTCACTCATGATAAGGAAGAACTTTTTAACAATCACAGCTGCCAATCCCATGAGGAAATGAGTTGATTTGGAGGAGGGAGGATCTGTCTGGCTCTGGAAGTGTTCACAAACAGTTAGACTGGAAGCCTTTGGAAGCTACGAGATTTAGAACTAGAAGGAACCTTAGAGATTATCTCGGTCAAGGGCTCTCAACCTTTTGGCATCATGGACCTCTTTGGCAATCTGGTAAAGCCTATGGACTGTTTCTCTAAATGTTTTTTAAATGCATAAAATAAAGTACATAGTATTATAAAGAAAACCAATTCTATTAAAGTAAAAATAAAATCCTTTTCCCATCCAAGTTCACAGACCCCCTGAAATCCACTGTCTGTGCATCCCAGGTTAAGAACTCCTGCTCTAGTCCAACCCTGTCGTTTTGCAGATGAGATCCCTCCTAGGTACAATATTCTATGATCCTATGAAAGGAAGAGAGATGGGGAGGACGTGAAGAAGATGGGACCTTGAGAGGGATGATTCATTCTCTTCCCGTCCAACCCCCAGAAATCTAGCCATTGTTCTAATAGGTAGACCCAGCCCTAGCATTTACGGAGCCCCGCCCCCCCCAACTATTTATTCCCCATCCTTCAAGGCTCAGCTGAATGTTTACTTCTTTTATCAAGCCTCCTCTGCTGTTCCCAACCAGATGTAGTCTTCCTCTCCTCTGAAACCTTACAACCCTGGCTCAGTTCTTCTCTTGCACCACCTACATCATTCTTCCTCTGGATGAGATTTAGCTGTGGCAGTGTGTGTTATCTCCCCTCTAAACTGTGACTGCCCTGGGGGCACGTGCAGCTCAGCCATTTCAAAGTATGCCCAGCCCTCAACACCATTAAATACATAAATGAGAAAAAGAAACCTGAATACTTTTGCCTCCTTTTCTACCCCCACCCCAGCAAGTGATCTTTGGCTTCTTACTTTTTATGGAGCCCCTTGTCTGAATCTCTCCTTTAGCTCTATCTTGTATTATATTATTGTACGTGGAAAAATAGACTCCTACTAGAATGAGGGATTTGTTCCCCAGTAAGACTGGGGTGGGGTCAGGGTAAGTTTCTTAAGCACAAGCTCAGTTTCCTCATCTGAAAAATGAGGTTGGGTTAGATGTCCTTCAAGCTCTAGAGTCATGATGTCGTATGATAGTATGGTATTGTGTATGATTGCCGCCATTGCTAGTGTTCCATACCCCCACTGGACTCTGGGTCTAGTGGTATGGGTTAGGGTCCCATTTATATTTTATACCTCCCCCAGGACTTAGCACAGACTGTTGCCTTCAGTAGGTATTTTAATGTTTGCTGAGTTGAATTCAACCCAAGGGGGTCCTTGGGAAAGGAGAATCCATAAATAATGTTATTGGGTCTAAGGAGGTAGTGGAAGCTGGGCCCTCTCCAAAAGATGAAAGCTAGTGTCTAATACAGTAATAGAATCATAGAGTTTAGAAGAGCAGATTATAGGATCATTGAGCCCAAACCCCTTATTTTACAGAAGTGTAACTGAGGACCGAAAAAGTGAAGTGAGAATTTAGAATCAAGGGGGTGTTTGATCGAGGTGGTGGTGGGTAGTTCAGTGACAAGGGCTACTAACCTATAAGAGAGATGAGGAGACAAATCCCAACCACACCTTCCATTTCAATTCCTTCCCTCCAAAATAAGAGGAAAGATGTGTGTTAGTACAAGGAGTGGTAGTTCCATTCTATAGATGTGAAAATGGAGGCAGAGAGGAGGGACTTGTCCAAGATCACAGAGCTAGTGTCACTAAATGATTGCCTTCAGTACTTAGATCTAGGGGGGGGAGGGATGAGAAGGATGCTTCTGATAGACGTGAGTCTGGTCGGGGTGGGGGTGGAGAGAGGGATTTCAGATAGTCTAGGTTGGGTGGGGAAGGGGGAGAAGAAGAGATATCAACTGGTACAAGAGGGCGGGGATGGCATCTTAGCTAAACTTTATAGCTTTGAGCTCCCTCAGCTCCAAGCGTAGGATCCTTTTTGGTAAATGTTTGTTGAATGAATGAATGAATGAGTGAAAATGCCCCTTAACACCCTTCACTCCTTCTAGAGTATTAGTTTCTAAAGATTAGCTCAGACTATAGATGGAGCCATTCAGAAGGAAGAAAAAAAACATAATGAGGTGGAGGTAATTTTTTTTTTTTTTTAGGCAATTGGGGTTAAGCGACTTGCCCAGGGTCACACAGCTAGTAAGTGTAAAGTGTTTGGTCTGAGGCCGGATCTGAATTCAGGTCCTCCTGACTTCAGGGTCAGTGCTCTATCCACTGTGCCACCTAGCTGCCCTAGTAATTTTCTTGTAATTGGAATAATTGGTCACAGGGTCACAAGATTGGAAGTGGGAAGGGACCTTAAAGGCTACCCTTCAAAGAGAAGTGACTTTCTTCAAGTCATACATGGAACCAGTAAAAAGGATTCACAGCCAGGGCCCTTTCCACTATGTTTTGTTACCTCTCATGTAATTCTCTATCCCTTTTCCAGCTCTATCATCCTATGACTCTTGGAAGTTGCTGGAGCCCCAGGGTGGTGGTTCCCTCACCCATCTCCAGACTGGGGCTTTGTCCAACCAACACCTGGGCTATTCTGCTACATCAAGCCCTTGGTGCCAGGAATTCAAGATAATAACAGCCTTCTAGGTCCAGGACCTGGCACCTATCCTGCATGGATTTTGAAGCCCCTTTTGGCCTGTCATTAAGCAGGTATGGGAGGGGTTCTGTGCGTGTATTATGTGGCCATCATCTCTGGGTTCGTGTGGTGCCTGCCATGCTAGTCCTGGGGTAGGCATTATTCCCAGCTCCAATGAGTGATAGAAGGCACAGGGATGGTGAGTCACCCTCTTCAGGGGACCCAGCACCTAGAGGCGTAAACTGGTAAGACGGTTAGGATCACCAATCTTCATTGATGCCCACTTCCTGATCTTGTTGACTTAAAACCTGGTAGTATAATAGCTTTTGGGAACCTCAGGACTTAGTGACAGACGAAACCACGGATTTATGAAACAGGCCAAGATTAGGGAATGGAAAATTTAGGAGTAGAGGCCCTTCTCCATTCAAAACAACAAACATTTATTAAATAAACACCCAAGTCCTTGTCTCTCTGCTTTTTTTCCCTAGGTATGCAAAAAGAAAAAAAAAAGAGCATAGTTCCTGTCCTCAAGGGGCTTACAATCTACAAGTAGGGAGAGAAGACACAGACATGAGTAAGCAGTGAGGGAAGTGATGAGTACAAAGGAGGAACTCAGGAAAAGTACTAAAAGATACTGCAGGAAGGAGAGATCATTTCTACCTAGGAGAAAGTGGGAGAAAGGAGAGGATCAGGGAAGATTTATTTGAGAAAGTAGTACCTGAGCTGATTTCAACAAGTGGACCAGAGGCAGCTAGGTGGCACAGGGGATACAGCACTGGCCCTGGACTCAGGAGGACCTGAGTTCAAATCCAGCCTTAGACACATAGCACTTATTAGCTGTGTGACCCTGGGCAAGTCACATAACCCCATTGCCTAGTCAAAAAAAAAAAGACCCACTTCTCACATGGATCATCAGAAGTCAGAATTCTGGAATATTAGAGCTCTAAGATATCTTAGCACATTTATATAATTTGAAACATCAGGGCTGAAATACGTCTTAGAGATTATCCAATTCAACCCCTTCTTTTTACACATGGGGAAACTGAGGCCCAGAGAAAGAAAAAGAATCCTATTCTTCTGATTTTCAGAGTTCTTTCCACTACAGCAAGGTACTTTATTCACTATGTACATGATTGCTAATGGCTTAATGTGAGACCTCCTCTCTGGGAGCCTGGCATTTCAGCCGGGGACTGAGTCTCAAGCCAAAGGGATGAACCTCTAATGGTGGAATTGCAGACCCTATGATGGAGAAGGGAGAGAGAAAATTTGGAGTAGGGCATGGGGGTGAACACTTCTAGAGCGTCTTAGCCTCTCCTGTATTTAAATAGCACCTCTTCCAGATGAGGCTCAACAGATAAAATTCCATAGGAATCTAATTGCTTATGATTTCCCCAGGATACACTTAGGTTAGATGTCCCTGGCCTCAAGAAAATTTATTGTTATTCAGTCACTTTTTTCAGTTGTATCTGACTCTTCATGACTCCATTTGGGGTTTTCTTGCCAAAGATGCTGGAGTAGTTTGCCATTTTACAGATGAGGAAACTGAGTCAAACAGGGTTAAGTAACTTGCCAAGGATCACACAACTAGTAAGTATCTGAGGGTGGATTTGAACTCAGATCTTTCTGAGTGCCTGCACATAGAAGGCATTTAATAAATGTTTATTGACTGACCTGCTCACTATAGTTGTAAGGAAAGCTCTTCATGAACCCTCAAGGACTCTAAGATGGGAGCTAATATCATTTAAAATGTCATCCACACTCAATTTTGGGATCTACAGACTTTGTTTAATCTCTGACCCTTCCCCTTGCCCTGGGGCACATCTCAATATAGCACAACACCTCTTTCAGGGGTATAGAGAAGAGAAAGAATTTGCCAGAGACAGCCAATCCGGGGTTACTGAGTCTTATGAGAAAACTCTTCCGCCTCCAGGGAGTCTTCCCTGATGAGCCTCCTTATTTGCACCTGGATTGCTTCCCTACTCTGTTCTCTAGCAGGGTGTATTTAATTTCTACTAGTTTACTTAGTGATGCAATCAAGGATAAAAACAACAACAACAACAACAGTAGCTGACATTTATCTGATGCTTTGAAGTCGGCCAGGAGTTTTACATAACTTATCTCATTTAGGTCTCGGAATCCTCATATAATAACTTCTCCACAGATATTATTATCCCCCTTTTACAAATGAGGAAAATGAGGCTCACGGAGAAGCGGCTTGGCTGTAATCACATAGCCAGCATCAGAGGCAGGATGTGAATACGGATCTTCCTTATTCTGAGTGCTACATTCTTTGTGCATCTTTCCGAATATCAAAATACGTTGTGTGATTTTGAAGATGTGGTGGAATGGGAATGTTTCGGATTCGAGGTCAGGAGGACACAGGTTCGTATCCTAACTCTGACATTTACCTGCTGTGAGGCCATGGCCACCTCACCTAGCCTCAGTTATCACATAAGTAAAATGGGAATAAGAATAATTGTCCTGGATCCTTTCTAAGTTCAAATAAGGCAATGGCAGCAAAGGACTTGGGAGAGCTCGAGGGCTATGTAAGTGATGGCAATCAGTCTGGTGTCCCAAGACAATCCGAAACAGGTTCTGGTGTTTTTGCCCTGTCTGTCCTTCCAGGCAGTAACCTGTCAGTGGGGACCGCTCTCTGCTCAGACCAGAGAATCCCCAAGGACAGTGGCTCTATAGAATCATAGAATTTCTTCTTTCTTTTCTCAACTTCTGGTGCTCCTACTACAGGGCTCTGCCCACAGTAGCCCCTCATTCCACGTATATTAACCGTCTCTGGCCAGACATGGACTTCTGCCTTGGGTCCAGAGCACAGCCAGGAAGACGAGCTAGGACTTTGTGTCCTTTGCTTGGGATTTCTCCATTACAAGGCCATCACAAGTTATGCTAGCTCTATACCTAATGGGTGCAGTGGATGTAGCGCAGGGCCTGGAGTTAGGAAGTCCTGAGTTCAAATCCAGACCCAGACCCTTTACTAGCTGTGTGACCTTGGGGAAGTCACTGAACCTTTCTCTTTCTGCCTGCCCCGGTTTCCTCATCTGTGAAATCTACCTTGTAGGGTTGTTGTGAGGATAAAATGAGATAATATTTTAAAAGCTCCTTGTAAACTTTAAAGCATTCTATAAATGCCACTATGATTATGAGCTGGTTTGGAGGCTGGCCCAGGGCAGGGAAATAAGGAGGGAAAATTTTCTGAGCTTTCTTGGATGGGCGGGGGGAATTGAGCCCTTTGGGGCAGCCTTTTGCCTCATTAGAGGTTCTAGCCAGGTCTGACTTCCTAGCCCGTGTTCCCACCTGGGGGAAGGAGAAGTTAGAGGGAGGGCGGGCTGTGGGAATACTCACTTGCCCGGGTAATAAGACAGTACTTGTTTATTGGGGAGCATTCGACGGGAGCCCGGCAGCTCTCCGGCCCGCAGCACACGTGGCATTCTAGGGAGTGAGCTAGGGGAGCAAAGGAATGATGAGGAAGGTCAAATAGAGGATGGACAGCTGGGATTGGAGGGGTCAGGGTTTCCTTGAAGGATTATGGATGGAGCCTCTGCTGTATGGGAGCCTTTCATTGTGGGAGGGAGCATCGGGGCCCCACGCAGGGTAAACTGCCGCCTGATGTTCAGGGATGGGCCTAGCTGTCCTGCGTCTCTCTGCATGAGGAATGAGAAAAGAAGTGGAAAGAGCCGGAGTGATAAAAGTTCAAGATCACGTAGGCATAGAATCCTAGAGTCATAGAAACTTAAGAGTCTTATAATATCACAATATACACATGTACACACACACACACATATACACACATGTATACATAATTACACATACAGATAACACACATATATACACAAACACACACGTACACATGTACTTATAAACACACACAAGCACATAGCACACACATGCATGTACATAGCCACAAACATATACACATGCATATACATGTACACATATATACACATACACACACACATACACTCATGCATATACACATACACATGTATATATATATACTTACATGTACACGCTACATATACATATACACCTAAACACACATATATACACACACAGGCACTCATAACATATATAAACACATAACATACATATACATAGTCACAAACATGTACATATACATATACACATGGATGCACATATACAGATCGTTGAAATCTGCCTCCTGGTGATTTTTCCTCTTGCTCCTAGTTCTGCTACCCTCTGGGGGTCACATAGAGAAAGGCCACTGTTCCCTATGACATGTCCTCAAATATTTGCAGACCTTAATCATGTTCCCCTCCTTCTATTCATCTCTGCTTTCCTCACATAAAGTCCCAGAATATCTGAGCTGGAAGGGACCTTAAAGGTCATCTCTAGTCTAACAGCTTCATTTTACAGATGAGGAAACTGAGGCAGAGAGGGGTGGAGGGACTTGCTGGAAGCCACAGAACTAGTCTGAGGCAGAGCCAGGCCTTGAGCCCATTTTTCTGACTCAAGAACTAATGGTCTTTTCATCATACCACACTGCAAACTGAGGCCCAGAAGAAGGAAAACTTGCCCAAGGCAAAGAGCTAGAAATAATACCATTAACTCACATTTTTCTAGTGCTTTGAAGTTTGCAAAGTGTTTTTCTTACTGCAGTCCTATGAAGTTGAGAATGGAATCATCACTAGCCACATTTTACAGATGAGGGAACTGAGGCTCACGGTGGCAGGAACTTGTCCAGCACCATAGAACTAGTAAGTGGCAGAACCAGGATTTGAATACAGACCTTCCACCTCCACATTTAGGCCTCTTTCCACACTGCCTTGGAGGTACCGCTAGGAAGATTGTAAGAATATGGTATATCTCCCATCATCTTGGGGATGAAATAAGTAGGTAGCATTCCAGAAAGTCCTCAAAAGGCCCCACAAATCTAATCTAATTGCTATTCATTCATTCAAAAAATACTTACTGAGCATGGACCATGTGCCAGGCTCTGGCCTTGGCACAGAGGGGTGAGCAGAGATGAATAAGAAACAGCCCCTCTCTTCATGAAGCTTATATTCTCAAAGGGATTCCAGCATGGACACAGGTCACTACAGTACCAGGTAGGGCTTGAAAGGGCCATAGGAGAGGGGCAGAAGTGAGGGTGCAGACATCCTTGGGAAGGGAATGGGGGAAATTCTGCGTGAGTAAATCAAGGAAGATTTCATGAGGAGAAGTGGCATTTGACATGAGTAGTCACTGAGATAGGTGGAATAATATTCACCTTAGGTCAGTCTGTTTAAGGGGTTGTAAAATGAGCCCAAACTGATGGCAGGGTGGGTGTCAAAACCGCAAACAACCTGAGACCTCTCAGCTTCCCAGTCATCTCCCAACACCCTTTCTCATCTCTACTGCAGGCTCCCACCCAGGCTTTCCCCAGGAGAGTGCTTCCCTAATCCAGAATTAATGTTCCCCCTCCCCAAAACATTAACAACAATGAAACAACTAACCTATTTCATTAGGGAAATGCTCTTAGCTGGCTTAGGAGATGAGAACCCAACAAAGTGTGAATGACTGACAACCTTTGATAATGACTGATAACAGTGTGGTACCAGTGAAGAAGGAACCTATTAGATTAAGAACCATCATGCAGAGCTTTCAGTCCCAGCTCCAAAAATGATTCATCCCCGCCAAGTGACCATCCTGCTCTAGTCCTTGGTTCCTAACTCGTATAATGGTGATGATAATAATACAGGCACTTTATTCTACAAGAGCTATTGTAAGAGTCAAATGAGCTTTATCCATCTGCAGAAATGCAATTCAACACTCATTTACTAAATGCCTGCTACATGCAGTCCAAGTCAACAGACATTTATTGGGAGCCCTAACTAGTACCAGGCACTGTTTGAGGTGCTAGATAATAATAGCTCATCTTTCTATAGCCCTTCGAAATTTACAAAGTACTTTGCTGGCAACAATCATATGAAGCAGCAAGTTTGAGTATTGTGAATCCCATTTTACAGATGGGGAAATGAAAGCTCAGAGAAGGGGATTGACTTGTCCAAGTAATAAGTTTCAGAGCTGAGACAGGAGCTCAGGTCTCACAGGCTAAGGGATGTGATCACTACTTTTGCATGATACCTCTCCCAGGGGGACTTGCTTTTTAAAAGGGTAGCTGATTAATCCGACAAAATGAGTCTGTAAAAGTGGAATTTCAGGGGAGTTGTCTTTGGGTAAAATTAGCCTTTCATAGAACCCTTCAACTGTTGTTTAATGGATTAGTCATGTCCAACTCTTCATGACCCCATTTGGGGTTTTCTTGGCAAAGATACTGGAGTAGTTTGCCATTTCCTTCTCCAGCTCATTTTACAGATGAGGAAATTGAGGCAAACAGGGGTTAAGGGACTTGCCCAGGATCACTCAGCTAGTAAGTGTCTGAGATCGGATTTAAACACAGGTGCTCCTGATCACAGGTCTAGAGCTCTATCCACTGCACCACCTAGCTGCCCCAGAACCCTTCAGGTTATACCATAAAACAATCCTGGATAGAGATCATGTAGTTGTCAAGAGGCTTGAAATTGTGCATAGGAGACCAGGTTTCTATACCTGGCTGCCTATGTGTTCTTGGGCATCACGTCCCCTGTCTGGGTATATCCGGCTCAAAATCCTGTGATCCCATGACCTGAGTTCAAATTCTGTCTTTGTTACTTATTAGCTTGAGCAAGTCACTTCCCCACCTTTGAGACTTTGTTTTCCCATCTGTAAAATGCATATGAAAATACAAAAACTCCTTACATCAAAAACCTATAATGAAGAAATTCTATAGGAATGTGAACTATTATTACCTTTTAAAAAGGGCAAATAATATATATATATACATATACTATATGCACACACAAATATGCATATATGTATATATGCATGTGTGTATATTTGTGTATATGCATGTGTATATATGCATGTATAAATATATGTGTATATATGCATGTATGTACATATATGTGTACATATAAAATTATATATGTGTGTATATATGTATGTATATGAGTAAAATTATATATATGCATATATATAAAACTAGGGAGAAATGGGCTTAATTTCAGTAAATGTCACATAAAGGATGACTCCAAATGAATACAAACCCACTCTATCTCTAACCCCCAGATACAGAAAGATTTTAAGTACAGGTCTCAGAAATACAATATGGGTTCCCTAAATAAACTATCCCCAATTCGATCGACTATCTCTCCATCCCCAGAATTTCCCTGGGGTCTTATCCCATCCTTCTTCTGTCTATCCTTCCCTCCCCCACCACCACCAGAGAAACCTGAGTAGGTAGGGAGTCAACCTTACCAAAATTCACATATAGCGCAGCCAACAGAAACAAGGCAGGCAGACAGAGCTTCATCATGGGGGCGAGTCCTCAGTAGGGCTGGAGACTGGAGGAGGGCGCCTTGCAGGCGCCTTTATATGGCCTTGTCCCAATACAGCTTGAGGGCTTCCAGGGCCCTGATAATTGAGCTAGCCAATTAGCCCGGGAAAAACAGCAGCCTGAGTCATTAGCTGGGGCCTGCCCACCCCTCACTTGGGGGCCCTCTCTTTTCCTCCTCTGTGAGATGGGCTCGCTCCCAGTTCTCTCAGGGGTCCTCAGGATCCTAGGACTTAGAGCTGGAGGGATGTTAGAGATCATCCATTCTGAGTTTCCTCTTTTGGCAGATGTGGAAACTGAGTCTCAGAAAGGGTTGCCCAAGGTCAAAAAGAAAGCAAAGGGCAGAGTTAGAATTTAACACTCTCCCCATCCCCCCATTTCCAAATCCTTAGTCCTCTTAGGATCATGGCTCCAGAGCTGGCCCTCAGAGACCATCTGGTCACCCCCTTATTTTACAAAAGAGGAAGCTGAGGTCCAAAGAAGTTAAATGAGTTGTCCAAAGTCCCACAGGCAGTAAGTTTCACAGGCAGAATTTGAACTCATGTCCTGTGTTTCTAAAGCCAGTGTTCTTTCCACTGAAAGTTGCCTTTAACCCCATGGCTAAAGATAACTTTCTGCCTCCTGCCCCTTCTCCTCTTCCCATCCCAGACTCTTAAATTGCCTTCCATTTACATATATATATATATATATATATATATATATACACACATACATATATATATAATATTTTGTATATGCATAGCTGCTGTTCACATGTTGCCCCCCCATTAGAATGGGAGCTCTTTGAAATCAGAGACTCTATTTTTGCCTTTACTTGTACCCCTAGTACTTAACCCAGTGCGTGGCACATAGTAATCACTTAATAAGTGCTTGTTAATTCTTGTTGTTTTGGGGGTTCTCATTATTTATTTTTAAAATGCAAAAGAGATGTCAAATTGAACAGGCAAGAGAGCAGGAACCTTGAAAATAGCTTAAAACACTAATTGAAAATCTTAAGGTGCTGCCCCTTCCCATTCCTCAAGGAATGGGCAGTAGAAATGAAAAGGGCTTGGCATCATGCTCTTATGTATCCCCTGACAGGCCTTCAAATTCTTGAAGACAATGATTGTCTCCCCGACAAGGTCTTCTTTGGTTTGTTACAAGGATGAGTCTTCCAATGTCAGAGCTGTTCCTCCATGACAGGCTGCCTTCTGATGTAGTGAGTGAGCTCCCCATTACTGAAAGTGTACAGCATTGTGGTGCAGAAGATAGGCCCTTGGGATGATGGGATCCTAGGTTTAAAATGAGAAGGGATCTCAAGAACATTTTACCCAAATTCCTAATTTTACGTATGAGGAACTGTGGCCTAGAGAAATTAAGTAACTTACTGATGGTGACACTTGGTGGTAAGTAGCAGTCAGGATTTGAACTCAGACCCTCTGACTCCTTTCCAGTAGAGCATTGTACTTTTATATCATCAGAGGATCTAGGCTCCAACACTAGCTGTATGAACTTGGAGCCTCTTTTTTCCTCATCTTCAAAATGAGGCGGTCAGAACAGTAGTCTTCTGTTGGGGAATTCTTTGACTCAGGAAAGGCATCACAGACAGAGGGGATCTATCTATGGGTCAGAGACAGGAGGTCAGACTGAAAGTAAAGAGATTTATTAGCCTGCTAAGGAATCTGTTCTCACCGATAGTAGATTCAGATTCCTGGAATACAGATTGAATTTTCCCAGGCCCAGTGAAAGACTTAGAGTTTTTGTCATCCGTCCTTCATTTTCGAAGAGGACCAGTGACATGTGATGTCTTGACTCATGGGTGAATTGGATTGAAGAGAGGCAGAGATGCACAAAACTGTTGACCTCACTCTCTCTTCCAGAGTCAGAGTCCAGTGGAAGGACAGAAGTCAGGATGACTGGTAATGGCCCAGGATGTAGTGGATGACCTTGGCATCTTCAATGTCTGACCAAGCTCTAAGCACTTCACAGCACCTGCTTCAGCCGCCTTCACAGACATTGAAATAAATTGTCCTCATCTGCCCATCCTTCACATTCTGGTGTAAACATCCCCTAAAGTCAGTGACAGGTTTAATGCCTCTCAGTTACCCTCACCCTAGTTTTGTCTGTCTGCCAAGACAGTTTACTAGAGTGTGGCTGCAGCACATGTGACAGCTTCTTGGAGCCATAGGTGAGAGCTGAGTGGTGGGTGGTCACCAAAGGTGGGTGAGCAGCCCTCACACAAAGGCACTAGTCCTCTCTGAACACCCTATTAGGATATGCATCCAATCAGCAACATTCCGAGGTAGCTTAGGATAGAAAAATAAAATATTTCACAGGAGAGGAATGAATGAAGAAAGAAGGGAATGAGTCAAGGAAGAAAAGGGGAATATTTGGAATGCAACTGGCTGTTTTTTATTAGAATAACAACATGTTCCCTCTTCTAGGTAAGGAGACAAGGGAAAGAGACCAAATACTTCTACTGCTATGAAAGAAGTCCTTTTAAACAAAACTGCAAGGTCTCATCTAAAGACTGCGAGTAGGTATTACAATAGTGGTTGAGACCGTCTGCTTTGCTAAGTCCTTGTCTGAGAGCTTGGAGACTTTCTGATATCAGAAATATCAGATACCAGATAGCCAGGCACGTAGTTTGGGACAGGAAATCATAGCGATAGGAGGACAATGGAGTGGGTACCCAGCTATAAAAATGCTTAGAATGTTAGGCAGCCCCTTATAATCTTTAATTAGTCCTTGCAGACATCAATGCAGGATGAGGCCTATATAAGTTTAGTTTTATAGCTGATGAAGCTGACAAGTTTCACAAACACAGCCTAGAGCCTTGGACGATGGACCAGGCATCTTCCCCAGGTCCCTTCCAATTCTAGATTCGACGACCGGCGTTCCGCAAGCCTATGATTCAAAAATTCCACTTCCATGAATCAAGTTACATGCTTCTAGTTCTGATTCTGTGATGCTGGTTCTGAGTCTAATTCTGTGAATCTCTCTCCTCTAATCCATCCTCCACTCAGCTGATCTTTCTAAACACATCTGATATGTCACCCCCTTTCTCAAAAAACTCCAGTTGCTCCCTGTCAGCGCTAGGATAAAAAATAAAATCCTCTGTTTGGCATCCAAAGCCCTTCACAACCTGTCTCCTCCACCTTTCTTGTCTTCTTTTACATCTTAAATCCCCCAATGCACACATATTCTTTTTTTTCTTTTTTTTGGTGAGGCAATTGGGGTTAAGCCACTTGCCCAGGGTCACACAGCTGATGAGTGTCAAGTGTCTGAGGCCAGATTTGAACTCAGGTCCTGCCCATATATTCTTTGATCCGATGACACTGGATCCCTTGCTGTTCCACAAACAAAATACTCCATCTCTTGGCTCTGGACAAGTTTTTTCTTTTGGCTGTTTCCCATGCCCGGAATGCTCTCCCTCTGCATTTCTGCCTCCTGGCTTCTTTTAAGTGTCAGTTAAAATCCCACTTTCTATAGGAAGTTTTCCCAACTTCTCTTAATTCTAGTGTCTTCTTTCTTTTATTTCCTATTTATTCTATATATAACTTGTTTATACATTTTTCTTTATTATCTCTCCCAATAGATTATGGGCTTCTTGAAGGCAGGGGCTATGTTTTACCTTTTTTTTTTTTGTATCAACAGTGCTTAGTATAGTGCCTTGCATAGAGTAGGCACTTAATTAAATCTTTATTCAGTGGCTGACTGAATCTAGTTCTGATTTTGGATTGATAATTCTAATTCTATGTCTCTGGTCCTATAAGTCTAGTGATTCTAATTCCATGATTTATTTCTGTGGGGGATTTCTGCATTAATTTGGGTTGATTTCATATCTATAGTTTTAATTCCGTGGTTTTATATTATAGTTCTATGAGTTTCATGCTGATTTTTGATCTCTGAACCTAATTCTACAATTCTGATTCTATGATGCCAATCTATGAACCTACGATTCTATGATTCTATTCTATGATTGTGATTCTCTGATTTGAGTTCTCTGATTCTGGTTCTATGAATCTAGTTTTGACTTTGAATCTATGACTGATTACATTATCAAATTCTAACATTTTGTTTCCATGAGTAATGATAGCTTTTATATCAATGATCCTGACTCTATGACTTTGGTTCTATGATTCTGATTCTGAATCTAGTGCTGATTTTGGATGTGTGGGTCTGATTCCAGGATTCTAGTTATATTCTATCATTTTGGACACTCCAGTGGTACTTGATAGCAGAGCGATGGCTTACTAACCACTCCCAAGACCAAGCTCAGATACTTGGCCTTTAGGATGTCTCGTCTCTCTTACAGTTTATGCTAAGTTAGACTGTCTTGAGCATAACTTTGCAGGGGAAGAAGGTCTTAATGTTGCCCTGACCTGATGACAGACCCAATGAACACTACCACTGGCCCCAGAATGACCCTTAATCCCAGCCACAGCCTAAATTCAAGCCTATTAACTAATCTCATCACAAAAACCTGTGAAATAAGCAGGGCAGAGATTATTATCCCAATTTTATAGATGAGGAAATTGAAGATACCTCTGACCAGTCCCCTAAATTCATATAATCATTAAATTACAGAGCCAGGAAGAACCTTAGAAATGAAAAAGTCCAAACCCCTCATTTTACAAAGAAGTAAACAGAGGCCCGGAGAACTAAGGTGATGTGCTCAAGGTCACAGTGACAGATATAAGACTCAAAGCCGTGTCTTCTGAATCCAGTGCCAGTACTCTTTTCAAAACACCTGAGAGTTCTGAGACTCAGAATGGACTGAAGGCATGTTGCAGCAGTCAGTTCCAGAGGGCAGTGCTTCGGGGAGAGTGGGATACATATGACATGGCCCCATTCGCTTCAGAAGTTCGCAAGTCTAGTACAAAGTCATGCTTCTCTCCAGAATCTGGGACACCTTAGGTGTTCCCCCCCTCCAAGGCAATCAAGTTAAATGACTTGTCCAGAGTCACACTGCTAGTGAGTATCATGTGTCCGAGGTCAGATTTGAACTCAGGTCCTCCTGACTCCAGGGCCGGTGCTCTATCCACTGCACCACCTAGCTACCCCGACACCTTAGGTTTTGCTCAGTTCTTGCTTGGTAGGATATGATGAAAGATCTGGAGCCAGAAGACTAGGTTTGAGACTGGCCTTTGCTTCTTCCAGGCTGTGTGATCTTAGGCAAGTCATTTTATTTCTTGGACTTTCAATCTCCTCATCCATAAAATGGGAATAATAGCATTTGTGCTAAAATGCTAGAGAAATAGAATCTTCTATTATCGTCTTTTTTTCTGGGCTCCCTGGTGGGGTGGAGGTGGGGGCTTGGGATATGGTAGTGTGTCAGTGTGGGACAGTAGAAATAATACCCAGTGTGAAGGCAGAACTGAGTTTGAATCCTGAAGCTGCTACTTACTATCTGTGTTACCTTGGGCATTTCCCCTAACCTTTGTGGCCTCCTGTTTCCCCCTCTGAAAAAGGATAGGGTTAATCCAGGTGATATCAAAGGCCCCTGTAAGGACCACTTAGCATATACCTCACACTATGTGCCCTACTGCATTGGTGCCTAGGCTTAAGGCCAAGGCCATGAGCCAATTCACAGAGGGAACTGACAGCTGGAATAGAGGTAGCGAGCTTCATAACACAGGAATGTCTACAAGGCCTCTTCTCACACCAAAGACTCCCTAGGCTGTTCCCCTGCCCCAGGCTGTTTCTACCCTATCATCCACTTTCAACTAGGCCACTTCCTTGTTTTGGGGAGTCTCCAACATCTGGGAAAAACTGGTGCCTCCATAGGGCTGGGTGATATTACTACAGGAGGAAAATCAGAGTGGAGCCCTGTGGAAGAATCAGAGAAGTTAGAGTCAGAGATTGTCAGTCCTAGACACTCTGGCCTGTGGATGGACGTCCTGGAGATGAATGAATGAATGAACCCAACAACCTTTCATGCTCACAAACTCTTAGCTTTGGAAGGGACACCATTTAGTCTAGTGCATATATAAAAGAGAGTGTCCTCTGTAAGATCCCTGACCGGAGGGTATCCAACTTCTTTATATAGACCTCCAGGGATGAAGATCATACTTCCATCCAAAGCATCTAATTGTTGAGATTGTTTTTCTTTGCATATACCCTGAATCCTCCTCTTGGCAATCTCCCCTTATTACTCCTGATGCTGCATGTATGAGGTTAAGAACAAGTCTAAATCTGTCTTCCATATAGCACTCCAAAATGCTTGAAAACAGTCATCCTGTTCCCCTCAAGCGTTCTTTTTTTCTAGACCAAATATCCTCAGTTGCCACAGCTAATCTTCATACAGCATGGTCTCAGATCCCCTCATCATGCTGGTCACTCTCCTCACTCCAATGTCAGTGGTCAATGCTCTTCTCAAAATGTGGCCCCTAAGGCTGGAGCCAGGCCTCTGGATGTGATTTAACCAGGGCAGAAGATGGGAAGGATGCCACTTCCTTCTTTCTGGATGTTACCCACTCCAATGCAGCCCAACATCCCTAATTCATTCTTCCTATTATAGAATTTCAGAGAATTCTGAGGTCAAAGAGTTGTAAGAAACCTCAGAAGACATCTAGTTTAACCTCCCACACAATGGATGAATCCCTTCTAAGACAACCTTGAAATGCGGTTGTCAAATATTCAACCACTTCCGGGAAAGGGAAACTCACTACTTCTCCGGAAAGCCCACTTGATCATTAGATAGCCATAGTTGTTGGAAAGAGTTGTTGTTTTCCCTGAGTCTGAGCCAGAATCTCACCTCCTCGTAATTTCCATTCGTTGGTCTACTCTTAATGCAAACAGGTATCCATGGGAAATGTGGAATCTTTGATCCTCAGCACACATTAACATAACAACTATATGTCTCTCTAGGGCTGTGGTGAACTGCCTTTCATTGTATGATGGAAGCTGTGTGGGATGCAGGGAAAAGAGCTCCAGGCTGGAAGTGGGGGTATCTCAGGAGACTTGGATCTTAGCCCAAGCTCAGCCCCAAGTAGCCTTACACAAGTGGCACTTCCCTTCCCCTCTCTGGGCATCAATTTCATTATATGAAAAGTGAGAAAACTGAATTTTTGTCTCAAGGGCACCTTCTAGCTCTAACATTTTATGTCCTGAGAGTCAGTCCATCTCTTACAGTCTTTAAATCTACGGACCTGTAGGAGCTGACCAGAATCATCTATAGACTGAGTGAAGGGGCCTGCATCCCCTGCCTCCAAAGATGGATAGAACTGAGTTTTGTATAGTGGGTCCCAATGGGCATGAATAATGAATCCTCTGAAGTGACTGCATATATTCAAATTCACATTCTTTGAAGTTATAATTTGGTAAAATATGGTAATTGGTTCCAGCTTGATGACAATATGCAGTGCTAATAATTCTAATAATATGACTGCTTCAGGGGATACATTATTCATACTTATTGGAACCTAGCTGTATCCATTCATCCTCCCTGAGATGACTGAGCTCTTTCACAGTCTGTAGGTACATGATATTGCCAGTAGTAATGGAGCTTGTGTTACTCTCAAGATGAGATTCTATTATTGTGAATAATTCCCTTTGGGAGGCAAGAGTGGGGGGAAAAGAAAAGGGGGAAATGTGCATACCTGAAGCTGGGTGGTGGGGGTGGCAACCAAGTTCACGGGGGCTTTTGCTAGATAATCTCTAAAACCCTTTCTAGCTCATAGTTCTCCATGTCTTATTTTATGAAGTCAGGGCCATAACTAGGGTAGGGTGGCTGGGACTTTGTTCCAAGCATTGATAATTAAGGGGCACATTTCCTCCCTACATGATGTGGGGACCTCTTTCACTATACTTCACAGTCCTCTGTTGGTCCTGGTTTCCGTAGATTTTGGATCAGGGTGTGAGAAGGAGAGCCCTGACATAGGGGAAAGAGCTGGGTCATAAGCAGGTCAAGAGGTTGGGGGAAAAGAGGAAGTGATGGGCTGCCTATCTTATGGCAGCACTATACTTAAAGTCAAGCTGTCTCTCCCAGGGTCCCTCTTTATTATTATCCCACCTCCATCTCTCATCCCAATTAAAATTGTCCAAAGTTCTGGGGTTTCTAATTACAGATTTGTAGGAGGGTCAAGCAGTTAGGTGGTGCAGTGGATAGATCACTGTGCTTGGAATCAGGAAGAATCATCTTTCTGAGTTCAACTCCAGCCTCAGACATTTACGGACTGTGTGACCCTGGGCCAATCACTTGACCTTATTTGTCTCAGTTCCTCATCTGTAAAATGAGCTGGAGAAGGAAATGGCAAACAACTCCAGTATCTTTGCCAAGAAAACCTCAAATGGAGTCATGAAGAGTAGAACGTGACTGAATGACAAAATCTCTCAGTCTTAGGAAGAATAAGTATAAACTGGAGAATGTTTAGCAGAGTGCAATCTGGATGGTGGAAAGACTCAAGCTTACACCATATGAGGTGTGGCTGAAGGAAATCAGGATGCTTAGACTGGAGAAGAGAAGACTTAAATGGGGCAGCAGAACAGAATAAGTGCCTTCAAATTCTTGGAGGATTGTCATACTGAAGAGGGATTCAACTTACTCTCTTTGGTCTTACAGGGCAGAACTAGGAATGTTGTGATGACAGGGAAAGAGGGCTGGATCTGGTATCAGATGACCCAGGTTCAAATACCACCTTTGAGACTTGTCATCTATGTGACCTTAGGCAAAGCACTTAATTTCTCTGGCCCTCAGTATCGTCATCTGTAAAATGAAAGGTTTGTATTAGATGACCTCAGAGTTCCCATTCAGCTCTAGGTCCTCATCCTATGCTCCCAAGTTACAAAGAATATCTAGGCTTGGCGTAAAGAAAAACTTCCTAACAATGAGTGCTGTCAAAAGGAGGCAGGTGCTGCTTCTGGTCAGAGGGATGGAGGTCCTTCAGTGGAGGCCTTCAAGCAGAGATGGGATGACCACTTGTCAGAGGTGTTTAGTGGGGATTCTTGTTCAGGTAGGGCTAGACAGCCTTTGAGATCCCTTCTAACTTGGAGATTCTGTGGTTCTAATATTCTCTAGTCTGTGTTTCCTTCCAGTTTTGGCATTCTATGGTCTGTGCTTTAATGTTCCAGCCAGCTCTAACTTTCTCTGATTCTGTATTTCTCTTGGCATGAGAAGGTTCCCCATACCTGAGAGGGAAAGGAAGGGTGTGGAAGGCCCCCCTCTGCTGCCTCTGATTCTAAATGACCTCAAGAGGAAGAATGTGACCAAGCTGGAATATCCCACCTTCAGAGAAAGGAGGGAGGCATAATAATACATTATTAAATTAATTGAGGTATCAGAAACACATTTTTATGAGGCTCCAACTATACCCCATCATCCCAGACATTGTAATTAATAGCTTGATTCCACTGAGGGTCAAAAATATATTGGATAGGTAGGGGAGTTAGACCTTGCCCTTATCCAGGGATCCCAGCCCTTTATAGTTACTGAAACTCAATTCAGTGGCAGTGTTAGAGATGCTATGGGATTCATCCATTTTTTAAGGTCCAGCTTAAAAGTCACCTCCTCCAAGAAGCCGTTTCTGATTGTCCCTGCTGTCAATGACATTTGGACTGCATTTGTCTTTCTTCCTCCTTCCTTTCCCTTTTCCTTCCTTCCTTCCTTCTTCCTTCCTTCCTCTTTTCTTTCCTTCTGTCCTCCCTTCCTTCCTTCCATCATTCCATCTTTCCTTCCTTCCATGCTTCCTTCTTCTTTCCTTCTTTTCTTCTTTCCTCCCTTCCTTTCTCTCTCCTTTTCTTCTGTCCTCTCTCCCTTCCTTTCATCATTCCTTCTTTCCTTCTTTGCTTTTTCCTTTCCTTGTTTCCTACTTTTTCCCCTCTTTTGTCCAGTCCTATGATATTATTGTTTTGGAGGATCGCCCAATATAAAAACTCCCTTCACCAATTCAGATCAACAATTCATTAACTTCTATAGTCTGAGAGCATTTCCAAGGTCACTGAGAAGCTTAGCAATGTGCCCATGGCCAGACAGTCAGGATGTGTCAAGGGCAGGAGATGAGCCCAGGTTTCCACAAAGTTTCTCCACACCAGCCTAGTGTCCCTTGCCTGGTTCTATTACAATGTCATGGCCAGCACTGAAGCATCCAGGCTGCCCATCTGCCATTCTTCATTCAATCCAGTCACCTGTGTCATAGGATCATAGCTCTGGAGCTGGGAAGAGACCTTGGATGTCATCTGATCTGAGCTCCTCTTTTTAGAGATGAGGAAACTGAGTTTCAGGGATGAGCCGGGGCTTACATTAAGTATCAGAGAAGCTTGTTTGATCCCAAGGTTCTTCCCACCACATTTGCTGCCTCCTTTGATGTCTTTATGCCCTTTGAAATTCCTGATAATTAATTTTTCTCTAATATTTTAATTGTTATATTTGCATACTATTTTATAATTGCGTTAATTCTCATTAACCCACCCACCAAGTACAGACTGCCTGTGTGACCCTGGACAACTCACTTAACCTTAAGTCCACATCCTCATGTAACTCTCTGATTCTCTAAGGTGCAGGATGGTTGTCTATCTTCATTGGTAGAAATTTCCTTAATGGGACACCCATGAAATCACAGATTTAGACTAAAAAGAAAAAGATAATCCTTGGTGTCCCAACACTTTGTGGGGAAAAACGTACTTTGCAGACTTCCAAGTACCGTCAAAAAGTGAGTTACTTTTATTATTTGATCTTTGGACCTGTAGAAGCTCCCCAGGTTGCTGCTGTCCCCGATATTCCTTGGCCTAAGAGTAGGAAAGAATAGACACCATAGAGACAGAAACAATAACAGGGCCATGTGCTAGATGGGGAGATAAAGGCCTGACGCCTTTCCCTACTCACAGGCTTACAGCATTTCATCCTCCTCACTCAACCAAGAAGAGAGGGGTCCATTTGACCTTTAAGAGTCTCTCATATGCACACCTAGTTCTGGCTCGTCAACCAATCAAAAGACTCTTCTTTGCCACTCACTAAGGGGACAGGACACAGCCCTAGAATACTTGCATATGCTCTAAAGTCTACATGTGTGATTGCATCAGGCAGAGCTCACCTCGTATGCTCAAAAAGACTAGGTTCTCATTAGCCAGGTCGCCATTACAAATACGTGTTTGTAAATCAAAGGAAAGATCCCTCAGAACAACAAAAATCTCAAAAGACTGGAATCCTCTGGGAGTCGGAACCATCAAAAGGTTGGCACCCTCAGCAGGTCAACAGTGAAGATGAGGAAGAGCTGGGCTTGGCCACTTCCCAAATCAGTAAACAGAAGACCCTATTGATTTCTGTGCTTTATTTTTCAAAGGCCTTGTTTCCTGTTGGGCATGGACCCATGTGGGAACTCTATAGATAGGAGGTATCATTGTTTATGACTCTCATCATCATTATTTTTTGTTATTATTACTGTTGGGCAAACTGCCAGCTCCACTTTCTTGTCTTGGTAAGAACTCAGTCTCCGTCTCTCTCACCTCCTGTCTTCTCTCTAGCCCTGGGGTTGGGGAGGCTCCTTCAGAGGGTAACAGGGTGCGATTCCCTTAGGGCACACCTAGGCTTCTCAGAGGGGAGGGAGCAACCCCAGACACTCTAGCTTGAAAGGGTCTCCTGGGAACCACACATTAGAATTTTGTTATTATTGTTCAGTTGTGTCCAACTCTTCGTGACCCCATTTGGGGTTTTCTTTGGAATGGTTTGTCATTTCCTTCTCCAGTTCATTTTAAAGATGAGGAAACTGAGACAAACAGCGTTAAGTGACTTTCCCAGGGCTATGCAGCTAATAAATGTCTGAGGCTAGATTTGAACTCAGAAAGATGAATCTTTCTGGTTCCCAACCTACCATTCTATCCACTGTGCCACTCAGCTACCCTGCATTAGAATATGGAATGCCAAAGCTAGAAGGGACCTTAAAATACAGACCATAGAATGTTTATTTTATTTTTTAAACCTTCTAGAACATAAAATGTTAAAGATGGAAGAGTGCCAAGTTTGATTCAAATGTTTCTAACTGATTGAATCCATTGCGAATCATTTGTCATTTTTTAAACTTGTGGGGACCATAGATTTTTAGCTGGAAAGGACCTTAGATCATTGAGTCCAACCCTCTCAGATGAGATAACCACAATCAAGAGAAGTTAAGTGACTTGTCCAAGGTCACACAGATTGAAGATACTTTGAGCCATGAATCAGACCCAGGGCTTCCTGAGTCTTAGTCCAGCACTCTATCTAATATACCACACTGCCTTTCTCTTTTAAGTTCCTTGAAGGGAGGGGCTGTTTTATGTGTCTTGGTGTCCCCAGACCTTTGCACAATGCCTCGTGTGTGCTTAATCAATGTTTATAAATAAAAGTGAATAAATAATAATAAAATAAAAATAAATAAAAGTGAATTTTTACATTTTGATTTTTAAGTACCATCTTCTGTTTTTACATCGTCTTTCATGTCTGAATATATCGCTCCCTTTCCCTACCCAGAGAGCCAACCCTTGTGACAAAGAAGAATACAAAAAGCATTGTCCTTAGCATTCTGAGTTCTGATCCTGCTTTAGAAACTAATCAGCTATTTGATCCTAAATGAATCACTAAGCCTGTCTCAATCTCAATTTCCTTATCGGTAAAATGGGAAAAATAATAACACCTACTTCACAAGGTTGTTGGGAGGGTCAAATGAGATAATACATGTAAAGTACTACATCAATATTCACTATTATTATAACCATGTAGTGTTTGTTGGAATGAATTTTAAAATGATGAAGAAGGGGGCAAAGAAGAGGGAGAAAGGGATGGGATCAGGAATGCTTCCTTGCTTCTGTGGACCCAGATCTCATCGGACTCTGCACTGTCTCCCTCTGTGCCTCTGTATCCTGTGAGATTCTCATCTTTTTTTAAAACCTTCTAAACAGGCTAGAAGTACCTTTCTACAGAGTTTCCTTTGGTTCATTTGTAATTTCAAGAACAACAATGCAACCGTAGGGCTGTCCCTGTATGGTCCCTCACTCTCACCATTGCTTGGATACTTACCGGCCATGTGATCCTTGGTGAGTCACCTAGTGTCTGTACTACTCATCTATAAAATGGGGATAATAATCCTTGGAGTACCCATCTCATGGGGCTCTTGTGAAGAAAGCACTTTGCAAATTGTAAAATGTTGTAGAAGTAGGAGCAATTATGGTGGAGAAGGGGTGTGGTTTAGTGGGAAGAGCAATGGATTTGGAGCCAGGAAATTAGGGCCTGAGTCACAAAATTTGTCACTGGCAAGTTTTTTGACCTTCGGTAAGTCACTTCTATTTCTGAGTCTTGGTTTTCTAATCAATCAACAAGCATTTATTAAATTTCTACTAGACATATTAGACATTATACCAAGAATTGAGGAGTGACCTGTCCTCAAGGGGGAAACAAAAACATACCTATACAGGTATAGGTACTTATACCTGTATGGGTAAAAGGTACTTTTGAGAGAAGGCAGTAGCAGCTGGGGGAATCAGGAAAGGCCTCAAGTAGAAGGTAGAAACTGAGTTGAATCTTGAAGAAAACTAGACATTCTAAAAGGTGGAGGTGAGCAAGGAGTGCATTCTGGGCAGGAGCATAGCGAGTGCAAAGGCCCAGGGATGAGAGATGGAGTATTATTTCAGACAAACAGAAAGAAGGCCACCATGGCCAGACCATGGTGAGCACGAAGGAGCACCAGGGGCAACAACAGATTGGAAACGTGGGTTGAGAGAGAGTGAGGAGTCAAACTTGAGTGAAGTGAGCCTGGGTGACTTCAAGGAAGATGGTACTCTTAATGGTGACAGTAGACATTCAGAAGAAGAGCGGGTGTGGGGGTGGGGTGAGAAATGAGCTCAGTTTTGGACATGTTGGATTTGAGACGCCTCTCAGACATCCAGTTAGAAATGTCCTGGAGGCAGTTGGTGACCTAGAGCTCAGGAGAGAGATGAGGGCTGTGTATATAGATCAGGGAGTTATCCCCAGAGAGATGATTATTAAATCTATCAGGAAGGTAGATAGATAGGTAGATGGATAGACAGATAGATAGATAGATAGTTAGTTAGTTAGTTAGATAGATAGATAGATAGATAGATAGATAGATAGATAGGTAGATAGAGATCTGGGAGTCAACTCCGGAGAGATGATTATTAAATCCATTGGAGCTGATGAGGTCATCAAGAAAGAGAATGTGGAAGGCCCTGAACAGAGCTGTGGAGCACATACATAACATGTGTAATATGAAGGATGCTACATACAGCAAAGGACACTGAGGAATAGTCAGACAGATATGGGGAAAACTAGAAGAGAGCAAAACCCCCAAACAGAATGAGGAACATGTCAGGGTGGTCAGCTGTGTCAAATAGCACAGAGAGATCAAGAAAGATGAGGATTAAGAAATGAACATTAGATTTGGTAATTAAAGGATCATTAGTAATGGACAGAGCAGCTTCATTTATAGAGTGGGGAATAACAATTCTATTCCAGAGGCGGGATGGTAGAGTGGGCAGAGAGCTGGACTTGCATGCAGAAAGACCTAAGTTCAAAAATGCTTCTGCTCCATCGAGGCAGTGTCACCCTGGCAAGTGATGTAACTTCTCAGTTCCCCCGGGCAACTCTCCTAAGAGTACAAACTGCGAAGAAGGTGCTGGTCGACACTGGCAAAGGAGGTTGTTCAGTTCTTCCCTATGCCAATAACATCACAGGCTGATTCCCTCCCTCCCTCCTGTCTTCTCTCTCTGTCCCTTTCTGTCTCTTTGTCTCTCTCTCTCTCTCTGTGTCTGGGTCTGTCTCTGTCTCTGTCTCTGTCTCTCTCACTCCCTCCCTCACCCTCTTCCTCTCTCTCTCTATCTCTATCTGACTATCTGTCTTTCCCCCTCTCCCTCCTTCTCTGTCTCTGTCTCTCCCTCTCTCCTCTTTCCCTGCCCCTCCTTCTCTCTTCCACCTTCTCTCTGCACACATACACATACACACACACACACACACACATACACATATGTTGGACACACACAATCACACAAGTGTATATAGGCTGTACACACACACACACACACACACACACACACACACACACACACACACACCTCAAACTGTCCCAAAAGTCTTAGTGCATTTTAAGCTTTAATGAGCTTAAAACAGCAATAAAACTTTTGGGATATTTTATGTGTATAAATATACATACACACAGCTATATATATGTACATATATGTCTATTTGAATAATATACATGTATAGGTGTATTTGTGTGTCTATGTATATGGCTACACACTTGTTATATGCTGATACTAGCTACCTCTTAGATACTTGGGAAGTGTTTTGTAAATTTTAAAACCAAGAATATATAGATAAACCTGTAGTATACATAGATAAATTTGTACCTCTATTATTTGTCTTAGTTATGTCCCAGAAATTAAGAAAGACTTCTGTCAAATGTGTGACTCTAAATAAATGTGAATTATTAATATGTTTTTTCCTGTATCAGTGAACTGAACTGCTCCATGCCTGCAGGAAGTGCCAGACAGCCCTGTGGGGGAGTTGGCACACTCTTGGGTGGGGTCATGTACGCTGATCCTGTCCTGGCCTCATTTGGCATGGGTCACTCTGGGGTTAGCTCTGTTTTAGTTCACAAGCCAACCTACACCTGGACGCTGACTTCCCGTCCACTGGGGATTTAAGTGCTGGTCTGGATGACTGTGGCTTTGCTTGGAATGTTAGTTATGGGCCATCGGGGCAGATCTACCTTATCACCAAAACTCAGTATCCTTCCCTCTTAGACAGATATTACAATCATTTCTGTTTATCCTACTCACCCGTCTTGTTGTAAACTCTCTGATTGCTGGTCCCACATCTCCTTCTTCTGTAATGCCTACTCCTTCATAGGAAGCTCTGCCCAACGTGGGTGCTTGTTAAAGAGCCTGAGTAATTCGCCACCATGATGCCCACAGAGTGAGAGGACACAGATCAAGCCCTGGCTCTGCCACGTACTTGCTGTGTGACCCTAAGGGTGGCTTGGGGCATGGGGCGGGGTCCTTTAATCCCTTTGGGCCTCCTTTTCTGAATATGTCAAATAAAGGGGTTGGACATAGATGATCTCTGAAGTCTCCTCCAGAGCTCAAGGCTACAGTCCTATGAATCACAGATCTGTAGAATGATAGCCTTAAAATAGGATGGGAGCTTAGAGATGGTCTAGTTTAATTTTCCATCCAAAGCCGGAATCTCCTCTATACCCTCCTTTATCAAGGAGTTACAGAATCTTAGAACCTTAGAACTGGAGAGTGCCTTAATCCCAAGCCTTCATTTTACAAAAAAGGAAACTGAAGTGGGGGCTGGGGGGGGGCGGTGAATGACTTATTCAAAGCCACCAAGGTGCGTTAGAAGAGTACTTGGACTGTGGCTTCAAATTCAGTGTTCTTTTCACTGCTCCGTAGTGATAACGGGAAGAGAGTGAGCTAAAACTATAAGAGCATTAGAAAAGTCCCAGTGGGCTGCAAAGCCATCACATTGCAGTGAGAGAAAAGGGTATAGAGAGCAGACGCTCAGGAATAATCAACATAATAAATAGGAGAAAGGATGAAAGAGATCATAGGGGTTCTTAACCTGCGGTCTGTGAATTTATTTTGAAAATATATACCTTGGTAGTCATATTTTAATATAATTGGTTTCCTTTATAATCTTATGTATTTTATTTTATGTATTTAAAATATTATTCTGTAAAGGAATCCATAGATTTTACCAGGCTCTCCAAGGGGCCTATGTCACTAAATTAGGGTAAGAATCCTTTATCTAAGGATTAATCTAAGTTAATAAACATTTATTAAGAGGGTAGCTAGGTGGCACAGTGGATAGAGTGCTGGCCCTGGAGTCAGGAGGACCTGAGTTCAAATCCGACCTCAGACACATAACGCTCACTAGCTGTGTGACTCTGGGCAAATCACTTAACCTTGATTGCCTCACCAGAAAACAAAACAAAAAAACAAAAAGAAAACAAAAAAATAAACATTTATTAAGTGCCTACCATGTGCCAGACACTATGCTAGATGCTGAGGTTACAAAAAGAGGCAAAAGACAGTCCTTGCCCTCAAGGAGCTTACACTCTAATGTGGGAGACAACAAGTAAACAAATGTGTACGAAGAAGCTATATACAAGATAAAAAGAAAATTAATGAAGAGAGCGGAGGCACTAGAATTAAGAAGGACTGGGCAAGTCTTCCTATAGAAGAAGGGATTATAGTTGAGACTTAAAGGAAGCCAGAGAAGGGAATAGGTAGGGATGAGGAGGAAAAGCATTCCAGGCATGGGGAACAGTCAGAGAAAATGTCCAGAGCCAAGAGATGGATTAGTTTGTTCATGGAACAGCCAGGAGGCCAATGTCACTGGCCTGAAGAGTACATGGTGTGGGGTAAGGTGTAAAAAGCCTGGAAAAGTAGGAGGGGGCTAGGTTATAAAGGATTTTGAATGCCAGGTAGAGGATTTTGTATTCAATCGCAGAAGTGATAGAAAGCCACTAGAGTTTATTGAGTATGGTGGTGACACGAAGGGGCTTGTGTTTTAGGAAAGTCACTTTAGTGACTGAAGGGAGAATGGATTGGAGAGGGATGGAGACTTGAGGCAGGGAGACCCAGCAGCAGGCTGTTGTGACAGTCCAGGCATGACATGAGGAAGGTGGCGGCGGTATCAGAGGAGAGACGGGATTATACTCAGGAGATGCGTGAAGGTGACATCAACAGAACTCAACAACAGCTTGGACGTGGGAGGTGAGAAATAGCGAAGAGTCCAGGATGACTCCTAGGATGTGAGCCCGAGACACTGGGAGGATGACATTGTCTTCAATAGTAATAGAGGAGTTAGGAGGAGGGAAGAGTTTAGGGAGATAGACAATGAATTCTGTTTTTGGACACATTTAATTTAAAGATGTCTACCAGACATCCAGTTTGGATGTCTGAAAGGTAGTTGGTTATGTGAGATTGGAGGTCAGCAGAGAGGTTGTGGCAAGATATAGGAATGATCAGCATGGAGGTGGTAATTAAATCCATGAGAGCTGATAAGATCACCAAGTGAAATAGCATATAGGGAGAAAAGAAGAGGGTCCAGGACAGAACTCTGTACAATACCTACAGTTATTAGATGAGGGTCCAGTAAATTGCTAGAGGAAACAGGCTGGGAATGGGGATTGCTTGTACAGGTGAAAGAACTGGTCTTAGTAAGGAGTAAGGCCACCTTTTCATGTGAGATGGAGAAGATAGTGGCAAAAAACTTCAGAGTGATAGAAGATGAGGAAGACAGAAGAGAGCGTCCACAGCAATTGGCCTCAATTTTTTTTACAGTAAAATACCAGGCAAAATTTTCCGCCAGGGTTGGCGTGGGAAGCCATGGAAAATTTGAGGATTATTGGCAAAGCAGCATATATGACATTATATATACTAACTGGGATGCACATATATTGGCCATTAGTTAAGGTTTATCACAATTAAGATAAAAAGTAAATATATTAGAAAGTAAATATAAACCATCCTTCTATTCATTCAGCAACAAGAGCTAGCATTTATATATACATGCATATGTAGTATTGTATACACGTACACATGCATATGGCTATGGATATATACATAGACATCTATGTAATGTTCTAAAGTTAGCAAAGCACTTTACAAATATAATATAATAGTGTAAGTGGAATTCATGAGGGTCGATACTTTCCCTGGTCTTGACCATCTTGTTGGGAGTAACTTTTTGACCATTTTGGCCTCAGCCCACTGCAGAGCTGTATGAGAGAATTCAGCATACAGTCCTGGCAAGGAGCAGTGCCAAAAGGATGCCGCAATTATTTCCATATTCACAGCTTTGGCTGGCACAACCCTCTGCTGCAGCTGCATCTCTTGTCCCTTCCTGACTCCACCTACTTTCAAACCAAATCCCTGATGCCCGTGAGCATTAGCATAAGGGAGCAGGGGAGGGAGAGATGGAGTGTGTGAGATGGTACAAAGGAAGGGCCTGTACTCACGGGGAGGGGGGAGACATCAACTTTAGATGAAACAATCTCAGCGTAGTATGTTTTTCATGATGCTATCCAAACCCTTTGGTGAATATATTTTCCCATTTTTCGTTTATTATAATATTCAGTATGTTATTGAGAAAAGAAGATTTCTTTAGGTTGATTATACCAAATAATACTACATAATTGTGTTGAATACATCAGAGACACCATTTAAGGATGCATTTTGCTCTCATTTTTTTAATTAAAAAAATTTTTTTCTGGGATATATCCCCTCTCTCATATTATTTTTTTTTATATTTTTATCTTCCAGATGTTGAGTGAAGGAAGCTAGGTGGTATGATGGAGAGAACATTGGAATTAGAGTCAGGAACACTTGAGTTCAAATTCTGCCTCAAGACACTCATTAGCTGTGTAGTCCTGGGCGACTCAGGACCTCTCTCAGTCTGTTTCCTTATCTCTAAAATGGAAATAGTAGCATCTACCAAAGTTGTTGGAAGGAGCAAGGGAAATCATGGGTAATGTGTTTTGCACACTTTAAAGTACTATATAAATGTTAGCTATTATTATCACTTTCCAGTTTGATGTGCTTTGGGGGTTCAGTGTCTTTTCAAATCCACAGCTCCAAGCTATCACTTAATGTCTCTGCCTGACTAGACCAGACAAAATGTGGAATCAGAGAAGAAATATTTACATAAAACAGGATGAAAAATGCATAACGAGAAATTGTATCTGATCAAAATTATTCCCTAATTAATCTCTTTAAGTCCTCAGCATGAAAGAAGAGGGACAGATCAGTTCTAATTCATTACACAGGTGATAGAAATCAGTGTCTGAAACAGTTCCTGTGTAATCATTTCCCTTTTCATCTCCACACAGTGTCAGGGAGCATTTATTTACCTCTCCACAGTTGGAGGTTCAGGTCATCTTTGCATCCCTCAACATCTTGGACATATCCACTATCCCCACCCATGAAATACAGTCTATTTCTCACAGTCTACATTTGTGCTTTTAGCAGGGCCTAGATGTAGCTGCCATATCTCCCTGTCTCTCCATCTTATTGACTATACATCTATGCTGAAAATGTTTCTACCGAATCAGAGTTCATGCTTATAATACCATAACACTGTGGGGCTCCTGCGTAGTCTCCTGGGAGATGCAATCCAGGGAATTTCTTCCAGTGAGCAAGGTTCTCTTTTACCCCCAATCACTGTGGTAACATGGAGTTTGACCATAGGTGTACCCTTCAACACAGACTTCCCTGTATCTACTGAAAATGTCCAGATTAACTTCAAAGTCATTGTAGATTGGATTCTAGAATGGATTATTTCAATGGCCTGCTGGTGACTCTGCCTGCCTCTTGTCTCTCCCCACCCCAATCTATCTTCCATCCAGCCACTGAAGTGATTTTCCAAAAGCACAGGTCTTATCATGTCACCCACAATCCCCATTCAATAAACTCCAGTGGCTTCCTATTGCCTCTAGGATCAAATTCAAAATGCTTTGTTTGGCATTCAAAATTCTTCATAACCAAGCCCCCTCCTACCTTTCAGGCTTCTTATACCTTACTGCCCATCATGTACTCTGTACTGTTTGATCCAGTGACACCTGCCTCCTGGCTGTCCTATAAACAAGGCATTCCATCTCTTGGGCCCCAGACATCTGGAGACTGTGCCTCCATGCCTAGAAGGCTCTCTCTCCTCCATTTCAACTAAAGTCCCAACTAAAGTCTCATCTTTTACATAAAGCCTTTCCCAACCTCTCTTAATTCTAGTTCCTTCCCTCTCTTGATTATTTCCTATTTATCCTATATATCTTTTTATATATTTGTCTGAATATTGTCTCTCACATTAGATTGTAAGCTTCTTGAGGTCAGGGACTATCTTTTGCTTCTTTTTGTATCCCCAGGGCTTAGTACAGTACCTGACAGGTAGTAGACACTTAAAAATGTTTATTGATTGATTAATTAAAGCCTTCTTTCTTCCATAGCCTCATATCAAATTAGTTGTCACCTTCTGTGGATTCTACCTCCACATCTCTTGTACATTCCCTTCTCACCACTCACATGACCTGAACTCTAATTTAGGTTCTCATCACTTTTCTGGATTTTTCTAATAGCCTCCTAATGAATGTTCTTGCTTCCATTTTCTTCTTATTTCTATCTATCTTCTACATAGTTGCCAAAATCATCTTCATAAGACATAGGTCTGATCTTATCACCTCTGTCACTCAAGGACCCTGATTGGCTCCCTACTGCTTCTAGGACAACCTATGAATTCCTCAGCCAGACATTTAAAGCTCCCCACAGTCTGGTTCCCATCTATTTCCCCAACATTATTTCACATTTGTCCCTTTCAGGCATTCTGTGTTCTACCCAAAGTAGACTAGTAGTTATTCCTGGAATGAAATATTCTATTTCCTGCTTCCATGCATTTGCAGAAATCATTTTTTTTTTGCTCCTATGAGGAGTTTGGTAGGAACCTTTATTTCATTATTTTTGCAAACTTTGTATAAGTAGAATTGATTGCTTTTGGAAGTTTAATAGAATTCATCTATAAATCTTTCTGAACCTAGGTTTTCCTTTCCTCCTCCACCCACACTTCAGAAGTTTTGTTTTTTAATTTATTTTTTTCTCTTTTTTATATTAATTTATTTTGATTTATCAACAATCACTTCCATAAGCTTTTAAGTTTAAAATTTTTCTCCCCCTCCCCAAGATGGCTTGAAATCTGATATAGGCTATACATATACATTCCTATTAAACATATTTACACATTAGTGATGTTGTAAGGGAGACAAATAATTCTTCATGCAAAACATAGGCTTCTTATTCTTCTCTGCCTTTCATAATTTTTTTTCTAAATTTTCCTTCAAGCCTGGCTCAGGTTTCTTCTTCTTAGTTCTCTCTCTCTCTCTCTCTCTCTCTCTCTCTCTCTCTCTCTCTCTCTCCCCCTCTCTCTCCTTCACTCCCTTTTTCTCTCCTCAGATCAGTTCAGTTCAAAATATTTAATTAAGCTCCCTGTACTGTGGGACATTTTGGAAGGTGCCCTCAGGATTCAAAGACAAATACAAAACAGCACCTCCCCTCAAGGAGCTTACATTCTACAGAGACCATCACCTCCAGGGAACCCCTCCCTCCTTCCATCCCTTTCCCAGCCAAAAGTATTTCCTTTCATCATTGAAACACACAGGCAAAGAAGGTTACTCTTTCCTTTGGGTTTAAGTATTTTAAAATTTATAGTTAGTTACTTGTGTATCTCTCTACCAATTGGTCCTTCTTCCCACCCTACCCCTACCCTTACCCCTACTCCACCCATCACTGTACATGAGAGCCTTGAATGTATCAGGTATCTTCACAAATATTTATTAAGATATATTATTGAATTGTATACTAGGGCATGATTCTAATGGCAGACACCTCAGTCTTGCAGGGGGATAATTTGGGGACCAGTGAAGCCTTTCAAAACTATTCATATTATACTATGGAAAAAGTCACCAAGTCTGCTTATGCTGGGGATCGATCATGCCCTCCATGATTTCCATTTTGTTCAAGATGCTGAGTCTGGAAATAGGTTATAGTGTCTTCTGGGATTACTTCAGATTAAAGGTTCTTAATCTTTTTTTTTTTTCTGTATCATGGACCCCTTTGGCAGTCTAGTGAGGTTGATGGACTCTAATGTTTTTAATTGCCTAAGATAAGATACATAGAATCCATAAGATAACAGAGTAAACCACTTATATTGAAATACAGTAATGAACATTAAATAAAAAAGTTCATGGACCCCAGGTTAAGAATCTCTGCTTTAGATGCTCAAGGTGGGGAACTTCATCTCTTTCATGCCTCCAAAGACATTTTGAAGTCGTCGTTGAGTCAATGAGTCCAGGAGAAGATTTATAATAGAGGCAGCATGATAAAGCTTGCCCCACCCCTTTCCCCAATCTAGGATCTTCATTCTTTTTCTCTCCAAGAAGGAGTCCTGACAGCTGCTTACTAAAGGAGATATGGTATTGGGGAACAAAGATACTCCATTCCTTCTTTCCCCCTAGCGTCGCTACCTAAAACTCAAAATCTGGGAATCCAGAGAGTTGACCGAGAAGTGCCACTCACGGCGTGATTGAAGGTCACTATTTCTGGACATACCTAGGTCAGTGATGAAGGGGCCCAAGTCATGGGTTTGTTTCATCCTAGAATGGACAATGGAAGGATTGACTTCATGTAAGGAAATGTATTCTCCAGCCCCTGATTGAATTCTCAAGCAACTCCTACATCTGATTCCAGTCATTAACCCAACTCCATTGTTGCTTAAAGCTCATATTTTGGGGGGAGCTAGGAGTATTGGCAACCAAAGGGTGTTTTTTTTCATCACAACATGGTATCACTAGCACCATGAGCGTCATTTGCCCTGATGTCTATAGCCCCAATTTGATAATCATTGCGCCTGAGATATTTAGTTGGGGCATAGGTGGTGGCACAAAGGATTATTTGATCATGGGGACAACTGTGACAGAGAGGGAGTGTCCTGTTCCCTAGACAGTTCAGCCTTTGTCCACAGGGGCTGAGTCTACTCCTCCTCTGCCCACTGTTCCTGTCACATCAGAACAGAAATGGGACACGGCACATAGTAGGTGGTCAGTAAATGTTGGTTGGAGAGAAGGGGAGCCCTATGAGAGGAGTAAGGGAACCTGGGGGGCAGGGGTACCATAAAGTAATATGGGCTAGCAGAACAACACAAGGCCAGTTTGGGGGACAGCAGTCACAAAAGGATGAAGTAGGTAAGTCAGCACCCTGAAGCAAAGCCCCATTTGCCCTGAGCTAGTTCCATCCCTGAAAGGATTTACAAAGAATCAAAGCTGTCGCCTATTAAACACGAGCCTCAGACAGGTCGGACCTGCGATCTCCAGCAGCAGCTGAGCGAATGAGGAAGCAATAAAAGGTATTTGTGTATGGTGAGGATGATTCAATTAGGAGGCCCTTGAGGTCTCTTCCAAATTCATTGATTTAGTCACTCAACAAGTATTTATGACTTCCCCTCAACTCTGACCTGAAACCTCTCCTGACACCACCTCCCTCATAGTCCCAGTCTGTCCCACCCAACCAAGCCCTTGGTCTCACACTGCCCTGTATTGTTTCCTATGTTTTCCTAGCACTAAGGCTGGGGCAATTAGACTTAATGACTGTTTTGGGTGATGATATACAGACAGGACTAAGTCCTTGCTGGGGCTTCTACCTTCTTCCTGCATGTGAGGCTAGCCCCTACAAGTCTTGTTTCCCGGTTCAGCCTTCGTCCACAGGGGCTGGGTCTACTCTTCCTCTGCTCACTGTCTCTATCACATCAGAACAGAAATGAGACGTGGCACACAGTAGGTGCTCAGTAAATGTTGGTTGAGGGCTTGCCTGTCCAATAAGTATAAGGAAGTTAGTGGCTTCAGTTAGAATGCCAGATTACACAATGCTGGTTTACAGGAGCCAAGATGAAACTAGGAAATACCCTTGTTTATTTATTTTTCTTTTCCTCCTATCAGTGGAATGATCTGCATGCCTGAAGGTAGCCAGAAACTGAAGAAAGATAGCCATGACTGGGGAGGATTTTCAAAGCTGATGATAACACCAGGAACTGGAGTAATGGAGACACAGAATGGCAGAGCTGGAGGAGACTTTAAAACGTAGAGCATTGGATATCAGAGCTAGGACAGGGCTTAATACATTGTTGGTGTTCAGGTATGTCAGACTCTTCACAATCCCATTTGGCGTTTTGTTGGCAAAGATACTGGAGTGGTTTGCCATTTCCTTCTCCAGCTCATT